>NW_006921804.1:1297641-1398511 GCF_000298275.1 Orycteropus afer afer
AAAAAAAAAAGAACAAATTCTTTATGAACAGTTAAAAAAAAAAAAAGTCTATTACTAATGAGGAGAGTTGGGAGGGGGTAAGAGTCTAAGATTATGTGAGACAAATGGGAGGGAAAAAGCCTCATCGGTCTACCAATGTGGCAGGTGCTTTCATGTAATCTTCCTGTTTCTTTGTGTAATAGAGGAGTAGGAATGGGAAAGAGAAGGTGAAGGTCAGGGTCAAGATTGGCCTGAGAAAGTGCAAATTGGAGCATAGGGCATGGGGAGTGGGGAGGGTGGGTGGCGGCTCATTGTGATCTATCGCTGGACATAGCTGAGGTACAAAGGCAGGAAATTGAGAGGGTGGTGGATACTGAGGGTTCAAGAGGGTGTACAGAACCCATATGGGTTCTGGGGTGCTGTGACCAAGATGAGTTGATGTTTGGGACAGCCTGAGGGGAAAATAGGAAAAAGTAGAGGCTTCTGAGCCTGGCAGCTGTCCAAGGAAGCCACAGGTCTGTCTGTGCAGGAGAAAGAAGAGGCAAGTGAGGATTTCTGTCCCTTCCACCCCCAATGTCTGCCTGCAGTTTTAATCCCAAGGGTAGCGAGGCTGAAAGTCTAGGAGGCCAGCCTGGAGTCTCATCTTTTCTCATCTCTCTCAATTTGCCAGGTGACAGGAGATCCTGGAGCTGTACTGTGGCTGGAGGAGATTCGTCAAGGAGTGGTCAGAGCCAACCAGGACACAAACACAGCTCAGAAAAGTAAATGGGCCAAGTGGGTGTTGTTGGAGGAGGGGAGGAGATGTGGGCTCACAGAAGCCCAGATAATCATGTAGCCTTTCCATCACCTCATCCTTCCTTTCAGCCTCTCAGTGGAGGCAGGCCAGAATCAGAATAGGAGAATTACTGCTTTGACCATAGGATGGAGTTCTCAGCGGTCAATTGGGCAGGAAATTCTCAGGAGTTGAGAGCCCACAGTCCACCTTCAGCCTTTTATGGCTTCCTGTGGGCACTGTCCCCTGTGTACTGTGAGCATGTAAAATCAAGTAGCGGCTCTGGCTAGAGGATGTTTAGTCTTAAGGGTAAGAGAAGAGGTGTTGGCAGGAATGTGAGGAAAAATAGGCAGGATCAGTGCAGCTAGGCACTGGTATTCTGGTGTGGGTTCTGATAGTGTTTGTCCTCAATGTCTGGAGCCCCTCTATCCATCTGTCTGTCTTTGAGTGACTGGAAGGTAAGTGTTACATCAACCACTCTCACTTCTTGGACACTCTGCTCCTACTAAGAAAGCTGTCCTGATGTTCTCTGCCCATCTCTTGTTTGTGCACAAGGTAATTGTCCTTTTCCAAGTCCCATACTACTTTCCTCCAGGAATCCTTCTTTCACTGCTACTTTTCCTTCAGCCACAGCTGTGTGCTTCTTTTTCTCTATCTGCATCCAGCCTGGGATGTACTCTTTCCTCCATCAGATGGGAATTTTTGTGTCTTCCTCCCCTGAATCTTCCCCATGGATAGCACAGGGCCTGTCGGCAGTGCTCTGGAGGTAGCATTGACTTCTCTCTCCTGATGTCCCTATCAGTGGCTCTTGGTGTGGCCGCCATCAATCAGGCCGTTAAGGAAGGCAAAGCAACCCAGACAGAACGGGTGTTAAGAAACCCCGCCGTGGCCCTTCGAGGAGTGATTCCTGACTATGCTGACGACTACCAGCGAGTCCTGGAAGGTGCCGTGGCAAAGAAGCGGCACCGAGGTAATAGCCCTCTTCTGAACCTCTCTCCTTGCCTGCTGCAGTCACCTCTTGCTTCCTCATTGAATCTTCTCTGCTCACCTTGGCTTCTACTTAGGAGACACAGCTTTCTGGGTTCAACATAACATGAAGGATGGCACTCCCTACTACTTCCATCTGCAGACCTTCCAGGGGACCTGGGAGCGACCCCCAGGCTGCTGCCTCAATACCTCCCACCTGACTCGGGAGGAGATCCAGGTTTGCAGGGCCCCTGGAAAGGAGGGGTAATGGATGGAGGAGTCATTACAGAAGAGGCTCCTACCCACTAGGCTCTCTCCTGACTCTACAGTCAGCTGTCACCAAGGTCACTGCTGCTCATGACCGCCAGAAGCTCTGGAAGACCAATGTCAGCTTTGTCATCCAGCTCCAGGCCCGCCTTCGAGGTTTCCTGGTCCGACAGAAGTTTGCTGAGCGTTCCTACTTTCTGAGGACCTGGATCCCAGCAATCATCAGGATCCAGGTGACGGGCTCTGGTTTTCTAAGTCTTCAGGACTTGGGTTTAACTGAACTGCAGGGTCTCACTGCCTTTTTGTTGAGTACCATTGTAATGATCTTTTGGCCTCTGAAGAGTAGTGATTAAGAGGATGGATTCTGGAACCAGACTACCTGGTTTTGAATCCCAGTTCCACTACTTATTAGCTGTGTGACCTTGACGAGTTACTTGCTCTCTCTTTACCTCAATCTCACCTGGCCCTCAGTTTCTTCATCTGCAAAACAGGAAGAATGATAGCATTCACTTTATAGGGTTGTTACGAGGATTAAGTAAGTTTATATCTGTAAAATGCATGGAACAGTACCTGGTAGGTAGGTAAGAACATGGTATAGGTGCTGGCTACCATCATTTTCTACAGAGTACAGAGAGCTGCTTTTTAGCTTGCCCAAAGGAAGAGTGAAATAAGATTTAGTAAGAGGGAGGACTTCCTGGCTAGAAGAGGTGATAGTGGTTTAACAGAGGAGGGGTAGAATACTTTTAGAAAAAGAAGAGTCTTCTTTCTTTCCCCTCCAGTTAGCCCTTTCTATTTTTTTTTTTTTCTTCCACTGTATGGATGGTATTGTGTGGCCTCTGAGACCTACCCTGAAGTAACTGGGACTTGAGGCCAACTCGGAAGATAACCAGGGCACTGTACAAACCAGGGATGATGTGAGTTGAACAGAGACCTCCCTAGGTCAGATGTGATCTGGAGGGCCTCATGGAGGTGGTGCCAATGCACAGATACTTTATTTAATAAACATTTTTACATGGCAAGTATTTGCAAAGCATGCCAGTCAGCATTGGGCAAGGTTGTGAGCTGGGCATGAGACACACAGTGAGTGATCACATCTCTCCCCTTGCAGGAACTGGAATACAGTTGATGTTAGATGTTGGGATATTAAGGATACAAGGACAACACCAGAGGACCCCACGGGAAATGGATATGCAGTTGTGACTGGAAAAATGGCCCTCGATTATGATTAGGGCATGTGGGGTGGTAATTGAGAGCTCAGGCTCTGGAGTCAGAGGATGGAATTTGCCTCCTGGTTCTACCACTTGTGGGCCATATGACTATGGGCATCTTACTGTGGGCCTTCTCCAACACTTAGTTTGCTCATTTGTAATGATCGTACTCGTGAGGATTAAGTGGGGAAATTAAATGTACCTCTTGGTCTGGCAAGTGCTCCATTGGTAGTTGCCATTCTGAGATGTTACATTTGGGGGCATTGGTCCTAGAACCCAATTCAGAACCTTTGCAATCTGCATTTAGTGGTCTGGATCATAGAAATTCCTCTTTCCTGAGTCCATACTGGAATTTCACACTGATTTTAAGGAGACAAAAAGTCACATCAACTGTGGAAGAGGAGATGGAGTCAGAGGGAACTTTCTCTACCAGTGTGAAAGTTGTGTTGACTTTGACCTGGGTCCTGGGAGGCAGAAAGGGAAAGGTGACCCAAAGCTTCAGACCACTTACCCTCTAACTAAGGAGAAGTACAAATAAGAAATGAGGCCACTTGGTTGTTCTGAGACTTTCATCTCTTCTCAAAGCTCTGACCCTAGATGCAGCCCCATTCAGGGTCCTGAATTGTGACCAATCTAAATGGGAGACCTCCTTGCTCTGATTACCTAATAACTCTCTGACAGTAATATACCACAAATGAGATGGCTTTAACAAACAGGAGTTTATTCTCTTATAGTTCTGGAGGATAGAAGTCCGAGTTCAAAGTGCTGGGCTCTAGGGGCTGGGTGAAAGCCCCTCAACCTTGGGCTTCTGCTCTGCCTCTTACTCCTGGCCCCCTGAAGCTAGAGGCATCTCTTCACTCAGGCAGTAGCTGGCTGCTGAGGCTGACAAACCCAAAGTTGAAAAATGAAAAGGCATAGTCCCGATATCATGAAACCACACTACAGGCCATTAATTCAAGTCCATTAAAAGTCCCAACATTGGCAGGGCAGCATGGGAGGCTGCTGAACAATGATTCAACTACATGTAGGGTTCAAGCATCCCATCAGCTGGAGACCTTCCTCAAAGTTGCTTCTTATATACTGGAAGCAGCCCACATCCCTAAAGCAGCTATTCAGCTGCTCTAGTAGATTCCATCATGGACTTTATTAACAATCTCACCATGGGGAATAACTACACCCAGCTGCCCAGCCACTCAGTCAGGCCCAACCAAACTGACATACAACCTTAACCATCACACTCCTCTTTAAGGTAGGAGGAAGGAGCAGAGAGGAGACCTCTTTGCCTAGAAATGGTACTCCCTAGCCTCTAGGACAGCTGATATGGTGCCAAACTGCCTCTTTTACATCTTGTCCCAACAGATTGGTCAGTGTAAGCCTTGCCAGGAGAATTGGCTCTAGAGAAGGGCTAAGAGGACAATCAGATGAAAGAGACACTCAATGTCTGTATTGGAGTATCCCCCAGGACCTGAGCACCTGGGAGATGTTTGACATGGGCCCTAGACAAGAAGGATTTCCATGGGTAGTGACAGAGCTGGGAGGCTGGAGTGGGCACAAACGGGTTGAGGCAGAAAGGTGTAAGGCATGTTTAGAAGAAAGTGAGATGTCTGGTGGAGCTAGAATCTTTAAGAAGGTAGACTGCCAGTGGAAAATCAGATGGGGAGTGGGAGGTCAGAGGCTGAGACCTTCTGGAAACTTTGAGGCTGGGAGAGATGTAGTCCAAGTGGTGTTTTAGGAAGATTAATCTCACAGCAGCTTGGGGCGAGAGGGCAGAGGCTCTCAAACAGAAGGGAGCCATGGGATTTGTGTTTTAGAGATAAGGAGGCTGTGATTTATGGAGGAGATGGTTAGCAGGACTGTTTGTATCAGGCCAGTCAGGGGGAGAGGCCATCAGACTGACAGCTGAGTTACTGGGGGCATGGAGGGGAGATCTGCTTTGAGATGGTCTCAGGAGCTGGATGGTGTAGTTGTGAAGTATGAGTTATGAGAGCAATAGTGACTTGCTGCCCAGATTGCCATTGGCAGAGAAGGGCATATAACCCTGTACCTGTACACATTCTCCACCCATGAAACCATGTGGCTCACCAGACTGCTCTTAACTACTTTGTGTGTATGAGAGAGGGTAGATTGTGTGATGGTGTGGGGGTGGTCTGTGTATGGGTGTGTGAATGTATTCTGGAGGGATGAAGTTGGCAAGTAGGTGTATGCTTTATTAATATCTTTTAAGCCTGTATCTTATGGTTGTGTTTCTGTAAGGAGGTGTTAGTGAGTGTAGGTATGTGTGTTTGATTTTATGGTACATGTATGTGGGTGTGTATGTGTGCTGGTACCAGGGCATGTGGCAGAGGGCACAGATGTTTGGACTTCCCCATAAAGTTGGAAGTGCTTTGAGAACAGACAGTTTTCCCTTCACTACTGCTTGCCTCCCCCTACCCCTTCCCTGGAGAGCCTTGGGCAGGGCTTTTCCCTGAAAGCCTCTTGGACTAATGGGACCAGCTAGGATTACCTCTTTTCCTTTCTTGGTGTGCAGGCTCATTGGAGGGGTCGCAAGCAGCGGAAGATTTACTTGGAGAGGTTGCGGTATTTAAAAGCAAATGTGGATGCTGTGATCAAGGTAACTAGATCATGTGTGGGCCCCTGTCTCTCTTGAAGGACCTCTGAAAACAATTTCTTACTCTTTTCACCTCCTTATGCTCTCTGGAGTTGGCTGAACGGGACCGGGTCTGAGGGATGGGCCCTCAAACCCAGAGCTCTGATGTATTGTGTCTCTCCTTCCAGATCCAGGCTTGGACCCGGATGTGGGCAGCTCGGAGACGATACCGGAGGTGTCTGCGCCACTTCCGGAAGAATGTGAGTGCCATCCTGCTCCCGCATATCCATCCTTTACCCAAGAGACCAGATCAAGGGCAACCTTGACCTTTTTCCCGTCTGTGTTCATGATAGATCAATGCTGTGGTGAAGATCCAGGCATTTTTCCGAGCTAGGAAAGCCCGGGATGACTACAGGATGTTAGGTAAGCGGAGTGATCTACCCTCTGCATGTGTGAGTAAACTGGCTGTGCAAGTCTCGTGGCTCTCAACAGTCAGCCTACAGAAAGTCACACCACTCCAAAGTTTACAAATTGGGACTTAGAGAAGTTGTCTGGCCTTTTTGAGCCCTTTTCTTTCCCTGATAGCTGATAGCCCATACTTGAGCATGCCTTAGAACCTGAGGTGAATGGAGTAGGTGGAGGAGACCTGCCTTTGGAGATCTCCCAGTTTGATAGGAGAGATTGGAATCACTCCAGGGCCAGGCAGGTCTACATATCCCTCCTGGGACTGCACAACAGGTAAGGAAACAGAGTCACAAGTTGTCTATACAGGAATGTGGAACAGGATTTGTAAAAAAGCCCCCCCATTTATCCCAGGAACAAATATTCTTGTCACAGAGAATGCTCCTCTAACCAGTTCTTCCTGTCCCAGGCTTATATTATTTTTCTCATGCCATCATCAAAGCAAAAAGAAAGGGTTCTTTCTCTTCCACCCAGAGTTCCAGCCTTCTACTTTATCCTCTTCCCTGGCCCATGGACTGTTCCACCTCCTGACCTCTGTGATCCAGCACACACAAAGCCAGGAGAGGCATGCTGAGAGTCCTTCTGCAACACTGGGGAGTTTGAGAAGCACTTGAGGGAACTTCATCTTCCTGCCTCACATTCCCTTGTATGTGCTAGACATGCAGGAAAAGCCTTTAAAACGTTCTTCCAGACTGTTCTTGGTCCTTGTCCTTAAAATCCAGAAGTCTAGCCTTCAAGGGTCCCCTTCCTTTTTGTGACGCTGACAATTTGGTTCATTCCCATATTTGCCTCCAGCTCTTTCCATTCACTTTAGCTACTCTACATCAGCAAGCAAGTTTCAGAGTCTCTTCTGACAACCATTTTGGTCTTTTCTTTTTTTCCTGTCTTTTTAATGACCTTTTGCTTTCTTCATGTATAATGTTCTTGATGTCATCCCACAATGCATCTGATCTTCAGTCATTGGAGTTTAATGCATCAAATCTATTCTTCAGATGATCTTTAAATTCAGACAGGATATAATCAAGGTCATATTTTGGCTCTCATGAACTTGTTTTAATTTTCTTCAGCTTTAATTTGAACTTGCATAGGAGCAGTTGATGATCTGTTCCACAGTCAGTGGAAGAAATGAAGAAATAAAAGAGCTGAACAGAAGATTTCAAAGGGTGGCTCAAGAAGACCACCCTTTGTATTATAAAGTATTATAATGAAATGTGTAAAGACCTGAAGTTAGAAAACCAAGAGAGAAGAATACACTCGGTACTTCTCAAGCTAAAGAAACTGAAGAAAAATTTCAAACCTTGAATTGTGGTATTGAAGGGCAAAATAATGAGCAATGCAGGAAATATCAAACAAAGATAGAAGGAATACACAGTTATTGTACCAAAAAGAATTAGTCAACATTCAGCCATTTTGGGAGGTAGCATATGATCAAGAACTAATGGTTTTGAGGGAAGAACTCCAAGCTGCACTGAAAGAATTGGCAAAAAACAAGTCTGCAGGCATTGACAAAATACCCATTGAGACATTTCAACAAACAGATGCAGTGTTGGCGGTGCTTACTTGTTTATCTTAAGAAATTTGGGAGACAGCTACCTGGCCAACTGACTGGAAGAGATCCGTATTTGTGCCCATTCCAAAGAAAAGTGATTCAACAGAATGTGGAAATTAACAAACAGTGTCATTACTATCACACACAAGTAAAATTTTGTTGAAGATAATTCAAAAATGATTGCAGCAATATATTAACAGGGAACTGTTAATTCAGAAATTCAAGCTGGATTCAGAAGAGAACGTGGAATGAAGGAAATCATTACTGATGTCAGATGGATCTTGACTGAAAGGAAAGAGTACCAGAAAGATGTTTTTGTGTTTTGTTGACTATGCAAAGGCATTAGTCTCTGTGGATCATAACAGATTATGGCTAACATTGGGAAGAATGGGAATTCCAGAACACTTAATTGTGCCATGAGGAACCTGTACATAGACCAAGAAGCAGTTGTTCTAATAGAACAAGGGAATATTACATGGCTTAAAATCAGAAATGGTGTGCATCAGGGTGTATCCTTTCACTATATTTATTCAGTCTGTAGGGAGCTTTGGAGGCATAATGCCTAAGGCATTTGACTGCTACCCAGAAGGCTGGAGGTTCAAACCCACTAGTCACTCCTTGGAAGGAAGATCAGGCAGTCTACTTCTATAGTGATACTGCCTTGGAAACCAAAGGAGGGGTTGTTATATGAGTTGGTTCTGACTTGGCGGTTATTCAGTCTGTATGCTAAGCAAATAATCTGAGAAACTGGACTGTATGAAGAACACAGCTTCAGGATTGGAGGAAGACTCATTAACAACCTGTGATATGTAGATGACATAGCCTTGCTTGTTGAAAGTGAAGATGACTTGAAATACTTAGTAGTGAGGATCAAAGACTACAGCCTTAGTATGGATTACACCTCAACATAAAAATAACAAAAATCCTCACAATTGGACCAATAAGCAGCATCATGATAAATGGAGAAAAGATTGGAGTTGTCAAAGATTTCATTTTACTTGGATCCACAATCAACACCCATGGAAGCAGTAGTCAAGAAATCAGATGTTGTATTACACAGTGTAAATCTGCTTCAAGGGACCTCTTTAAAGTGTTAAAGAGCAAAGATGTCACTTTGAAGACTAAGGTACCCCTAACCTAAGCCATGGTATTTTCAATTGCCTCATATGCATGTGAAAGCTGTACAATGAATAAGGAAGACTGAAAAAGAATCTATTCCTTTGAATTGTGGTATTGGCAAAGAATACTGAAAACACTATAGACTGCCAGAAGAACAAACAATTCTGTCTTGGTAGAAGTGCAGCTGGAATGCTCCTTAGAAGTGAGAATAGCCAGACTTGTCTCATGTACTGGCCATCTTGTCAGAAGGGGCCATTCCCTGGAGAAGGATGTCATGGTTGGTAAGTAGAGGGCCAGCAGAAAAGGAGAGACTCTCAAAAAGATGGATTGATACAGTGGCTGCAGAGTTGGGCTTGAGCATAGCCAGGATGGTGAGGATGGCACAGGACTGGGCAGTGTTTTGTTCTGTTGTACACAGGGTCGCTATGAGTTGACGCCAACTCAAGGCACCTAACAACAACAATTCCAGCTCCTAGGTTCCTAGAGAAGTAGGCCCCTTTCCTTTCTGGACCTGAGGCTGTCCTCTTCAGGAGTCATCTCCTTCACCATGGCTCTGTTGGCCCCTTTTCTGGCCATGGACATTCGGGCCCACCTGCTTCCGACGGTCTAGCTTCTTTCCCTCCTTCACCTCTTCCCAGACTGGCCCTCCTTATTTTTCCTTTTGCTTTGCTTTTGTTATGCTAATTCCACTGCCTGAGTCATCCTTTGTCTTCTTCTCTTCAGTTTATAGTTTTTCTAGAAGAATTTGTTTTCAGTTCTGTCTCCAACTTCATTAGCAAATCAGGTGCCACGCAGAGCTCTGTCACTTACTAGCCATGTGGCCCTAGAAGTTACTCAACTTCTTTCTTGCCTCAGTTTTCTCATTTATGAATGGGGATAACTGTAGTACCAAACTTTTTTTTTTTTAATGCATTTTATTGAAATGTAATTTATGTACAGTGAAATACACAAACCTAAAGTGACATGGGTCAATGCTTTTTTCTTTTTTTTGCAGTGTTCCTCCCCTCACCCCTGCAAGCAACAAAGAAAGTTTCCCTCCATATATAAACCTTTCCTTGACCCTCCACAACAACAAACTAATATTTGTCCTTCTGTGATTGGCTTATTTCACTCAGCATAATATCTTCCAAGTCATCCATATTATGCAGTGTTTGTAGACTCTACATTATCCTTTAGTGCTACAAAGCATTCCATTATGTGTGTGTACCGTAGTTTGGTCGTCCACTCTTCCACTAATGGACACGTAAAAAGATGGTTGTTTCCATCTTTTTGCTATCATAAATAGTGCTGTGATTAAAATGAGTGTGCATATACCTGTTCCTGTCTCGGCTCTCACCTCTCTAGGTATATACTTAGTAATGGGAATGCTGGGTCAAATGGTATCTCCAATTCCAACTTTCTAAGGAATCGTCATATTGCTTTTCACAGTGGTTGTATCACTTCACAGTCCCACCAGCAGTGTTTGAGAGTCCCAATCTCTCCACATCCCTGCCAGCATTTGTTATTTTCTGTCTCATTGAACCTTGCCTTCAGTGCTGGGGTGAGACGGTATCTCATTGTTGTTTTGATTTGCATCTCTCTAATGGCCAATGATTGTGAGCATCTCTTCATGTATTAGTTGGCCACTTGAATATCCTTCTTGGTGAAGTGTCTGTTCATGTCTTCTGCCCATTTTTCAATTGGATTATTAATTCCTTTGGTGTTGAGATGTTGGAGTTTTCTATAAATCTTAGAGATAAGTCACTTGCCAGATATGTAATTATCGGCAAATATGAATTTGATACTGTCATTTTTGTTATGTGCTTTGTCGTGGTGTCGATCTCTTTGTTCCATATAATTTTCTGTGCTGAGCTCATTTTGTTTATGAATCATGTTATCTCTTCCTTTGTTGCTATTGTTTTAGTTTTTGTTAAATATTTGTGCTGGTCCTCTTTTTTATTTTGATGTGAAGGTTTATCATTTTTCTTTGAGGTTACCCTGTGATTTATAGTTTTCTTCCCAAGTTTAGAACAGTCCGTTCTATCTTCTTGTTGACTTGACATCCCTACCATCTAGAAGTCTGTAACAACACAGTTTTTTCCACTCTTTTTGGTTTGTAGTTGTCCTCATTTGTCAATTGCTGTCTCTGGTTCCCTGTTTACAATCTTGTAGGCTTCTTTACTTTGGATACTTCCATAGCTGGGTTGGTTTCTGGGTTATATCATCATGTGTATTAACGGTCAGTTGTTGTTGGCTGTTGTGCTTCTCTGTCCATAGGACTCCCTTTAGTATCTCTTGTAAGGTTGC
Source organism: Orycteropus afer afer (assembly GCF_000298275.1). Classification (NCBI taxonomy): domain Eukaryota; kingdom Metazoa; phylum Chordata; class Mammalia; order Tubulidentata; family Orycteropodidae; genus Orycteropus; species Orycteropus afer. The sequence goes on from NW_006921804.1 coordinate 1,308,837, forward strand.
TCTTGTTTTACCAAATTCCCTTAATTTCTACTTATCTGGAAATATTCTAATTTCACCATCATATTTGAGGGACATAATTCTTGGTTGGAAATTTTCCTCTTTCAGGGTTTTATATATACAATCCCATTGTCTTCCACCCACATGGTTTCTGCCGAGAAAGCTGAGCTTAGTCTTATTGGTTGCCCCTTGAAGGTAACTTTTCGTTTTTCCCGTGCTGCTCTCTTTCTTTGTCTTTGGTTTTGGTGAGTTTGATGATGATGTGTCTTGGTGATTTTCTTTTGGGGTCTATCCTGTTTGAGGTTTGTTGGACTTCCTAAATGGATATATTCTCATCTTTCATCATATCAGGGAAGTTCTCCTCCAACAAATCTTGGACAATTTTCTCAGTGGTTTTATTTTTCTCTTCTTATTCTGGGATTCCAATGACATGTAGGTTATTCCTTTTGATGGTATCCCACATGAACCTTAGGCTTTCCTCATTTTGTTTTGATCTTTTTTCTGACTGATCCCTTTCCAAAGAAGAATTCAGGTATTTGTCTTTGATCTTAATTCTGTCTTCCATTGCATCAATTCTACTCCTTTGCCCTTTCAATGTGTTATCTATTTCTGACAATTTAGTATTAATATTCTGGATTTCTATCTGTAGATTTTGAATCATTTCTGATTTTTCATTTATTTTGTCATTTTGTTTTTGTATTTTCTTCTGAAATACTTCTAGGGTTTTGTCTGTGTTTTCCTTGATCTATCTCTCAATTCATTGAAGATACCTAACTATAGTTATTTTTAATTCCTTATTAGGAAGTGCCAATGCTGCATCTTCCTCAGGGATATATTTTGGGTCTGCATCCTGGTTCCTTGTTTCTCCTGCTTTATCTTGCTTCTTTGTGTGAACTGTGATGCTCTGTTATCTCCGAGGCATTGTGATGTTTTTGTGTTTATATTTAATTGGTGACTGTATGTTGGAGTGACTTGCCCACGATTTTCATTTTCTTTGTTTTGTTTGTATGTTATTTACGCAAGCAGGGTACTTTGCTGCGCTCCTCTCTTCACTAGTTGACAGCACTTATACACTTACCACCTATTTCCTTTCCTATTGTCAGCCTCTTGTATGTCCCTGCTGACCTTGGCAAACAGAGCCTATTCTTAGGTCCCTGGAATCCAGATAAGAATGCTATCACTTTAATATCCAAAATGGCTACCGCTTATAAACATTCAAAATGTCTGTGCCCTCGTTCACTTTAAATATCTAAAATGGCTGCTGTGTATAAACAAACAAAATGCACCCTCCGGACAGCAGAAAGTCCACAGCTCCGGTTGTCTCCCTCCTTGCTGTTTCCCTTCCTAGTCATAAGCCACCAACACAGTCATCCCTGCAGCCCTTAGTGACCAGGGCTGATCTTTAGGTCAATTCCAGGTCACAACACCACTTGGAAATATTCAGGCTGTTGGTCCCATCACAGTAGCTGACAGTCTGCAGCTCCGACCGTCTCTGTACTCACTGTTTTCATTCAGGTTTTTCCACTAGTTGGTGCCTAATCCACTTCTGTCTAGTTCCTTTCAAAGCCCAGGGCTCCAGGATTATCTTCTGTATCTATGTAAATTGTTTTTTCTTTTCTTTGTTGAAGATGGTCTTTGTCACTTGTCTGCCTATTCCTCCCTGTAGTACCAATCTTATAGAGTTGTTTTAAGAATTAAATGAGTTAATGTGCTGTGTTTTTTCAAATCTAAGATGCCATCGATTGTCTGAGATTCTGCTATTCTTCACTCCTCAAAGACCCATCCTCTACCCTATAGCTAGATTAGTCCACTAAACCTGTGTGATCGTATCCTTCTCATGCTTAAAACAGTGACTCTCCATTGCCCTGAGGATGATGTCCAATCTCTTGACTGGAGCGTCCAGTACTCTCTGTGATCTACCTGTACCCTAATATCCTCCCACACAGATACCCCACCCCTCACCACCCATGTCCTCTTCACTGTGCTCCAGACATACTGGAATCTCAGTGGTTTCTGAAACAGCCCACGTGCACTCTCACCTCCTTTTCACAGACATCAGTTTGGGCCTCACCTCCTCCAGGAAGCGTTTCTTCAGTCCTCAGATGGGCTTTTGTTCTCCAAAGATCCTCATGCTTGCCCCTCTTATAGCACTGCTGTCATAAGTTGCCATTGAGTCAGTTCCTACTCATGGTGACTCCATGTGTGCAGAATAGAACTGCACTCCGTAGGTTTTTCAAGGCAAATCACCAGCCCTGTCTTCCCAGGTCCCTCTGGGTAGGATTGAACTGCCAGCCTTTCGGTTAGTAATCCAGAGCTTAGCTACCCAGAGACTCCCCTCAAAGCACTAATCACATTATAAAGAATTGTGGTTTATTTGTCTAGTTTCCCTATTGGACTGGGGATCCTTAGGAACAGGGCTGAGGAGTTCCTGGGTGACACAAATGGTTAAACACTTAACTCCTTGCTGGAAGGCTGGCAATAGAACCACTGCTTTGGAGTAGTTCTACTCTGCACATGTGGGGTCACTCTTAGTCAGAATCGACTCAGTGGCAGCTAACAACAAAGACAGGGCCTAGTTCTATTCATTTTTCCAAATCTGACTCCTTCATTTATTACTAACTGTCAAACCTGAGACAGATTGCTTAATTTCTGTGTGCCTTGGTGTTCACATCAGTAAGATGGGATAGTGGTAGTATACTGACTTCACAGGATTGTTATGAGTATGTAAAGCATTTAAAATAGTGTCTGGCCTGTAATACACATGTGTTAGTTTTGTTCTTATCATTCTCTGTAGCTCACAGGTTTCTCTTGCTCAAGTACCAATTCCAAAGTCAAGGAGAATCACCATCTAGCTCCTACCTTCCCTGTATCATAAAAGCATCTCTTGTACCCATGCCACCCCTTGTGGACAGTCACTCCTGAGAGGAGGGTTGTGTGAGGGACAGGAAGGGCTGAGTGGAGGCTCATGGGCAGAAGCGAGCTTGGAATGCAGGATGGGAAGCAGGTTGGTCCAGCAGAGGTAGGGAGTAAATCAAGGTAAAATGAGGAGGCCTGGGATGTTCATCAAGGAGCTCTGGTGGCATAGTGCCTAAGGCACTTGACTACTAACCAGAAGGCTGACAATTCAAACCCACCAGCCACTCTGAGGAAGGAAGATTGGGCAATCTACTTCCATAAAGATTGACTGCCTCGGAAACCCAAAAGGGGTCACTATGAGTCAGAATCGACTCAATGGCAGTGAGTTTGTTTTTTTTTGGGGGGGGGGGGGCAGGGGATGCTCATCAGAGGGAGTGGGGCTTGGCTTTGGTGTGGAGACCACTAGGGTAGGCCCAGACTGAGTGAGGGTGAATCCAGAGGCAGGGGTAGAATAGCACCTATGTCACACCTGGTTATCAAAGACAAAGAGTCATGGGACAGGGCTGACTGGGAGCCTGCTGCCCTCGAGCAGAATGGGTACTGATGGTGGGTTATGTCTGAAGTAGGGAACTGGCGAGGAGGCCTCTGATGAGGGCATGTTTAATCCTGACACCTCTCTTCCCTTCAGTTCACACACCCCATCCCCCACTCAGTGTGGTTCGAAGATTTGTCCACCTCTTGAATCAAAGCCAGCAGGACTTCTTGGCTGAGGCAGAGCTGCTGAAGCTCCAGAAAGAAGTCGTCAGGAAGATCCGGTCTAATCAGCAGCTGGAGCAGGACCTCAACGTCATGGACATCAAGATTGGCCTCTTGGTGAAGAATCGGATCACCCTGCAGGTGAGGGCCCAGCAGCCCAACCTCTCCCACATCCAGCTCCTTACACCTCTGAATAGGTGACACTGACCATTCCCTGGTCACTAATCAAATCTTCGAAAAATATCACTTGGCTCGAGTCCTTGTGCCAGTAGCCCTCTGAGTAAGTCATTTGTTGGGGGCACGTGCTGTAACAGAAAGAACACTGGACACAGAATTGGAATGCCTGGCTTTGCTAATTCCTAGTGATAGGAGGAACTATGGGGTTGATCCTTTAACCTAAGTCTGTTTCCTCATTAGTCAAGTGGGAATAATGAGAGTGCTTGTTCTACCAGGCCAAATGCAGAGATATGTAGGAAAGTTCCTTAAACTGTCAATTACCATACAAATATGCAGTGATGGGCATAGTAATATCCCCACCTCAGATTTGTACAATAGTCTAATAAGAAATAATAGTAAAAACCAATAGACGTGATGCTTTAGCCTAACAGCCCAATTCTCTTTAAAGACTCACTCCTGTGAGAACAGAAGTGCCAGATGGACTCTCAGGGCAGTAGGGGGGGCCCTTCCTCACCCCAGAACCATTTAATTTCCCCCAGCTCGTGCCTATTCATTGAACAGCAGAAAACCCTGGCTCCCCAAGCCGCTGATTCTAGACCATATGTTCTGTGCTTTGTGCTGGCCTGGGTTGTATCACCCGCTCCCCTACCCCTGCAGGAGGTGGTCTCCCACTGCAAGAAGCTGACCAAGAAGAATAAGGAACAGCTGTCGGATATGATGGTTCTGGACAAGCAGAAGGGATTAAAGTCGCTGAGCAAAGAGAAACGGCAGAAACTAGAAGCATACCAGCACCTCTTCTACCTACTCCAAGTGAGCAGAGGACTTTAGAAGGAGAAGTCTCCACCATCCCCTGAGGGCCTGGGACCTTGAGGCTTTCATGTGTGTGTCTTTTCCTCCATGCAGGATGTCCTTTCCCACAATCTTGATGCTTTGTCCCAAGGGAAAAAGACTATTTCCTCCCCTGTTTTTCTGGAATATTTCCAGTACCCTGAGAAAGTGTGACAGTGCTTTCTCTATTCCAAGTTTCCATTAGGAAAGCCTTTCTTTATCTGATCACTAGTCCTTGAGTTGCATTATCAGCCCTTCCTGACTTCCCCATTGCTTGCAGACTCAACCCATCTACCTGGCCAAGCTGATCTTTCAGATGCCACAGAACAAAACCACCAAGTTCATGGAGTCAGTGATTTTCACTCTGTACAACTATGCCTCCAACCGCCGAGAGGCCTATCTCCTGCTCCAGCTGTTCAAGACAGCACTCCAGGAGGAAATCAAGTAGGTTTTCCTGATGGGAAGGGAATAGGGTAAGAGATGACAATGTTGGCTCCTTCACAAAATGACTGTTGAGATTTGAATGTAGAAAAGAAATCCTAAGACCTCTTTTCCCTGCCTCTTATGGAAACTGTAAGACATCTCCGAGGACAACAGAATGGGTGGATAAGGGCTAGCTTGTTAATACGAAGGATGAGATGGTGACATCAGGGCCTTCCTTCAGGTGGGAGACACTAGAGAAAGCTTCTAGGAGCCAACATCTCAAAAGGGAAAAGCAGTTGGTTGTCTTACACAGAGGTGGGAGACCAGCTTCAATGACTCCTTGAACCACAGGTCAAAGGTGGACGAGCCTCAGGATGTGGTGACAGGCCACCCAACAGTGGTGAGGTTGGTGGTGAGATTTTACCGAAATGGGCGGGGTCAGAGTGCCCTGCAGGAGATCCTGGGGAAGGTTATCCAGGATGTGCTGGAGGACAAGATGCTCAGTGTCCACACAGACCCTGTTCACCTCTACAAGAACTGGATCAACCAGACTGAGGCCCAGACAGGGCAACGCAGGTGAGCAGACAGGGCAGAGGGAGAGCTCTCTTAGATCAGTTTGGTCTTGGTCCCCACTGGGGAGGCTTGATATACTTTGAAGATAGCATATAAATGAGCATGCTATTTATACAAATATGACACCAGCCTTATAGGAATAAATAAGGTAGCCTTTTAGACCCCCCTTTGGTAATTAACATGGAGATAACTCCAGACATAGTGGGCTTAACATAGAATGAGCACAGATGAATATGCAAATGTTCTAATTGCTGTGCCAATGCTTGCAAATGATATGATATAAATTTACTGGGAGTTGGGCTATGGATCCTGATTGATAGGAGTATAGATGAATATTCAGACTTACAGATGAATAGGCAAATGCCATAGTGGGAGAAATAGAGTGGGGGAATTACTCAGGGGAGCAAGTATTAGAGAAATGGAGCTACTGAGGACGGAAGGCCATACTGGTGGCTGCTCTGGGTGGGACCAGATTCTTGTAGGTAGGACCCAACCTTCCCTCCTGCCCCATCTGCCAAAGACTAGATGCAGAGCAGTATCCTGGTTTCCTCCCAGTTCCCCTTTCCGGGAAGTCTTTCCACAGATCTCCAGGTTCTCCATTCCTTTCTATTCCCTTCCACCTCCCTACTCTTCACCTTCCACCTACATCTCTCCAGTCCTCTCGGAGTCCTTTCCCTGATTCTGGTCTGACCCCCTTTAGCATGCTGGGCTGCCCTTAGCATGTTTATATGACTTCTGTTAGATGAAGAGTTTAAGGGGTATGGATTTTGAAAGTAAGTTGGGGCGGGGGCCCTCCAGTTGATGTCTTATCTCTCTGTCCACAGCCACCTCCCCTATGACATCACCCCAGAGCAGGCCTTGAGCCACCCTGAGGTCCAGAGAAGACTGGACATCTCCATCCGCAACCTGCTCACCATGACGGAAAAGTTTCTTATAGCCATCATCTCATCTGTAGACCAAATTCCGTATGTAGGGCAGCTCCACCCCAGCCCAGGCAGGGGCTCTCAAGAGGGTCAGGCTGAGATGGGAATAGCAGAGCAACAGTGAAGGGAGGGAGGCAGGAGGGAAATGGAGCTGAGAGTCAAAGGGACTCCAGGAGAAGCCTGGAGGATGCTTGAAGCCCCTGCTAGAGAGTTGAACTGGACTACAGCATGCATGTTTGTAGCTCATCAGGACATCACTGCAGCTAGAGAAAGGAACCTAAAATGATCATGGAGACAGACGTTGTCTGAAAGTAGATAGGGAGAAAATAGGACTCTTCAGTTCACAAAGTTAAAAAAAAATCTTCAAACTAAGAAAACAGTTTATCGTTATCTGCTTTCATGGTCTTGCTATAAGGATTCAATGTGGTAAAATCAGCATGTGACAAACTCAGTTTTATGAGTTGCTATTATTATCATTATATGGTTATTTTAGCTTCATAACCCAAAGATATAGCCAGTGTTCCCCATGTTATAGATTAGAAAACTGAAGGTCATAAACTGGATGATTTGCCTAGATCATACCACCCATAAGTGGCAGAGCCCAATTTAAACTAGGCCTTTAAGGTTGAGTATGAACTGATATTCTTAAATTTTAGTTAACATATGACTTTTCTAAAGCAAATTAATGAAAATGTGGCAAGGTGGACATGATCTATATCCATCTTTCAACCAGCCAGCATTCCTGGTGCTCAGTGCTACACGGGACAGAGTAAGGATGCCGGAGGGAAGATCCTGCAGAATTCATAATCAGCTCTCCAGACCCAGAGAACTGGGCTAAAGATTTACAATTAAGGTTCAGAGAAGGTTGCCCTAGGCCAACTAAAGGAAAGTACGCAATGAGCTGTGAACTTCTGCCTCTGGTACCCCAGGAGGTGGAAATAGCTTTTAAATGAATTTAATTAAATTTGTAGGTGGTAGATCTATAATGGGAAGAAGAAGAATAATAAGGTCTAGCACATTTAAATAGCACTCTACCATTATATATTACTATCACAAAAACCCTGTGAGGTTAGGAGGGCAAGAATCATCATTCCCATTTTTCAGACCAGGAAACAAACTCACAAAGGGGAAGGAAATAGCTGAGGATGATCTCTGTTTAGTGGTAGTCAGGACTGGAGCCCACAGCTTCTCCCAGTTCATTGTTTTGGGTTCTGCATCTAGCCCAGACCAGGACTCTCACAGGTGCTGTGTAATAAGTGACACAGTTGGTAGCCTCAGAGCTGTCCTGAGACAAGATTTTAACTATGGGTATCAGATACCCAAGGTATAGGCTAAAATGCCTCTGTGGGGGAAGGTGGGAATGGATATGGGATCTGGAATGTTCTGCATGGGATATTAAGAGGCCATCAAAGAAGAGCATCTCAGGCTAGGTTGCAGGCTGTGTAAGAGCTTGGTGGATGACAGAGCCCTGGTCCTGGGTACTGGCACAAAGGCAGTGGGGAGGAGGGAGGCCAGAGATGTTTGGAGGAAGGCAGCAGGTAGCTGGCTATATACAGTGGAGGGACAGTGCTTGAGCTCCACTGTGGCGTGGCTGAGCCTGGGGAAGAAAAGGCAGGCAGGTGCTCATGCCTTGAGCTCTGATAGAGATGGACAGAGCCACAGTGTACCTGTTGCTTTGTCCCCAGGTACGGGATGCGATATGTGGCCAAGGTCCTGAAGACAACCCTGATGGAGAAGTTCCCTGATGCCACAGAGAGTGAGGTCTATAAGGCAAGTGTTATCTTCCCTCCCCCACCTCTTGAGCCTTCCTTTACCCTGCTGGTACTTATAATCCCCTCCTCCTCAGACTCAGACAAAAGGACAGAAAACCCTATGCCATAAAATTTCAAGAAAGAAAATATTCACCTGTAAATCGGCCCTGGCTCACCAGCAGGACCTCAGGTGGCAGCTTGAAAGGCACCGGGACACTAGCTAACAGAGTAGACAATCCTGGACTTGTCTGGAGATTTCAGTTCTAGTTCCAGCTCTTGATGTGTGACCTTGAGCAAGTTGCCAGCCTGCTCTGGATCTGTTTTCTATAAAATGAGGATATTGGCTCAGGTGGTCTCTTTCAAATGAGTGAGCTGGGAGAATGGGCCTGGGGCTATCAGGGCAGACCTCAGAGCACTTCTGGGATAGTCTTCTCTGTCTTCAGGTCGTAGGGAATCTCCTGTACTACCGCTTCCTCAACCCAGCTGTAGTGGCCCCTGACGCCTTTGACATTGTGGCCATGGCAGCGGGTGGTGCCCTGACCACCCCCCAGCGCCACACCCTGGGAGCCGTGGCTCAACTCCTGCAGCACGCTGCAGCTGGCAAGGCCTTCTCTGGGGAGAGCCAGCACCTATGGGTCCTGAACAACTATCTGGAGGAGACGCATCTGAAGTTCAGGTCTTGGGTCTTGGCATCCCTCCTCCCTGTTTCCTTATTCTCCTCTCATCCTCCTTCCTGGCCTACTTCTCCTTGGAATCCAGGAAGAGGTAAAGAGGATAGTCAGTGGGCTAGAAGAGAGTTAGAAGGACTCCCCAGTGGAGAGAAAAAAGGACTGTTAAAGGAAGTTGGCTCGCAGGGGCGTTGGAGAAAGGTAGGGCAGGACAGAGGGGCAGAAGCTAGAGCTGGAGAGTTAGAATTGGCTTGAACAGTCACTGGAGAGGGCCGGGGGAAGGATAATGGGAATGGAAAGCATGTTGGGAGGCACTGTCTCACATGCCCTCCTTTGGAGATAGGAAGTTCATCTGCCGAGCCTGCCAGGTACCAGAACCAGAAGAGCGTTTTGCAATGGACGAGTACTCAGACATGGTGGCTGTGGCCAAACCCGTGGTATACATCACTGTGGGGGAGCTGGTCAACACGCACAGGGTGAGGGGCTGCAGCCTAAAAGGTGCTGGTAGGAGCTGGGGTTTGGAAGTCTACAGTGGCCCAACTCAGACCCTGCATCTTCTCTATTTTCCTCCTTGCAGCTATTGCTGGAGCACCAGGACTGGATCGCCCCTGATCACCGTGACCCCCTGCATGAGCTCCTGGAGGATCTTGGGGAGCTGCCCACTGTCCCTGACCTTATTGGTGCGTGCCACCCGTGGCACCTAGGGCCAGCTTTGCAGGGGGGGGGCACAGAGAAGGGCAGGCAGGCGAGTGGGCAGGGCATGTGAGCACACTCTCTCTAAAATTTTGTTCAGTCTGAGATGTACGCCAGGCAGCTAGTTACACACTCTTCCTCCTTCTCCTGTCTGGTACTGAGATGGACACAAACTGATCTGAAGAGAGTGGACAGACATCAGAGGAACCCAGTATTATTGTATAAATGAGCAATGAAGTTGTGTGAGGTAGATGTGGGGATAAGGGCCTGTTTTGGGTAGACTAGTGATAGTTTTCTACTCTGTTACAATCTCAGAAGATTTCTCTGATGAGGAGGGATTTTATAGGAGCTGTGTGGGATAGGGAAGGGGACAGCTGACAAGAGTGGAAAGGCAGGGTAGAGGTGGTGACAGATAGGAAAGAAGCAGGAGCTCCAGGCTTAGGGAGGCAGAGCAACCTGTCCTCAGGACACCCAGGGCTAAGAGTATCGGGGAGGCACATCCCCAGAACACAGCTCTGTGAGTAACAGTACTTCCATTGGTGCTCAGGGTTGAGGGTAGGAAAGCTTCCTAGAAGAAGCTTGGCACGTGGAGAAGCATATTTACTGTGACCCCATCTGTTTGTGTCTGTTTGTCTCTCTCTCATTCTTCACCCCGCCTCAGGGGAGAACATAGCTGCAGATGGGAACACGGATCTGAGCAAGCTAGAAGTGTCCCTGACACTCACCAACAAGTTTGAAGGGCTAGAAACAGACATTGATGATACCAATGCCCAGAGCCTGCTTCTGAGGTTGGTGAGACTGACCTCGGCCCCTGCTCCCCTGGGCAGCTCTCTTCTTCTTTAGGAAGTTCTCCTTGAAGTCTACCTAGCATTCCCCTTTGCTACAGTCTCAGCTGTTTTCCTTCTCAGCTTTTTGCTGTGTTGTAGCTGAAGGCAAAGGAATGGCTAAGATATTGGTAACCATGGATGTTTGCATATTGTTATGCTATTTACCAAGTGCTTTTTTACATGTTATCATTTAATCACAGGACAAGCTATGAGGTAGATGGTGGTTTCCTTGTTTCACCATTGAGGAAAAAAGCTCAGTAGTTAAGTGACTTGCCTAAAGTCCCCCAGCTGGTCGGTGGTAGAGCTCATGTTCTAATTCTTGGTCCTTGTTGAGTGCTGGTGGGGAGATGGGCATGGAGGTTTTCTTCTTCAGTTCTGCAAAGATGAGGCAGGGCCCTCAGCAGGGCTGGGCTGGCCGTCTAGACAGAAGAGGAGCCTTTTAAAATTCCCAGCTCAAACTCCCTGTCAACAAAGCACGCCCCTCAATTCATTCATTAATTCATTCACTCACTCGGTAAACAAGTGAGCTAGGTGTGCTCCTTTGTCCTACCATCAAAGGGCTTATAGCCCAGTAGGGATAGAGATGAAGACACAGTCAGAGAGCCACCAATAGAGAAGTGGTTATCAGGTGCTTTAAGAGCTCAGGAGAAAGGACATCTTGGTTGAAAAAGGACTCACAGAGGAAGAAATGAGTGCTTCAGCTGAAGGATTCAAATGAAGACAATATGGGGGGAGGGAAGAGTTAGGCAGAGGGCACAGAAGTATAAGAGGACACAGTGTGTTCAGAACTATGAGGAGTTCTGTATTAGACCCATCAACCAACCACCTTCCAGGTCTCCCTCCTAGGCTGCGTTCTCCTCACAACACTTCCTGGCCATTCCTCTCCTCACTCGCTTTCTTGACCTTCCAAACATCCTTGGCAGCTATATGCAAGCCAAGGTCCACTTGCTTTCTGCTGCCTGGCCAGCCCCATGTCCAGACCCTTCCCTTCCTGCCTCAGCCAGCTCCCATCACTCCCCTCCTCCTGTAGCACCAAGCAGATGTTGGCTGACATCATACAGTTCCACTCTGGGGATTCCCTCAAGGAGATATTGTCCGTCTCGGCTTCCAGAGAGCAGGTGAGTGCAGCTGGGCTAGCCGACGGGTACTGTCTCATTCGTTGCCCCACCTCACCCCACCAGCACTGCTGATTCCTTCCCCTGAACCTCTCCCACAGTCTGTCACAAGTTGATACCTGTGCTTACCAGTAATGGGAGCTCTACCTAGCCATGGCCTCTGCCCCCAGGGACCTACCCTACAGGCTGAGAACAGCTTTAGCCTCTACCTCCTTCCCAACTCCCTACACATTGAAACAAGAGTAAGTTCTGGAGGACACCTGGCCCTTATGTCAGTGCTAGGGGCTGTGAGGGGAGTGCCAAGAGGCAGTCTGGGAAGCCTATCGAGCATAGAAGGGCTGGCGCTCAGCAGAGAGGAGTCTGCTTGAAGGCCTAGAGGTAGGAGAAGGTGGTAAGTAAGTGGGTGGAGGACCGAGGGCAAATTGGGCCAGCTGGAGAGAAGACTAAGCCAGGGGCTTCCCGGAGAAAAGGTGGTAACAGCTAGTAGAGGCATGTCCCAAAACACAGGACAGATGGAGGGAAAATGCCCCCAAAAAACCTTGTGCCATCACAAAGCTTTGTTGTTTGGAAATCCCAGCCAGTGTCTGTCCAAAAAAAAAAAAAAAAAACTCACTGCCATCGAGTCAGATCCAACTCATAGCAACCTTGGGTTTCCAAGGCAGTATCACTACGGAAATAGATTGTCCAACCTTCCTTCCGAGGAGTGGCTGGTGGATTTGAATTGCCAGCCTTCTAGTTAGCAGTCAAATGCCTTAGGCACTAGTCCTTTATCCTATAGCTTCTGTATGGGCCCCCTCAGACCACTCCCTGCCCAATGAAGATCCATAATGCCTTCCATGTTTATGGTGTTGCCATCCCACATCCCTTTCCCCAGATGCTGACCTTCCGGGGGTACTTCCTGATGACAGAGAAGTACCCTTTTTGAAGGGTACTTGTTGCTAGAAGATTTCCTTGTTGCTAGTATCCCTGGGGATCTGGCCTAGCTTGGGGGCAAGATGGTAGGCCATGGCAGACCCCTCCGGTCTCTCTGCAACACACCACCCCCTCCCCGGCAGGAAGTGGCTCATGAGCGGCTGATGGGCCGGCGCCAGGCCTGTGAGGCCCAGACCCCTGAACCGCTGTGGCGACACCGCTCACTGACAGCTCACTCCCTCCTACCACTGGCAGAGAAGCAAAGGCGTGTCCTGCGGAACCTGCGCCGGCTTGAGGTCCTGGGATTGGTCAGTGAAGCCAGCGACTACCAGGGGCTGGTGGATGAGCTGGCCAAGGTAACAACCTAGGCCTAGAATCTCTGTGTGTGTGTGTGTGTGTGTGTGCACACACGTGTAATATTGATACCCTGGGGAAAAGCTTCTTCCTGGTGCCCACCCACAATTGTTACCAGCCAGAAGGGAAATGATTTGATGGCAGTGGGTTTTTTAGAAGAAGGGAGACCTCTATCTTAAGACTTTGAAAGGAAAATCTTAAAATTAGTGTTCTGGTTACCTAGTGCCACTCTGACAAGAATATACCACAAATGGGATGGCCTTAACAAACAGGAGTTTATTCTCTCACAATTAGGAAGCTTTAAGTCCAAGTTCAAAGTGCCAGGCTCTAGGGGCTGGGTGAAGCCCCTCAACCTTGGGGTCCAGCTTTGCCTCCTGCTCCTGGCCCACTGGCCCTAGAGGCATTTCTTCATTCAGACAGCTGCTGAAGCTGAGAAGCCCCAAGGTTGACAAGTCAAAAAGGCACAGTCCCGATGTTACCAAACCACATGGCAGGCCATTAACTTAAGTCCATTGTAAGTCCCAAGGTCAGCAGAGCATAGCAGGCTGCTGAGCAACGACACGGCTACATGTAGGGTCCAAGAGTGCCATAGGCTAGAGACCATTCCCAAAGGCTTCTCCTTATATACAGGAAGCAAACCACATACCCAAAGGCAGCTACTCAGCTGCTTGTGGTAGATCCCACCATGGAGTTGATTGCCAGTCTCATCATGGGGAATAACTACCACCAGCTGCCCAGCCACTGAACCAGGCCCAGCCAAGTTGACACACAAACCAAACTACCACAATTAGCTAGAAAAGGGGCATTATTCTTGTAACTCTCTTTTACTAAAAATCAAGGAGCTTTGAAACCAGTTACTTTTCATGGTGGGAGGCCCCAAGATATCCTTTGAAGGTTTGGGGATGAGATTCTTGAAACTTTCCTCCTCGGAAAAACTTCCTTGAGATCTTCCCCTTCCTGCTTTTCCTGAAGATTCTCACAAGGAGTTGTTCTTGGGCTTGAGTCAGGCCCCCAGGCCCTTCTATCCAGAAGGGCCAACCCCCCCCCTCCCTCATTCCGCCCACCCCCTCCCTCATTCCGCCCAACCCCAGGACATCCGCAACCAGCGCCGCCACCGGCAGAGGCGGAAGGCAGAGCTGGTGAAGCTTCAGGCCACATTCCAGGGCCTGAGCACCAAGACCACTTTCTATGAGGAACAGGGTGACTACTACAGCCAGTACATCCGGGCCTGCCTGGACCACCTGGCCCCCAACCCAAAGTACGTGCCATCTTCCCACACCCTGAAAGTTACCTGTGACCTCTAACCTGATCCATGCCAGCCTTTGCTTTACTCTCTGCCAGCTCTGGAAGGGCAATCTCACCCCAGCACGTCATGTTCCTTCCCTGACTCTAGTCTTGAGTCTTACTTCTGACATCGTGGGCTCGAATGCAGCTTCCCCTCCTTTCTTTCCCTAGTGGGAAGTCTTCCTCAGAGACTAATTTCCTTCCTACCAGCTGTAAAGAACTAGTGTCCTTTGGTGCTGAAGAGAGTTGGATGAATTCTCTGGGGCCTTTTTTTTAATCAGGAGTGCTGGGAAGGGGAAGAAACAACCATCTCTTCATTACACTGCTGCCCAGCTCCTGGAGAAGGGAGTCTTGGTGGAAATTGAAGATCTTCCCTCCTCTCAGTATGTGTCTTCAGAAGGCAGGATGTCAGAGCCTTCCTGTCGCCTAACCTGGGGGTGGAGCTCTGGGCTGGGCACTGGGTTTTGGGGGGAAGCATGGCCCCTGCGTTGAAGTAGCTACTAGAATAATGAGGCAGACAGAGCATCCCAACAGTAAGTTGAGGGTAGTGGGCATGGCCAGCACAGTTCTAGATGCTCCATGGCAGAGGACACTGCAAAGGTTTCCTAGAGGCCAGAACAGTGGGGTGGGGGGGCAGGCAAATAAAAGAACCATAATGTGGCAGGCAACAGGAGAACTGGGAGAAGTCAGATAGCCATGCCTGGCTGGGAGCATGGAAAGGAAGGCTAGACTCTGCATGACACACACTACTGCCTGGGATGAGGAGCAGTGAGTGGGGTGTGGCCAAAGAAACATTGGATCCCCACTTTGAATCTTGTTCCTGATAGCTTCAGAAATGTGATCTTTGACATCACCCGTGGGGATGAGGTGGGAAAGTTCGAAGTAAATGCCAAGTTCCTGGGCGTGGACATGGAGCGATTTCAGCTTCACTACCAGGTAAGGGAGCACTCCATGAACCCTCAAGATGACTAGAGGTCTGTGCCAGGAGACTATAGGCCTTGTCACTTCCCTTGGCCTTAGGACGATAGCAGCTCTGTTCCCTGCCTAATCAGCATTGTCTGTTCCTGAAGGGAAGCATGGTGGTTTTGTTCAGCCTGAGCCCTCTCCCCCCATACCCTGACACAGACCCCACTGCAAGCATCAGGGCAAGTGGAATTGGCTCGTGGTGTCAGAAGCAGGATCAATATTTGAAGCCCTCTCATATGTCAGGGGCTTTACGTGTTACCTACTTTAATCCTCTCCACAGCTCTGAAGTATTATCCCTATTTTATATGCTCTGGGGCTAAAATGTTAAGCAGGCCTAAATCATAGGCCAGTGTTTAGGGAAGCGATTTTAAATCCAATTCCTTTTGTTCTGCTATTTTGCCTTTTGAGTAAGAGACCGATTTCAAGTCCTGGCTCTGCTTGAGTTGACACTTGGTCAGGACACTGTACTGCACTCTTTTGGCCTCAGTGTCCTCATCTGTGAAGTAGGGTTTCAATGTCTCCCCTGCTGATGTCACTGGGTGACTGTATAATGCTCCAAAATATTAGTGTTTTGTAGACTGTGGCTGGGCCACAAAAAGGAGCCCTTAAATTTCCTTCCCTGTCCCTTTTCTCCTTCCTAGGACCTCCTGCAGCTCCAGTATGAGGGTGTAGCTGTCATGAAACTCTTCAACAAGGCCAAGGTCAATGTCAACCTTCTCATCTTCCTTCTCAACAAGAAATTCTTAAAGTGACAGAAGCCATGGGTGCTACCCAAGCCCCTCTTACCTTGCTGGATGCTTTTCTTAACACTAACTTACTACTCTGCTTCCATGAAGATACCCAGAGCTCAGGACCGAGCAAGCCTCAAGGATTCGCCACCTTCCCCAGCTGGGAGGCAGGCAGACAGTCTCTTTAACTGGCTAAAGTGGACCTTACCCTGGAGTCTGGCTGTGTGGCTTTTAAATCCCAGAACACCACACTTTTCCAGCCAGATGGTGAAGAATGACCTAGGGCCCGCCCCTTGGCCTGGGAAGACTGTTGCTCTGGGTCTGCTGCTACCCTTTTGTGGTCAGGCAATGTTACAAGCATTGCCTTGGTGGCTGATTCCCCCTCTGCCTGCCTTCTCTTCACAGACCCCCGAAGCCAGGGCCAGGCTCCCCATCCCTATGTCTCAGTACATTAGTGGGTACTCTTGCCCTGCTGAAGCCCAGGCTGCTTCACTGTTGGCACCTCATACCCTCTAGCCCCTTGCCCTCACCACTTCCTGGTGAGGGAGTGGGTGGCAGTGCTTCCTGATGTCCTTGTAGTATTGTGGCACTGTTATCTTCCATGGCAGCATAGGCAACATGGCCCTCCATTAACCTCAAGTCCCATTCCCCTGTTTGTGGTCTGTTTTATATGTGGGTCACTAGGGTATTTATTCTCTCTCCCACCCCTACACTCCAGATCACTGTACAGCCTTAATCATGGTTTTAATTCTTTCATCTTTTTGAGTTCAGAGAAAATTCTCATTTCCCCTATTCAAATTAATAATACTCATGCCAATCTTTCACACCTTGTATTAAGTCACTTTGGATCCGGGGCAATAGTGTTCCTGGTTGTGTTTAAGACCTCATTATTTCAGCCTCATATGGTACAAAAAGCTTTCCCTTTTCTGTGTCACCTCAGGACTCTCATGCCTCAGAGCTGACTTCCAGGCAATTTCAATAGGTCTACAGTCCTATCTCAGCCATTGCTTCTCTGTTGTCCTCACATCTACCCAACCTCCTATCCCAGTTGCCCTTTGGATTTCATTTTTAATAAAAGCAGCTGTTACCCCCGTATCTGTTGTTAACCCCTTATTTCATTTCCTGCAGAGCAGGCCTTCAAGGTCTAGAACAGCTCTTTCCTGAGAGCTAGGGAGTCCTCCTACAGCCCGCTCCCACCCTCTCCACCAGCTTCCGGTGTGGGCCCACTCTGCCTGCCTGAGCTCGTAAAAGCTTAATGAGATGTGGCGTTTATTCCTCTCTTCCCTCCCCCAGGGGACAGAGAGGAGGAAAGAATGCTTAGGTTTCAATTCTGTTTTTATCGGCCACTCTGAAGACTAAAGCTGAGAGGAGGAGAGACCAGTCGAGTCCTCCCTTAGTTATTTTGCACACCTTTCCATCAGGTTCTTTTTCTGAGCCATGGGTGACAGCACCAAAAGTGCTTGAGACACAGCTGCTTAGGTATTGTGGGTTCTGCACTCAGATTAAAATCCCCTTTCCAGACACTGCTTATATACAACCAAACTCCTCATGAGATTTGATTTCTTGGTTTAGAGGTTTAGGGTCATGGTTTCAATTGGCTTAATAACGTGTTTAGTACTTCATTTCTACCTCCTAGTTCATTGTGTAGTGTCTGAGGTCTTAAAAGCTTGCAAGCTGCCATCCAAGGCACAACAATTGATCTCTATTCACCTGGAACAACAGAGGAAGAAGGAGAATCAGAACTAGGAGGAGGATATGGAATGTGTGGCTAATTGCTTCCATTAACACTACTTCCTTTGCCATGAGACCAGAAGAACTAGATGGTACCCGGCTACCAATACTGAACATTTTGATCAAAGATTCCATAGAAGAATTCTGTTCAAAAGGGGGAAATGCAGAACAGAATTTCAAATTTTTATGGGCTCTAGAATTTCTGGAGCCATGAGGGGTGAATAAACCCCTGGATCTCTTGCCCTGGATAATCTTTAAACCTTAGACCAAAAATATCCTGAAGTCATCTTAAAACTGAATAGTTCAGCTTAACTAGTGGGGGGAAAAAAAAAAAGTCTGCCTTAATTAACCATTATACTCTTTTAAGAAATGTCAATATGGGATCAAATTGACAACAGCAACTCTAAAGATTAGATAGGAATGTTAGAGGGCAGTGAGTTTATGTTAATGGGAACAACTCGAAAAAGGGTGGTTGCAGAGCTTCCAAGAATATAGGAACTATTGGGTTAGTGTATGTTTTGCTATGTATATTCTCAAAATATAAAGGAAAAAAAAAAATCCCCTTTCCATATGTTAAATTCTTCCTTACCTGCTTTTTTAGGAAGTAGGGAAGGGAATCTAAAGAAGGGGGTAGTATAGAGAGACACCTGCCTGACTTCTGAACTCCTAAGCAGCCCTTATTGGGGACCCACATGCTTGCCAGAGCAGCCTGGCTCCCTGCACTTTGTTCCATTCTGTCACTCAGGTACTGTCTTGCTGTCACACTCAATCTCAGTCACAGCCTCTCTCTCCCTTAACATGTCACAGCAAAGACTTCAAGTACCACCTTGCTCTGGGTGACAGTGACACATACCAGTGGATCCAAGTTTCTACACATGATTAGTCATTAAAAATCTCACACCAAATGGCTCCAACATGATCCTACTGTGATGCTCACTCACAATCATGTAGTCTAAGCTACATATAGCACATACAGGAATGTCACAATAGCTACTATTTATTGAGGGTCTGTCATGGGCTGGGACATTTACATACATTTACTCCTCACAACAATCCTACAAAGATAAATGTATTAAAAAGGTAAATGTATAAAACAGATTCATTTGGAAGGTTCAGATAACTGCCCAAGTCTACACAGCCAGTGAGGGGCAGAATAAGGCTTCAAACGCAGGGCAATCTCACTCACTCAGAATTTTCATGTTTTCCTTTATTTTTCTCTCATATCATGCTCTTTCAAACCCACTCCACACTGGTCATAGTCCCTAATGGGCTTCAGTTTATCAGTGTCCTTCCTAATGGACACCCAATCTGAGATACAGGCACTCACCTTCTATGGTTGGGAGTATACCAGTGCAACCTCTTTTGAGGACAATTTGGCAAAATTAAAAATGTAAGTTCAGGATGCCATGACAATTCAATGGAGAAAAAAAAATAGTCTTCAACAAATTGTGCTGGGACGCTGGATATCCATGTACAAAAGCTTGAAGATGGATCGCTACCTCACACCATGTACAAAAATTGAATCATAGACCTAAACATAAGAGCTAAAGCTATAAACTTAAAACATGTAAGTCTTCATGACCTAAATTAGGCAATGATTTCTTAGATGACATACCCAAAGCACAAACAACAAAAGAAGAAAAAAATAGGTAAATGGGACTTCATTAAAATTAAAAACTTGTACGTCAAAGGATGCCATCAAGAGAATGAAAAGACAACCTATGGAATGGGAGAAAACACTTTTAAATTACATATCTGATATGCTTTTAGTTTTTTCCACCATAGATTAATACTGCCTATTTTAGAGTTTCAAATAAATGGAATGATACAAGATGTGCTCTTTTATGTAAGGGTTGTGTCACACTCAGCTTAATGTTTTTGAGAGTCAATCATGTTGCATGTATCGGTGGTTTGTTCCTTTTTATTGCTGAATATTATTCCATTCTATGAATATAAGGAGCCCTGTGGCATAATGGTTGAGTATTCAGCTGCTAATTGAAAGGTCAGCAATTACAACCCACCAGCAACTCTGATAGAAGACCTGGCAATCTTCCTCTGTATAGATCACAGTCTAGAAATGCTATGGAGCAGTTCTACTATGTCACATGGGGTCCTATGAGTCAAGATCGACTCAATGGTACCTAACAATAATAAGTCTGTAGTAAGGTTGAGAGGAGCTCTGGTGGCATAGTGTCTAAGGCATTTGACTGCTAACCAGAAAGCTGGTGGTTCAAACCCACCAGCCACTCCTCAGAAGGAAGGTTGGGCAATCTATTTCCGTCGTGATACCTCCTTGGAAACCCAGAGAAGGGGTCGCTATGAGTCGGATCCGACTTGACAGCAGTGAATTTGGTTTTTGGTTAGTAGGTTTGAGATTGTCTACATTTCTGACAATCCCTCAAGTGATACCCAAACTCACTTGAGTAGTCAGGTACTAAAGGATCAGTGCTAGTGCTGTCATTGGCATTGATGTCACCCCTTCCTCCTTCCTGCACCATACCATACAGAATCCTTGTTATTGTTGTTATGTGCCGTTGAGTCAGACCCGACTCATAGTGACCCCTCCTTGGGTTTCCGAAGCAGTATCACTACGGAAGTAGATTGCCCCATCTTCCTTCCGAGGAGTAGCTGGTGAATTTGAACCACCAGCCTTCTGGTTAGAAGTCAAATGCCTTAGGTACTATGCTACCAGAGCTCCCACAGAATCCTTAGTAATGTTTATTATTAACCATAGAAAAAATATGTGATATAGTTGTAAATTGCTTAAATGTATTATTTCATAGATTAGATGAATACTAACAACAAAATTATTTTGTAAAATCTTTCTACATTGAGTTACAACATCATTAGTTACAACATTATTAGTAACTGAGTACCAAACCAAACTCACTGCCATCGAATCGGATCTGACTCATAGTGACCCCTCCTTGGGTTTCTGAGGCAGTATCACTACGGAAGTAGATTGCCCAACCTTCCTTCTGAGGAGTGGCTGGTGGGTTCGAACCACCAGCCTTCTGGTTAGCAGTCAAATGCCTTAGGCACTATGCCACTAGAGCTCCCAGTAACTGAGTAGAAGCCTTTTTTTTTTTTTAATTTTTCTCCTTTTCTTTTAATTACTACTTAATTCCCAAAAGAGTTATTGCTATAGGTTCACAAATACTACCACAATATTGTAGATAAAACACAGAAAATTTGACAAAATCAGCCACTATAAAAACACTGGCAACAAAGAAAACGTGTACAGACAAAACCACATGATTTGAATCATCACTATAATTAGGTAATAATGACAGTCCTTTAGAAGGTTCAAAAAGTGAATTAACATAGAGTTTTAGCCTCGTAGGTATATTGATATGTGTAAGCTCACTAAAAATGTTTTTGCTGTTATAACTAACTTTATAGGGTTATTGTTATAAAAATGGGAGCTCTGCTGTCGTAGTGCCTAGAGGCATTTGACTGCTAACCAGAAGGCTGGCGGCTCAAACTCACCAGCCACTCCTTGGAAGGAAGATTGGGCAATCTACTTCTACAGTGATACTGCCTTAGAAACTCAAGGAGGGGTCGCTATGAGTCAGATCCGACTTGATGGTAGTGAGTTTGGTTTCTTGGTTTGGTTTTTATAAAAATAATTTATAAAAATAATTAATATCTTCTGAAACACTGTACAAAAATTTTATGCACATTGTGGTGTCATTTTGGTGTCATCCCCTGACCGTGTTGTCTGCACCCCCCACACCTCCCCAGTGATACCAGAGTGGACCCCAACCAGCTTCTGATTATCCCTGCTTTCTTCTCTAATCTTCTAAAATTGTTAAGAGTTAAAGCCTGGAGTTTCGAGAAATCTTGTTTTCCCCTCTCTTAAAGGTTTAAAAAAAAATCCACTACCATGGAGTCGGACCCGACTCATAGTGACCCCTCCTTGGGTTTCCAAGTAGATCACCAAATCTTCCTTCTGAGGTTTGAACCACCAGCCTTCTGGTTAGCAGTCAAACACCTTGGAACCTCCTATTTCCATCTCCAGTCTTTTGGCACCTCTTCTATTCTTCAAAAATTCCGCACAGATGAGGGCAATGCCACCCTGACCATCTGTGTAAGTTCCTTCAGTGCCTCTGTGAAGTTCACAGAGTGGAGACAGGAAGTCATTTAACTGTGCTCTTCATCTTTCCAGAACTTCAGTTCTCTTAGTACCAGTACCAGTTGCCATAGGGTTGATCCCTGACTCATGGTTTCTCCACATGTGTCAGAGCAGAACTATGCTCCATGAGGCTTTCAGGGGCTGATTTTTCAGGAGTAGATCATCAGGCCTTTGGAGGTCCCTCTGGGTCCTTTTTGTTAGCAGCTGAGTCTGTTAACCTTTTGCACTACCCAGAGACTCTCTTGTTTCCACATTAATATCTGTTTTGGGGGAGAAAGGGAGAAAAAAGACACTGGGAGTTGTGTTTCTTCTCTTCTGTCATCTGTCACCATTACTCCACCTGCCCCAGCGGAGGACTGGCCCTTTTGTGATAGTCTTGCTTCATGCATTACCCCTCCTCCTCCTCCTCCTCCTCCTCCTTCTGGCAGGGGTGGAGGGAGAGAGAGAGGGAGTGCTTTTTTTTTTTTTTTTTTTTTCTTTCTGTGTTTTGCACATTCCACAAATCTCTGCTAGGCTTTGGGCTTCCTGGTACCATACCTACAGGTTTGCCTGTTAAATTGGTCTTCAGTTACATGAAGTTCTTCCACTTCTATAAGGGATGGAAGGAGAGAGGCTTTGTTACCTACCACCTAAATGCAATTAAGTACAAAACACCATATGTGCATTGTTTGCTCATCTATTGTAATTTTTGCGGCATTTTATGAATACTACCCTCATATTATCACTGAGAAAACTGAGGTTCAGAGAGGGTCAGTGACTCATCCAAGGCCACAGAGCTAGAAATGACTTTGGATCTCAGGTCTGCCTGACCCAACTTTCTCTTCTGGCCTTTTCTGAATGTGAGCAATTCAGAGGCCTCTGTGTGACCAGACTGCAACTTTGAGTGCCCTTTTCTTCCTCATCAGCTCTTGTAACATCAAATTCATGGAGTCATCATGCTAACTAACTACATTCTGGAGTCCCCCCTCAGTATGGAGTCCTGGACTCCTCCAGTGCCCTTGTGACCATGTAGTCACCTCAGCAATGGTGAACTGAAACCTTTTTTTCCCTTGACCCTTGACAGGGCTCAGTCAGACATGTCTTAGTTGGAATCTCACAGCCACCTCTTGCTGTATAAACATGAACACGCTCCTTAAGCTTCGGTCCCATCATTAGTAAAGTGAGGACGGTAACTATGTCAAATGAGCCATTGTATGATGATTAAAATAGTGCACACATTGCCTTTCAGAGTGCCTGGCATACAACAGGAACAAAAACAAAACAGGTTCACGCCCTTTTTTATCCCCAACTTTTAATTCTTCTCAGGGGTCAGGAATAAGATGACCTCTCATTGCCCCCTGATTCTTCTCAGCAATACACCCCTCGGCAGCAAGTGTGGAGTGCATAAAATGGAGGACTGGTAACTTCCCAGCCTTTCCTGAAAGAAAGAGGGGGTTGAAGCACACCCCGTTCCCTGTGGTATTTGGAGACCATGCAGGACGGACAGCAAGAAGCTATTAACCAGTGTCTGCAACATGTGACAGTGCGGTGTCTGTCTGTCGGGAGAACCGGAGCCTGCTGAGTCACCAGCGAGCAGACTGACACCACAGAAGAGGGGCTGGTGTCGACCACCAAGATACTTAGCGCTCACCACTTTCCACACTCTGTCTGGAAGAGGTTGAGCCAGTGAACGAAGCCACAGAAGAAGAGTGGTGATAGCCCTGTGTCAACAATGAGGGAAGGCCTGGGCTGCTCTCTCATGTCAAGTCCAGCCACTTCTCAGAAGGAAGATTGGGCAAACCGGCGATCTACTTCCGTAGTGATACCGTCTCGGAAACCCAAGGAGGGGTCGCTATGAGTTATGGTGGTTACCTCTATCAAACTCCCACCAGAAATCCAAACCAAACCCAGTGATGTCAAGGCAACTCAGACTCATAGTGACCCTGTAGGACAGAGTAGAACTGCACTATATAAGATTTCCAAGGCTGCAATCTTCACAGAAGCAAACTGCTCCATCGTTCTCTTGTGGAGTAGCTGGTGGGTTCGAACTGCTGACCTTTCAGAGCACAGTCAAGTCCTTTAACCACTGCACCACCAGGACTTCTTTTTTTTTGTTGTTTTATTGGGATGTGGGTGAAAATTTACAGAGCAAATTCACTTTCCACACAGCAGTTCACATACACTTTGTCTCATGACATTGACCACAATTTACCACAATGCAACAGCTCCCCTCCCACATCCTCCCTATAGTTACCTCTTCCCTGTGTCCATTCCTCCATACTCTCCTGCTCCCTGAGCTGTCTCCCTGTGCATAAGCAGCCCTTCTTTCTCCCATGATTGTTCTCTCCAAGGAGTGTATCTACCTCAGCTACATGTTCAACTCATATGCCTGTCTTTTGTTTGGTTGCCACCAGGACTTCTTGTCAATTAAAAATAAAATAAAATAAAAAATCAAAATAAGATGATCAAATAATAAAACAGTTGTTCACTTCAGGTTTGGGAGCACAGACTTCCTGCAGGTGGCTGAGTGGGTGAGGAACTTGATCTCC
This sequence comes from Orycteropus afer afer, assembly GCF_000298275.1. Classification (NCBI taxonomy): domain Eukaryota; kingdom Metazoa; phylum Chordata; class Mammalia; order Tubulidentata; family Orycteropodidae; genus Orycteropus; species Orycteropus afer. The sequence continues at coordinate 1,333,062 of NW_006921804.1, forward strand.
CTGTAGACCCTCTGTCTAATTGGGAGGCCAGTACATGTTCCACTCAGCTTCTCTTTCCACTCAGCCTCTTCACCAAGGTTCCCCCTTCAGGACTTTGCATTTCCACAGAGGTTCCAACCTTTCAGCAGACAGGGCAAGTCCTTGACACCTCCTACCACAGCTGTCCTGCAAAAGATGCCTAACCTTGTTTTCATCCCCGGCCCCCTCCCCCACCACTGCCAGCTCTCACAAATAGTCTGACGAGTGTCACACAGCACGCATCCACAATCACAGCATCCTGGAGAAGGCTCACACACTTACATACTCATTAACACACTTCTGGAGGGAGGAAGAAGAGGCGAGAAGGGGGCCTTGAGCTCTGCCCACCCTGCCTCTTTCCGCTGTCTCCCTACTCCCCCTGGGACAAATGTGCCAGGGCCCCCTCCTATGCCTTCTAGGTATACAGCCTCTTGTTGCTTAGCAACAGTGCACCTCCATCCCATACCTCAGCAACCTCTCCTTGGAGCTCTAGTAGCAGCCACAGCAGGGAGAGCCAGGCTGGACCTTACAGGAGCTGCTGCTTGCTGACAGGGAATGTGTGGGAACAAGCCCCAAAATAGGCCTGAGTGTGAAACCCAAGCCTCCTTTTTAACCTTCAGGTTCTACACTGACTCTTGGAAAGTCCTGCCACCCTATCATCAGCTTCTGCCAGCTGCTGGTCCCTCTCCTACACTGGGCCTCTGGCCCCTCCTCTCCTGTGTTCTCACATGCCTGCCCCTCTCTCTGCCTTGGGTCTCTGCCTCTGCTCTTGTGGTCTCTCCCTCTCTTGGGGCTCAAGTGTCACTATTGCTGCTCCTTGTCCTTTTGTCCATCCTGTAATTCCACATCCATGTGTGTCTGTCTCTGGGGTATCTGTGGCTGCCCCAGCTTCTCTTGCACCCCCTCCTGATTAGACTGTGTAACTGCCATTCTCCCCTTCACTAACATGAATCCTCTCACTCCCTACCTCCAATTACTGGTCATTCATGACAACCCCATGTTGCCACAGTAACTATGACCACACACCCTTGTTCTTTCCTTTCCCAGAAAGGTCTGTGGTAGAAGGGTCACAGAAGAGGTCCCCAGGAGGGTCTTGCTTTCCCTCTTCAGCCTGCCCTGGGCATTAGTGGATACTGACGTTGGACTTCTGGAGAACAAGAAGACCAGGTCCAGAAGAGAAGGAAAGTTCTTCCTGCTGTCTTATCTCCATCCCCTCTGCTATGATGTCAGAGCTCCCCAATGAGAGGCCTCAGAGGAGGTTCAGCACCTGGGATGGTCAGGACCCTGCCCCACCCAGAACTGTGCCTCCTGGGAGTGAGTCCCCTTCAAGGTGTGGGTCCACCTCCCCATCTCTGAGTCCACCCTGCCTTGTTCTCTTTACCTAAGCTCCCAGCCACCCCCACCTCCCTCAGTACCTGATGTTTGAGTCTGACTTTTTAGTGGTCTAATGCCTATACCTTCCTTACATGAAGAATAGTATCATCTGGGGATAAAAATCTAGGACTAGGGAGCAGGTGAGCACAGAGGCAGCTGAGAGGAAATCTTTTCAGAGTAAAGGGGGGTGGGGTGGAGGCCAGCTCCCATGCAAGGCAGGGGTTGGAGGGATGCTGAAATGAGGGCATGATGGAGATTTCAGAAGGGAGACCTGGATTCTGCCTTCTAGCACAGGAAGCAGGCAGATAGTAAAAAGGACTTTCAGACAGGAGGCTGAACCAAGTGATCTCACCCAAACCCTGTGGTCTGCTGCTATTGCAACCTGGCCAGTCTCCTGGCTCTCCTGGGACCCCAAGTAGGAGAGCTTTTTATAGTTGACACCCCAACTTGGGTTTGAATAATTAAACAAGATGGACAGAAATAGCAGCTGGACAGAGAGGCTAGGTTATTTTGGGGTTTTCTGGAACAGAGAGTGCTCTCTAGCTTACCCCACCCCTTCAGGGGGCGGAGCCAGCAACAAGGCTGATGGGAGATTCTTGTGGGGCAATCCACTCTCACTCCCCAGGGTTGCTTGGGTTGATAGGGTTGCCTTCAGCTAGAGGAGGGTCTCACCATTTCTTTCTGGTCTTCAAGGAAGGAGGGGGTTCTCACTGCTTTATGTTCATAGCTGCATCCCTGGCAGGAAGTCCTTTCTGTTGTCTAGGTGTCAGCCTTTCTACTTCAGAAATGGTGACAGAAATTGAAAATCAGATCGATAAGCAGCTGCAAGACAAGCTGAACCAGGACAAAGTGGCTACTGCTCCTCTGGCCAAGGAGCTGGAATCAGGTGATAGGAGGTCGTGTGGTCCCCCCACTGTAACCCTTGGGAGGCTTTGGGGAGAGTGAAGGTTGGAGGGTGGAAGGCAGAGCTAGAGAGAGGGGAAGAATTGATGAGGGGCAAGGGGGGTGTAGACTAGGCTTCAGAAGAGAAGGCCGAAAATGGATTAGCCTCTGGGCTGAGAAACTGAAGAGGCAAGAAGCAGCACCCTCTTCACACTCTCTTTTTGGTGTCTTCTGTTCCTGGCAGAAAGCAGCTCTGGTGGCACAGTGCCTAAGGCATTTGACTACTAACCAGAAGGTTAGAAGTTCAAACCCACCAGTCACTCCTTGGAAGGAAGATGGGGAAATCTATTCTGTAAAGATTTACAACCTTGGAAACCCACTGGGGGTCACCATGAGTCGGAACCAACTTGATGACAGTAGGTTTGTTTTTTGGTTCCTGGTAGAAGCTCAGCAGAGCTTTCTGGGACAGGATTTCAGCATCTGAGCTGGGGCTGTGGAGAACTGGGGAGGCCTCCTTCAGGTCCCTGTGGCAGACCAGTTATTTGTGGCTTGTTTGTATAATACTTTTGGGTCAACTGCAGAGATTAGGTTCTTTCCCCAGCTTTACCTTTAGGCTCCACCACAGAGCTTTAAAGCTTGGAGTATGGAGGGGGCATGAGAGAGGATAGGGTGGGCATTTGTTGTTTTCTCCCTTTGGGTAACAGCTTCAGGGGCTGGGGTTGAAGGTCACATTTCAGCAAATACTGAAATCGTTCAATCATTCATTCAACAAACATTTTTTTAAGCACCTTGGAGTATGCTTGGTGCTGGGAGTAAGTTAGTGTGGCAAGGTACATGCTCTTAAGGACCTCATGTTAAGTAAAGGAGATGGCCATCTTCAAACCTACTCCCCATCATCATTGAGTGCTCTCTATATAACAGGCAACCATTCAAGTGCTTCACAAAATTTTCACATTTAATCCTCACAACAAGCCTATGGTCTAAGCGGCATTAGCCTCATTTGATAGACATTAAAACTAAGATGAAGAGACTTGCCCAAGGTCACTAAACTAATAAACAGTACACAAATGGAACAGGGACCCAGGTTTACATGACTCTAAGTTCTGTGTTTTTAACCACCACCCTGTGGTCTCCAATGCATGGAGCTCTGGTGGCATAGTGCCAAAGGCATTTGACTGATAACCAGAAGGCTGGCAGTTCAAACCCATCAGCCACTCCTTGGAAGGAAGATGGGGCAATCTACTTCTTCAGTGATACTGCCTCAGAAATCTAAGTAGGGGTCACTATGAATCAGAACCGACTAGATGGCATATATATACCAAACTCACTGCCATCAAGTTGGATCTGATTCATAGCAACCCCTTCTTGGGTTTCTGAGGCAGTATCACTACGGAAGCACATTGCCCCATCTGCCTTCAGAGGAGTGGCTGGTGGGCTTGAACTGCCAGCCTTTTGCTTAGCAGTCAAATGCCTTAGGCACTATGCCACCAGCGCTTATATATACACATATATAAATACTTAAACTAAGCATCCACTGTGAGTGCTAGGCAAGCACGGTTCTAGGTATAGGTGCTGGGGATACAGAAACAAAAAAAAAGTCTCTGCCCTAGTAGATATGCTGGGCAGGGATGGGGGGAAAGCTTAAATTATAATTGGGTGGGTCTTGAATGCCAAATGGAGCCCTACTGGCACTGTGATTAAGCACTTAGCTGCTAACCAAAAGGTTGGTTCGAACCCACCCACTAGCCACTGCTCAGAAGAAAGCTGTGGCAATCTGCTTCCAAAGATTACAGCCTTGGAAACCTTATGGTGCAGTTCTACTCTGTCCCATAGGGTCGCTATAAGTCAGAATCACTCGATAGCAATGGGTTTTGGTTTTGGCTTTTGGTATAAATGCCAAGCCTTCTTTCCCATTTGAGTTGTTCGGCTCTTCCTGGAGTTTTCTCCAAGATGCAAATTATCAAACTTCTGGGGAAGGCCTAACTCAGAATACACCTTCCTACTCTGAGTTCTTCCTAACGTCTAATCTGCATTTCTTCCTGCTCCAGGAGCTTTCCCCACCTCCCACTTCATTCTTCTTTTCCAAGGAAAATCTCAAAGCAGTAGCCCACCAGGCCATGAGAGTCTGGCCCTTTAAGACCACCTTCTTCCCCCCACGTGCCGTCTGGTTGGGCTGGTGACGCTGACGCACGCGTGACGTCAATGGCAGCTGGCGGAGTCTGGGCACGAGGAGAGAAGTTGGAGTGGGGGTGGGGGGGGCGAGTTTGAAGGCGGGTTATTTGCATTTAAAGGGACCAGTCTCGGATTAGTGATCAAAGGTTTAAACAAATATGTAGTAGGTAAACTTTTCCTCCTGGCCAGTGGGGCGAGAAAAAGGCGTGGTACAGCTGAAGTTCGTAGTGACTTGGTTTGCTATGTCAATTATGTTCTTCCGCGGACAGGGGGAAATAGTCCGTCGGTGCCGGGTTTTGGAGCACGTGACCAGGAGGGGGCGGGCATGGGGGGGCAGGGAAGGAGGAGCTGGGGAGACGACTGTCAGGCTGCATTTCAGCTGCCCCCACCTCCACATCCTGCCCACCCTCCTGCAGCTGCCACCACATCCTGCCCAGGCCGGGGGGCAGGGAGCTCGTGCGGGGGTATATGCACTGACCCAGGGCCCGACCTTGGCATCCCTTCCCTGCCCCCTTCAGTTCCAGGGTGGGGCCTCTGCTCTTTGCCCCAGGCCTGGCCCCAGGCTCCCTGACTGACAGTTTGTGGCACAGCTCTGCCAGCTCAGCCTTGGAGTGCCTTCTGCTTGACTCCACCCCCTTACTCTGTTCCAGAGTGGGGACCTGACCCTTCTGGGCCCCAGACCCTAGCTCCATCCATAGGCTAGCACAGTTGTTAATAGAGATGTTCAATGAAGTTTTGATAACCTTAAATCAGATACACAGCTGTACACACACAAACACAGATTCATATAAAACGTTTGCTGAGTGCATTCCATGCCAGGCCCTAAAGACCCAAAATTGAGCTAGATTGCTACCCTAAAGAAGCTTAGAATCTGGTGAAGAGCACAATTAGAAACCAAAAATGTCAGGGCAATGTGATGAGTTCACAGAGTAGAAAGCACCATACAAATAGGCACAAGGTGATGAATGAGCCCACATAGCCACTGTATACAGCAGCCACTAATACACCTGTTGATAGCCCCGCCCCACCCCTCACAAGCAAGGTGGCAGATGTGAGGACCTTTTATGATTACATAGAAATTGGAGGAAGAATGACCAGCCCAGATAGAGAGGATGGGGTGGATAGAGGTGGGGGGCTGGAGATTGTCTGTGAGGAAGGTGAGAGAAGTCAGTCAAGCAGTCAGACACACAGAGGCTGGACCAGCAGCAATGTTTTTGCAGAGCTGTGGAACAAATAGGAAGGGGAGCAGCCCTTGGAGGATGAGGATCAGGAAGACCTTTTCAAATTAAGTTCGATTGGGGCTGCCTGGGGGTGGTGGTGAATAAAAATTGTAGGTGTCCGTCTTAGTTATCTAGTACTGCTATAATAAAAATACTGCAAGTGGGTGGCTTTAACAAATTTTCTCCCAGCTTTGGTGGCTAGAAGTCCTAATTCAGGTTGCTGGCTCTAGGGGAAGACTTTTTCTCTCTGTGGGCTCTTGAAGAAGGTCCTTGCCTCTTTGGAGCTTGTGTTCCTGAGCAATCTACATGTGGTCAGGCATCTCTCTCCATCTCTGCTAGCTTACTTGCTTATTTAATCTCTTTTATATCAAAAGAGATTGACTCAAGATACACCCTACTCTAATCCTGCTTCATTAATATGATAAAGGCAACCTGTTTGCAAATGGGATTCTAATCACAAGCATAGAAGTTAGGATTTACAACACACATATTTGGGGAACATAATTCAATCCATAGTATTCCACCCTTTGGCCCCTAAAATTCATGTCCTGTTGTTGTTGTTGTGTGCCGTCGAGTCGGCCCCGACTCATAGTGACCCCTCCTTGGGTTTCCGAGGCAGTATCACTACGGAAGTAGGATTGCCCAACCTTCCTTCCGAGGAGTGGCTGGTGGGTTTGAATCGCCAGCCTTCTGGTTAGCAGTCAAGTGCTTTAGCCACTATGCTACCAGAGCTCCTAGCCACATGCAAAACACATCACCCCATCATATGATCCTAAAAGTCTTAAATCAACTCCTAGTCTAAATGCTTATCTTCTAAAGCAGCTAAATCAGACATGGTGAGACAGTCATATTCCATTTTGGGGCAAAATTCCAAAATCTGTGAAGTCTGGGTTACAATTTATCTGCTTCCGAAGTACAATGGTAGAACAAGCATAAGGTAGATATTTCCATTACAAATGGGAGAAATTGGAAGAAAAGAAGGGATAATGGGCAGCAAACAAGTCTAAAGCCTAGCAGAGCAGAACAATTTACATTAGCTCTCATGGCTTGAAAATAATCCTCTCTTCTCTGAGACCATTTGGGCAATGGCACTACCATCCAGACTCTGGGTGTTGGCCACATCCTCTGGATTCTGGGTGGAAGCCTCTTGGCCCCAGGCTTTAGTTCTACCTTTAAGGCCCCAAAATGGCAACTCTTGCTCCCTGGGCTTTGGGCACCCATTCTCTAGTCCATCTGAGTGGTCACCTCTTTGGCCCCAACAGGCCCCATTCTTCTGCTCCTTGGGCATGGCAGCCCCACCTCCTCAGCTTTGGGTGGTGGCCCCATCACTCCACCATCCCTTAATGGCAGCCCCACACTCTGGAACTGAGTTGGCAAAGATCTGACTCTTTGTAACCTTGGAAGCTGTGACCTTACCCTTTGAAACCAAGAAGGAACTGCTTCCTGTGCTTCTTCCAACAGTTTTTCTGATCTTTGAGTTGCTCCAGGGATGGTCCTTTTCTTTTCTTGGGGAACAACAGATGTAGTAGCTCTTATGGCTTGTTTCCTGCCTGAAGAATTGTAAGAGACAGTGTTCTTTCCTTTCCTTCTTTCTCTGTCTCCTTCAGTGTGAGGTGATGGGTTTTCTGCTGTGGTAGTTGGTTAGATCCATTAGCCACAGGTTTAAAATCTTTAACAAAAGATTGGGTAGCCACCTCATTGGCGAACACTCTAGGCCATGGGTCCTTAGTTTGTGCAACAGAATTTTCCAAATCTTTAAGTTTTGTTTTCATTTTGCACAGTTCATTTTTAAGTCCATCTCTATCCTCTCACATTTTACTATAAGCAACAAGGAGAAATCACATGGCCCCTTTAAGATCTTGCTTAAAAATCTCCTCAGTTAGATATCCAAGTCTTCATTTGCAAATTCTACCTTCCACCAAATATTTGAAAGTAATTCACACAAGTTCTTTGCCACTACATAAAAAGCATTGCCTTTTTTTTTTTTTCATTGTCCAATCACATGCTCATCATTTCATTTTAAAGCCTCACCAGAAGCACATTTAATATCCACATTTCTAGCAACATTCTGTTGCTGGTGCCATATGATTCACTAAGACAATAGAGATTTTCTCTATTGCTCTTTTCACTTTCTTCTGAGCCCTCACCAGAATTGCCTTTGATGTCCATAATTCTACCAACAATCTCTTCAAGGCAATCTAGGCTTTTACTATTAGAAGCCTTAAAATTCTTCTAGCTTCCACCCATTACCCAATTCTAAACAGCTTCCACATTTTAAGTATTTGTTAGAGCAGCACCCTAATCTTCTGGTACCAAAGTCTTAGTTATTTAGTTCTGCTATGACAGAAATACCTCAAGTGGACAGCTTTCACAAACAAAATTTTATTTTCTCACTGTTTTGTTGTTGTTGTTGTTGTTATGTGCCATCGAGTCGGACCCGACTCATAGTGACCCCTCCCCTTGGGTTTCCGAGGCAGTATCACTACGGAAGTAGATTGCCCCATCTTCCTTCTGTAGAGTGGCTGGTGGGTTTGAACCGTCAGCCTTCTTGTTTCTCACTGTTTAGGAGGCTGGAAGTCCAACTTCAGGGTGCTGGCTCTGGGGGAAGGATTTCTCTCTTTGTTGGCTCTGTCCTTGCCTCTTCAGAGCTTTTGCTCCTGAGCAATCTTCATGTGGCTTGCCATCTCTCTTCGCCTCAAAAAGAGATCGACTCAAAACACACTTTATACTAATATTATCTCATTAACATAACAAAGACAACTCATTCCCAAATGGGATCATAACCACAGACATAGAGGTTAAGATCGACGACAAATTTTTTGGGGACACAATTCAATCCCTAAGTGTCCCTTTGGCATATCATTATGAAGATGATACCACAGAGAGGAGTTTATACACTCTGCTTTGGACTTTGGTGGGCATCCAAATGCCTGACTCTTAGAGGCTTTCCTAACAGCTTTGAATTGCTAGGTGACTTTTCTCTAGGAAAGATAGATGGATAGCCAGAGGCAGAGAAATAAGACCCATGTGTCTGATCTTGTTCAGGTATTTTTCATCCAGAAAATTCTGGGATGGGTAGACCAGAGGCTAGAAGAAAAAGATTAGTGAGTCATTTTCAGCAACATCACTCCCTAGACCCTTTCTTAGTCCTTCGTCGAAATCAAAACCTCATGCTTGTTGCTTTTTCTCTTCTATGTTCTCTCTATATTCTAACTTCTATTCCAATTATCCATGGCCTCTTCCACTCAGTTCTCTAGTGAGTTCCCATTTCAGCTTCTCTGAGTCCAGGACACTCTTATCTCCCCCACTGAACTCCTTTTCCCTCCCTCTTCTCTCTAACTCCTGGCCCTTTAACACCCTCCCCAGGTGACTCACCTTCCTTCCTCATTCCTTTGTTAAGGACTCAACATTCCAAGGCAGGGAGGACCAGCCAGCCAATCACAGCCCAGGCAAGATGGTCTTGGGCTTGAGATTGGCTGGAGCTGTGGTTGGCGGGAGGCAAACCACACTGATCTATAGGAGGTGGGGAGGGGGATTTTGGATCTTAGCCCTGGGAAAGAATTTTTTCTGGGGCTGCTTATGGAGAAAATCCTTGAAGTAGAGCTGGGGCCAGAGGGGTCCCTAGCTTGGTGAGCCTCAAAACTGGGTCAGACAGAGAACTCAGCTCTTTAGATCTCCTAGGGGTCTAACTGCCCCCTGCCCACTTTGATTTTTTTTTTTTTTTTTTAATATGTTCTGGGACCAGAGTGGCCTGTAGGCTGAGTTCCCAGGCCTGTTCCTAAGAAGTCTTTTCCAGCAGCACTGGATCTCTCCAGTCTCAACATTCTGCTTTCCCGACGTCGGAAACAGCCGGAAAATAAACACCCTGATGACTAAACGGTTTCTCCAGCTAGAGCCTGGGGAAGCACTAAAAATAGAGGCCATAAGTGAGGGGAGGTTCCCCACTTTGGGGGGGGGCACTTTCCCATCCTGCTATTGCTGTAGCATCAGGCCTGGCATAAGGCTCTGTTCTGGAAGTCATTGGGCAGGTGGGCTCCCCCTGCGTACCCCGAAATCCTCTGGGCAAACAAGCCCTGCTTGGCAGGGAGGGCTAACATCTTCTGGTGCTGAGGACCCTATCTCCTAGTTTCAATGGGAAACTGAGAAGTTACATTTGGGGACAACGTGTGACACTATTTAAATCAGGTTTCCTGAAGAAAGAATCAGATGTGCAGGTTGGAAACTGAGGCCAAGGAAACAGGAACCTGCTGATTTCTTGTTCTAAAACATAAAAGTCGGCTTAATTTGCCTCCTTTGAGGCTTTCATGGACTACCAGGGCCCTCAAGGGATCTTGCAGTCTAGCCCTGGAACTAATGATCTGAGTTATAATGCAGCCAGTATGAGGCATTGTTCTAAGCAATCTCCTTGCATGGACGAATTTAATCTTCACACTAAATCTGTGAGTTAGGTACTATTGTCACCATCTCCATTTTACCCATAAGGATTACCAGGAATAGGGAAGTTAAATAATGTACCTGTATACTCAGTTAATAAATGGTGGATTAAGCATTTGAATTCCAAAGTTGATGGTGGTTAGAAGCATGCTGCCTCTCTCTGTACATGTTGGTCTTCCCAGCAATTAACCCAGAATTGAGTCTTTGTCGGGTAAATGAGACCTAGCTAGATAGAAATCAGGGTGTGTGGAGAACTGAGTACCCTTCTGTCCTGCAAGATTCTTTGACATCTGACACAGATTTGACCATTTCCCCAAGCTCCAGGTAGAAATCGCAGTACTTAAGAGATAACAGGGATGCTGGAGAGGAAGTCTGTCCGTGTCCAAATGCGAATGGCACCCTCACTTCTGTTTAGGCCACATAAAGATTCACCACGCCCTGGGGCAACTAAGAGTTTAAAATTTTTATTTCTTTTAAGAGGTACTACTGGTTCTTTAATAAGATGCTTCTTCGGTGTTTCCTGTGCTAGGGAAAATTAGAGTCCCGCCCCTTCAAATTGCCCCCTCGGCAGTAAGTGCACTGTGGCCCTCCCTCTGGGGATTAGGTCACCCAAGAACTATGAGTTGTCCCTTTAAATTGTTGGGCGTCTGCTAAGCCCGGCCCTGGGGAGGGAAGGGGCCAGTCACAGGTAGAGGGAGCAACTGAGCTCTCCAGGTAACCCCCTAAGAAAAGAATGTGGCCCTTTAAGTGGGGCTTCGTCACACGTGAAGGAAATGGAATCTTTTCACCACAGTGTACCTTTCATTTATCTACTTAGACCCCTACCTCCCAACTCTCCGGCTTTGAAGAGGAGTGTGTGTGTGTGTGTGTGTGTGTGTGCGCGCGCGCGCGCAAGCTGCTTGCGGAGCCGCCCCAGAAAGGACCTCCTTAAACGCATGGTGGCAGCAGCGCTAGGCAGCCGTCCCGGCTTGCTCAGAGGGGACCACGGGCACGGGCCGATCCCTTTAAAGGCCTCTGGGTCTCGCCTCCCCACTTTGCCTCACTTGGTTCCTTCCTCCCTCTAGCCGGGCTGGCGGAGGGATCTGCCGCTCCCGGAGCTGCAGCCTGATTGGGGAGGTGGGGGGGCGGCGGTGGCGGGGGGAAGGGCCCCGACCCGGCCCGGCCCGGCCCGGCCAGGCCCGGCCGGCCCTAGGGAACGAGGGGCGGGGCCGCGTCCTCGGGACCGCCCCTGCTCCGGCCACGCCCAATCCCCCACGGGTTCCTCCCATTGGCCCCCCCCGCCTGTCCATCACCCTTGCTCCCCCCTCCCCTCAAGCTAGGCTGTGCTGTGCCTACGTCGGCTTCGACTCCCGGGGGCTGGAGGAGTTACCTTTGGAGCCCGAAAGGAGGAAGGAAGCAAAATATCAACAACAGCCGAGGTGGCTCGGGCGCTTGGCCCTAGTCCCCCGCCTGCCCGCCGCCCGCCTGCCCGCCCCCGCGCCAACAACGGGGGCCCAGGCCCCCCGGCGCCGCCCAGGGCCCGCGCGGACGCCAGCCTCATTTGTTATTCCCTCTGCCTGGAGCTTCGGCTTCTCGGCGTTGAAGATCCCCGGGACCAGGGGCGAGGGCTGCCCCGTTCCCACCGAGACACCCTTTTTCACCCAAGAGGGCGGGTGAGTAAAGATAAATAATGTGCCTGCCACTTTAAGGCGCCCCCTCCCCCACCCCGTCCTGGGGTTAGGGTGGAGGGTGGTCTAGACCGTCCCCCAGTGGGGTGGGATGGGGTGGCCCCCTGGTCTGGAAGGAACTCACGGAGCGGGCTGTTCGCGTGTTGTATTCGTGGGGGATTACAAGGGGGACTGTTTGTGTTGGGGAGTCGGTTGTGGGGGACAAGTGGAGTGGGCTGTAATTCCCTTGGGTGCTGAAGGTACAGGGTGGAGACAAGCGGCTTGGGGGCGCGCCGATTTGTTGGTGGCCAGGGGTTACAACGGTCTCTGAGTGGTCTGGGAAGGGGCACCATCTTCACAGGGGGTCTCTGGTGACAGCCGGGAGCGACTGACATTTTAACAGCCGGCCCTCCCTCCCTCTCACTCCTCGCACCGCCTGTTCCCTCCTCCTTGGCCCGAAATGGTGCAGAAGGGGGCCTGGGAGGGCGGCGGGAGGGTGGGGGCGGGGGGGAGCCGCAGCTGTTTGGGAAGCGGGGGAGGGAAGGGGGATGTTGTTCAGATGACACCGAGGTGGTGGGTTGGGGTGTGTGAGTGTGTGTGTGTCCGGGGCTCTTGTTTGCCCGGTGCCTGTGGAGTTGGGACGCGGAGTCGCCACGGAGGTGAGCACGCAGGGACCCTTCCTTGGGACCTCCTAGCCCTGCTTCCTGACACTCCTGATCTGGTTGTCAGCAGCCCCAGCTGGAGAACCCCCGACCAGAAGTTTGCAGCTGTTCAACATCTGGGCGAGAGTTCTCTGGTTCTTTTCTCCAATGTCAGGCAGAACTGGTCTGGGAATGGGGGTCTAGGGAAAGTTTGGGGGTTTTTGGGAGGGAGAGCCAGGAAGACTAAGGTTCATTTAGTCTCCCAACCCAGTGTCAGCTCCCTTTTTCTAAATCAAGTTTGGGTCTTATGGGGATGGAGGAAAAGGGGCTCCCTCCCCCAGTGATTAAGGCTGACCTCTTGAGGTCTGTCCCCATGAGAGGGGCTCCTGAATGTGGTCACACCTAGAGGAACTGACTGGGTCATCATAGGTTTGTCTTTTTGAATGGGGGCCTCTGCTTCCTCTCATGCTGCATTGTTGATGGGTTGGGGGAGGGTACAGTGGGTGGATCCTGTGTCCCCCCCCCCTTTCCAGAACCTCCTTCCTATTTGAAATCTTTTGGGAGGCCTAGAGTCTTTGATTTGAGGAGGTGACCCTAACTTACTCCTCCCTGCTTACCCCTTCAGTGGGTCTCAGCAGTTTAGGGGCCAGCAGTTCAGGGGCTGGCCAGTACTATGGGAAGTTTGCCATCTGGGGCGGTGACCTTGGGCTGCTCTGGCCTCAAGATAGGAGGGGAGCCCAGGCCAGCAAGAGATTGGGTGTTTTGTAGTTAGGGAGCTGTCCACCTTTCACTCCCCTCCAAACTCCCAACAGGGAGGTCTCAGTAGCCAAAGAGAGGACTGAAAAGACCCATGACATTGTTCACAGATGTCCATCCCCCTGTGGCCAGTGGGTCATACACGCCCCAGGACTATAGCCTGACTGTCCCAGCTCCCACGGCCTCCCTGGGAATGAATTTCCTTCCTGTGGTTTCCCAGTGTATTGGGTAGGAGATGGGGGATGGGGTGGGATTAGTGTTGGGGGTGGCTGAGGACCTGTTTATGTGGGGTGATTGGGGGACACTGGAACATATGTGTAGCTCTTCTTCCCTTGCCCCAGCACTGCCCTTTGGGCTCTCAGGGACTGGGTGGTCATAGTCTCTTTGTTATAACTCTTTTCCTCTCCAACACATGCTGTATGTGTGTGTATGTGCATTTGTAAAGGGATTGCTCTCTGGTTACTCTGAGGAAGTGAGGAGCTGTCACTCATACTCCTTTAGAGACCCAGAAAGATTGAACTTTTTTACCTGATAGCACACAGCAAATCTATGTCAGAGCTTTACTCCATTTGCACAGCTTCATATGGGAGAGACCTCAGGGAGAAAGACATGTAACTGTGCTCTTGGAGGTCCTGATCTGAGGGGAGAAGAAGGATCCATTCAGAGAGCATCATAACCCTTATGTAGGGGGATGGGCATGGGGGGGGGTTGGGCTAAGCTGCTGTCTTCAGTACCCCTCTGCCTGGAACAGAATGATGGAGAATTTGGAGGAGTGGCAGGTGCTGCTCATTGGCTGCCCCACTGTGTGTCTGATGTTACTGGGGTGGAGAGGGCTTGAGCTTCCCAGCTTTGCTCCTCTTGGCTCCTGGCTCTTCTCATAGGCCTGGAGATATGATAGTCTTTCTGACTGCTGTTATATAATCTCTCCAGCAGGGTTTTTTTTTTTTTAAATCTTTCCTGGGTCTTTCCTGGGAGGTGTGAGAGGGAGAGGGAGGAGAAGGTGGAGGGGAGATTCCCCAGGTTGAGAGCTGGAAAAACAGTAGGAAAGAGGGTAGGAGAAGCCCCCTGGTCCCTGAGAAGTACTAGGGGCAGAAGGCCTTGGGGTTAGACTCTCATTGATTGTGGCCCTGCCCTTCCCACCCTCATCCTCTGACCCTCCCCTGGGAAGGTCCACCTGTGTATATGTGTGTGGTGGGAGGAGGCGGGTGGGACCCTGGTCCTAGTGCCACAGAGAGACCTGGCCCTCTGGCCCTCCTTTTACCATCTTCCTCCTGGCTTGCTGGGGCCCCTGTCCTTCCTGATTGGCACTGCATTGGCTGTAGATTCTCAGTGGTTATCCTGGCCTAGTTGGGTCTTGTGTTAGGTGCTTTGCCACTCACTTCTGTACCTCCATGGAGGTTAGAGGAGTCCAGGGACATATCGGTGGGTTTAGCATTTCCCTGGTTGTATTTGGAGCCAGACATCCTGCTTTTCTGAATTTCCAGTTCAGGGGCTTGTAGCCTTACTAGATAAGAAGAGGTAGGTAGGTAGGTAGGTAGGAGCCTTTAGAAAAGTGAGTGGGTAATATAGGCCTAGATCTTTTTGGCACAAGTCATAGTTGGTGTTCACCCAGGATCTGACTGGATATGAGGATCAAGTGTGGGCCTAGAACCAGTCACTGAGGGTCAGATTCTGGGTCTGGCCTTAGCCTGGCACCCTGGGCACTCTTGTGGTAGATCCTCCCCAGCCTCCTGGCACCATGGTTGGGACTCTTCAGGCTCTCTTAGGCCAACTGGTTTGAGGCAATTATCCCCCTTTTACAAGGGAAGGAGGGGATGGTGGTGGGGCCAGTACAGCCTCAGCATCACTGTAATTGCTGGTGGCTTTTATGAGCCGGTCCTAGGGTCGGAGTATGGTCAGCTGTCTGTTCATCTGTCGCAGTTTGGTGACTTAGTCACGTGTGGAGGGGGAGATGTTAGGTGCTAGGAGCTCTGTTCTGGAAGCTGGGTCCCTGGTTTGTGTTGTGGTTGATGTCACTTTGTCCATGATTGCAGCAGGCAGGATGGAGCTTAGACTTCAGAAAGAACTTCCCAGTGAGGCTGAGTGTGGCGAAGAGAATGAGTCTAGCTTGACTTGGAATAGAGGGAGATCTCAAAGCCCTTTTTTTTCCAGTGGCTTTTGGTGGCTCTGCTGAAAGGCCTTGACCTTTGGCCTAGTGGAGATAGTCCTGTTTGGCTCCTGGAATATTTATTTTCTCTTCTCTCCCCTTGCCTGCAACTGAAGGTATTCTGGGGAGGGTTTGTCCTAGAGCTGTGCTAGGGTGAGCCTTTGGGCCCTTTTTCCTCTAGCAAGGGTCTTATCCAGATTGGCATGCCCGGATGAGCCTGGCAGATCTGTAGCGTTTAGTGGCACACATGCATGAAGGTGTGCAGCGCATACACTAGGGTGTGTAGACACCCACAGAGCAGCTGCCGCCCTGCGGGGGTGGGAGTAGCAAATGGCAAAGATGATTAAAGGATTGGAGTGAGGATGGGGTGGGGGGACTGGAGGCAAGAAGGCGAAGGGCATAGCAAGAACTCTGAAGAGAAGAGGAGTTGACTACAGCAGGAGGGATTGAGGTTAGACCACAGATGAACAGATGGAGCTTTGTCCGTGAGGTAGAGAATATGACTTATGAGAAAGGTACCCTCGCTGGTTTCCATCTCTGCCCTTTGCACTCTCCCTCTTCCATCTATCTCTCTCTGTGGCTTGGCCAGCCTGCCTGTGCCCCTCATATGGACCATGTGTCCTTGAGTAAATCTGTTTGCCTAGGACCTCAGCTTTCCAGATATACAGGAGTTTTGCTTAGCCTCTAAGTGATCTGAATGCCTGGGTGTTTTTTGGTGGTTTGTTGCTGGTCTCTGTTGTCCTCCCCAGTCACTCACCCTGATGAGCATAGCCACTCTGAGGTATCAAGGCTGCATCTGAGCCCTCAGGCATTTGGGGCTGATCCCTGCTATAGATGACCCCCAAAGCCCTACATCTGAGTTTTTTCTTTCCTTAGGCTGAGGCTACAGCCTATGCTTCTGGCCAGTCCTGGCCAGTGTGGGTATTGGAGAGTATGTTTAATGACTCTTCACAGGATCCTAATAGCCTGGGTTGGGAGTAGAGGATAAGTGCCTGCTGTCTCATCTCTCTCCTATTTGCTATAAGGTGGGAGTGGAGTCTCTTACAGGCAAGAGGAAGGACTTGTCCCCAGCTCTGGCCTGTCACAGGCCACACCCAGGTGGGGACCATATTTACTCATTTAAACTCACCCTCCCGGGAGGCTCTCAGCTCTGAGCCTGGTCACTGACCTTGGCGTGGTGCCTCTGGCTGGGTGCTCTGGCCACTCCCTTAGGAGTTGGGCAGACCAGGAAAGCATATAGAGAAGGAGCTTTTTTTTTGCACTCTGGTCAAGGGGGAGTTTTACCCACAGGCAGTAGCCACCCACAGCACCACCACCACCACCAGTACGTACAATTTTCTAATATATTTTAGAGAACCAAACCTAAAACTTTTTGAGATCCTGGAGTGGAAGGAGAGGTGGGGGGCAAAGATAGGAGGATGTCTTAAAAAGCCTTCCATTTGTTGTTTACCTGTGTGCCAAGCTCTGTGCTGATCATGGTAACATAGGAAGACTCAGTTATTTTTCTCTACAACTGTGTTTTTAGTGGGGAAAACTGAGTCTCAGAGTACATGACTTGCCCCAGCTTTCCCAGTTAGGAGGTGTTTTTGTCTGAGGTTAAGGCCCAGGGAAACCTGAGAGAAGGATGATACATTGAAGGGAAGCACTAACCTCGTGGGATTCCTCAGCAGAAGGACAGAGGATTAGGGTTTGATGGCAAGTTGAAGGGAGATGTTGCTTTGATTCCCTGAGAAGATAGTATCTCCTGCCATGGGAGAAAGCCCACAACGTAAGAGTATGAGGTCAGGAACAGATGACTCTCAGATAGCCCCCCCCCCATACCAATCTGTACCCCCTTGAGGTGACACGTGGGATAGATGAGGAGAGAGACTGGAGTAGGAAGGCTTGAGCCATGAGAGGCCTGGAGTTGTCTGAAGGTAGAGGCATGGCTGGTGAGAGTCTCCCAGGCCTGGAAGTTGGGGACTCTGCCCTGGAAGGAATGTACTATAAGTCCTCGGCAGAGAGAGATTAGTTGTTCAATGAAGTGCTGCACTCAGTAGCAGCCCAACTCTTCTACTTACTGCTAGTGACCTTGGGCAAGTCCCTGCCCATCTCTGAATTGATTTCCATATCTTGAAAGGAAGATGATACCACCTGCCTCACATGGGAATAGAATGGGGTTCAGTGGGAAAGTCTATGGTACTCAACACAGAGTGGATGCTTAGAAAGTGGTTTTGTCCTTCTTCCAGACCTGTGGCTCCAGCCTGGCCCAGGAAGCTGGTATGGGGGTAGACAGTGCCTCTGGTGTCTAGGGTAAGGACCTTGGGAGATAGGAAAGACTGAGGAAGCTCTGTGGGGCCTACCCTCCATACCTAGGGCTCAGTCTGACTGTGGGATGGGCTTGGGAAGCTGAGCCCTGCCCTGCCCTCCCTGACCATCTGTCTCCTTGTCTCAGAACCTGCCCCCTCCTGTACTTTGCCCAATGAGTCTTACCAAATCCCCCTCTGGCTGCAGCACTTACTTATTCATCATGATTTCTCTTGCCCCTGCCTCTACCAGCGAATACCTGGGGTTTTAAGAACTTCTTCTCCATCAGGTCTGTGGACTAAGGAATAAGAGAGAGCCCATCCCCAAACCTCAAGGGAAATGGCACTAGGAAAGGAGGGAAGGGAGTTAGTTGATCTCTTCTTTTAGCAGGGTCTTCCCACTCTGGCTGGATCAAGTAACACTGAGGTGAGGGGATGGCACAGATGACCCAGACTCTGTTTTGCTTTCAGAGCATGTGTGTGATATGTGTTCAGTGAGTGATGACATTGGAGGTGTACCGTGAGGAAAGGCTGGTCTGGAAGGGGGTATGGGTCTTCCCATACACCTCTCTCCTTGTCCTCTAAGCCCCTTTCCTCAGCCCCCATAACTGCCTATCTCTATGCATACTTCCCCCCACACCCCTAGGCAGGCCTGTGGGGCCCAGGCTGGCTGGTTGGGGACAGGTGTCCTGGCCCAGCTGCTCTCCCTTGTCTCCCCCACCTGTCAACCCAGGGGGTAGGGAGCAGAGGGGGAGGGGAGAAGGAGGAACCCCTCAGCCCTGTCACCTGCTCCCAAGAATGAGGCCCTGGTTGTAAAGTGTAGCAGAAGGATTAAGAGTAGACAACAGGCAGGACTTCCAACACAGAGGAAGTATAGCCCCAGATCACGGGAATAGTAAGGAGAGCTTGGTAGGCAGAGGTCCTAGCTGGCAGAAATCAGAGGGGACTCAAAGAGTGTCCTGATGAAAGGGTGAGAAACTGAGTATTGATGAGGCACATGAATCTGGGGGCATATATTTACACAGTCATGTTCAGATACTGCCCCCCATCTGCTAGGGCCCCCCCTCCATCTGGCTGGGCATCTTAGCCTCACCTGGCACCTATCCTGAAAGCAGCAAGCTAATCCTGTAAGAGCTGCCTGGCTGGCTGCCTCAGCAGGCCCTCATGGCCACGCCGCCTGCCCTCCCTTGCCAGGGGCTTAGAGGACTGTCCTTTTGAGTCAGAAGGAGACCCAGACACTACCCTGAGCGGCCCCTTTAAATCCTTGGTGGCTTCCTGAGGTCGTGATATCTCTAGGAGGATTTGCTTTCCCTGATTGGATTGGCCTCCTTCGGCCCCCTGCCATAATTTAGATGGATGCTTAACTCTACCTCCCCTTTGCTTAGAGTTGGTGCTGTCCACTCTGAGGGCCTGGGCCTCAGGCCCCCTCTCCTCTCACCTTGCCCTCATGTTTCATTATCTTTCAACCAGAGCTGCTCTGCTGTTGTTCTTTGGAAGAGAAGAAAGGCTCTTATTGCTTAAAATAAGGGAACAAACCACTACCCTAAAAGAGAGTGCCCTTCTGGGACTGTCCATTGCCTGTCTCTCTATTCTTTTCAAGCTATGCTTCCTTTGGCCTGGGGCCCACACCCCATCATTACCCCATACCCTCATTTCCATGGGAAATCCCTCCCTTGGTCTAACCATCAGTCTACCTGCTGCAGTGGCAGGCAGCCCAGACCCAGCACTGTGGCATTATACTCACCCCAACGGCTCTTAGCTGACCCGCCTCCAAGGCCCCAGCTGTCACTTTCACTTCTGTCTCTTGAGACCCCAGAGGGAAGTTGGGTGGGGAGGTGGAAGGTGACAAGTCCCAACCGTCCCAACCGCCCCCAACTCTCCTCAGCCTAGGAGGCTTCTGATGGCCAGGGGACCCTGTCCACCACTCTCATCTAGATGACTAAAATGGGAGTTAGGTTGCAGTAGAAGGGTGGGCTACAGAAGGAGGGATGGCTGTTAGATAGCAGGAAGGACTTCCTGAGATAGGAGACCACTACTGAGCTTCATTGTTTCAGAGGGTATGTCTGGAAGTGTAAATACTAGAACTGGACAAATGGAGGTCAGACTTCAAGGGAGGCAGGGGACTGGTTATCTGCCAGCTGCCTTTGGTTGGTGTGCGGTGCCAGCACCGTGCCTCCCCCCCAAAATGTCACCAGCTGCCCATGCTTGGTTAGATGCCTTCTGACAGAGCAAGTTTGAGCCCCAGAGTCTTGGAGTCCAGGGCTTCAGCCCTGAGAAGTCCTGTCTGTAGTTTTGCATCTATCTTGTTTTCTATACTAAGCCGTTGTCCTGCATTCTGCACTCTCAGGGGTAGATTTTAGAAGTGGGAATAGAAGCAGAAGTAAAAGCCCATTCCGTTATCCTGCTGCTGCTCCAGTATTGGCACTCAGGAGGGGAATGAGATTCTTCTTCTGGGGAGCCCCCAGACAGTAGGGTGGCCATAATTACCTACCCCACCCCCCAACATCCCTGCCTCTTGGGGTCTTGTATGAGAGTAAAAGACTCAGTTGGATTGGGAGCTCTAGAGAGTACCTCTGGGGGTGTTTATTAATTCAGGAATGCTTTCTGAAAGAGAAGGGTAGGACTGGGTGCTAAGAACTTCACTTGGGATCCCTAAGTACCCAGGGTTATTGGGTTGGGGAGATATAGTCCTGGAATGGGAAGTTGAGCCTGAAGGAATAAGGTCAGAGAGATTATGCAAATTCCTATGCAAATAAGTGACAGTGAGTCATTGCTGCTCTACCTATTAGGGTGTGGTGTGAAGCCAGGCTCAGGCTTGGGTTCCAGAACTGACCCTGCCAAGGACCATGACAGTGACCTTGGGCCAGTCACTGCCTGGTAACCAGGAGTAAGAGGCCCCAAGCCCTGGCTCTGATGGGCATTTCAAGTATGTAAGGGGATTGGGATGGCTGAACCCTTGCCCTGAGAAATCCATGTGTGTGCTGTAGTCACCTGGCCTGCCCTGGCCGTCTGTGAAAGCACCTCCCTCTCCCCATCTCTGCTCTCTCCTTGCCTCCACATTGCCCCTTTCCACCAGCTGGAGGAAGATGGACATAATGAGGCTATCTCATCTATAACTTCTCCATGGAATTGTGGACCTCTCCAGAGAGCACAGGGACAGAATGTCTGGGCTGGAAGGGTACTTGGGTACCTAGTCCACCGCCCCCCTACCCCACCCCCCTAACCCCCCATTTTACTGGCTAGTGGAATGAAGCCTGGAGGAGGCAGTGACTTGTTCAAGGTCACTCACACAGCAAATTAGAGCCGCAACAGGGACTAGAACCCAGACAGCTAGAATCTTAGCCCACAGCCCCCATATTTCCCTGGGCTAATCATTGCCCTACCTCACCCACCCTTTTCTTGCTAGGATTCAGTCTCATTGTCCCCAGATCCTTCCTAAGAACAGGCTGGATGGCTCTAGGAACACAAGGGGAGTGCCTCAGAGCCAGCCCACAGGCCTCCAGGGGAAGGCCAGAGCCTGGGTGGGAGGTACTGGAGCCCCAGGGCATGGGCAGCAGCAGGGGCAGCCTGCTGTCTCCATAGGGAGCTGTGTAGCCCATAGCTGCCACAGGAAGGATGAGAGCTAGACTACAGGAAGGACAAGCTGGGGTGGGGAAGCAGTATAGGAGACTCAGGAGACAGCCCCCCACCCTCAAGGCATCTCCTGGGTAGGGAACAGGATGACCCCATCCCAGGAGGTTTGCCAGGGAGGGGAGGGCGGGAAGCCTAGGGTGGAGCTCTGGAGAGTTGTCCAGCGGAAGCGGTGGGAAGGGCTCTGAGCCCTGCCTCCCATACCGGGTGCTCCCCTTGGCAAGTTGGTTCCTGTCCTTTAAGCTGAAGCTGCTGAGGCTGCTGCGCCCACTCCCCACTTGTGTTCCTAGGATGCCTGGGACCTGAGACCATCCCCGCCCCAGGCCCAGCCTTCCTGAACTGGCCCTCTTCCCCCCAGCCCCAGGCCGCCAGCCCGCCCCCAGGTCCCCTGTCGGTGAGTTAAAATTAGCTCAGTGCCCAGGCTAAAAATAGCCCCTGCCCAGCCCTGAGGCTGCTGGGGTTGGGGGAGGGGAGTCCCTGAGGAAGGGGGAAGATGATGGGAACCAGGAGTTTGAGTAGTGAGCCTGCTAGACAGAACCTTAAAGAGAAGCTTGGGGCTGGAGACCCTAGAGGAACCCTGTGGTAAAAGGAGAAAGGCTGCCATGTTAGGGGAGGAGGGGAGGAGCTGAGGGATTGGACAGTAAAGGGAGGCCAGAGAGTGGCCAAGGGACAGTGGCAAGGGGGGTGGGGGACAGGGACAATGTGAGACCCCAGGCACTGCCCTCTCTTGTTAGACATGGAGTAATACCCCTACTTTGGGGTTAGTGCAGTGTTTGGGAAGGAAAGGCTTCCTATGCATACTCCAGGGGCTATGAACCATTGAAAAATGCCCCCAGACCCTCTTGCCAAGGCTACATCTCTGTGTTTATGGACAGTCACTGGGTTCACTTTCCTACTCTGTCCTCCAGAGCTCCTCTACATGTGTCTCTCTGCATAGAGGAAAGAAATCCCTGGGCTAAGGTTCAGAGAGAGAATGACTAGGAAAGCCGGTGCTGGGCTGGGAAGGGAGGCACTGGCCAGGGGATTGAGAGAACCCTTGGCTCAGAAGATTTGGGGAGTCCTGGTCCAAGGTCCTCATCTCTGCTGACTGTCAACAGAGCCCAAAGCCTCAAGAGCCAAGATGCTCCTTCCTGGGCCCAGGCTGGCCCTGATCCAGGTCCCAGAGAGCCCCTATGACGCTCCCTGCCCTGGGTGGGACCTGCCCCTCCCTTGTCTGTCACTTGGCTGCACTGCAAGTTCTGAGAGGGCAGGATGGTGTCCTTTCAAATTATGCCCCTGTGCCTGGCCCTCCAGTCAGAGTCCTGGAAGCAGTTGTTGGATCTGCTGCTTGTTCTCTCCCTGCTTCTCTGAGTCTTTGTCTGGTCCTCTGCCTTCTTTCTCTGGCCCTCTCCTGGTCTGTGTCTTCTTCTGTTCCACACTGCCTTCCTCTTGGGCTCTACACCTCTTCTCTATCTCCTTTCCTGTGTCTGTATGTCTGTCCCCCTCTGCCATCCCCCTCTGTGTGTCTGCCTCACCCACGCCTCCTCACTCGTTAGTGAGCAGGCTGCTTGAGGCCGCCTGACTGTGGGGGTGACAGGTGGATTGGATTGTCACCCCCTCCCCCAGCTCCTGCTGCTTATTTCATGCCCTGCAGCCCAGCCACAGGGAAGGGGCGGAAGGAGGGATGACAGCTGTCTCCAGCGCCTCCTGCCTTCCCCTCCAGTCCACAGCCTCCAGCCCTGAGCAGCCTGGGAGGGAGAGATGAAGGGCCTGCTTAACGAGAGCACCCTCTCTTAACTATGTGGAAGAGCAGGATGGAAGCCCATTGCTCTGTGACAGGAGGCTGTACACTGAGCCTCTCTGGGCTTCTGCTCCATTTTGACCTGCACTGATGTGGGAGCTTTGGAAATAGGTGCCTTCTTGCTCCTCTGAGTCTCTGGGCCACTGGGATAGAGGGCATATGTGGGTGGAAAGGTATGTGGGAGAAGGAGAGGTGGACACTCCCCTGACAGTAGCAGGAGAGAAGGAATGTAAGTTACCCATCAGAAAGGACTTCTGCAGCTCCCCAGGAAGGGCAGACATGCTCAGCCCTGCTGCAACTGCAGCTCCAGGGAGGCTGCCCTGGCCGATCCCCCACCTCACCTCCCCCAGCTGGCCCTAGGCCACCCTCACACAGGAACTGAGATAGCATCATTCTGAAACCCAAGAATGGTTTGAATATTGCTCAGGTACCAAGAGGTGTTACACTGGGGGGAGGCCAGGACCGGTTTCCCCCATACCCCCTCCAAACCAAGACCCTTTTTAGTGCACATGTGCTTATTGTCTGTATCTAATTTACATATAAATACAACTAAAAGATTCCCATTGGGTTAGTAGGTGAGCTTGAAAAAATAGCTGTCTTTGCTTCCTTCTGGAGTCCCTGGGTGGTACAAGTGGCTAGACCATTTAGCTGCTGACCAAAAAGGTTGGAGGTTCAGAGGTACCTTGGAAGAAAGGCCTGATGATCTATAGAGCAGAGTTCTACTTGACTCCCATGGGGTCATCATGATTTGGAGTTGACTTGACAGCAACTGTTTTTTTTATTGGTTTAGGGTCCTTCTGAATCTCCCAGTCTCTGGTCCCCTCAGCCCCTCCTCCTTGGCCTGCATGAGCCTCCTGCCCTACATCCTCCCTGTTCTCCATTTTTGGAGGTTTCTCTGCAGCCACCCATCTCCAACAGAGATGAGTCTATGCCTGCCTCCCTGGGCCTAGCCCAGCTCCCCTCCTTCCCTCTTTACTCCTTTCTCCATCAGGGAAGGCCTTACTTCTGCCTGCCTCCTTACAGCCCCCAGGACGTCCACCCTGCCCAACCCTGCCCTGCCAGCCTTGGCTAGGAGTGAGTGGGTGAATCACAATCTGCTATAGCCTTTGAAGGGGAGCTTTTGGTGACACAGGTGCTGCCAGCCCAGGGAGTCACAACTGTGGCCTGAGGTCAAGATTGGGTGGATCCTGGGGCAACAAGAAGGAAGGCTACCTTGCCCAACCCCCTGTTTCCATGGCAGCCCGAAGTCCTCCCAACCCCTGGTTCCAGATACTAGACATAGTGAAGGAAAGAGGGTTAGAAGAGAAGCACCCAAGGACCAGGTTATCTGGGAAGGCTTCCTAGAGGAGGAGCAGTCTGTGAAGGAAAAGAGGAATGGGACCAGGCCAGGCTGAGGAGGAAAAGGGAGTCTCACATCTGGAGAACAGATGCCCAGGCCTCTGGTTCCTGGCATTTGGTTAGGTAATTAGGGAAAGGGCTAATTAAGGAGGTCCAGGTGTTCATTAAAGTCTCTTTAATTGGGTAGGAGGGAAGCTTGGACAGGACAGGCCTCTATACCTTGGAAGGGGTCAGTTTGGGGTCCTTTGTGCCAACTCAACTTCCAGCCACCCTTTCTTTCACAGACAAGGTTGAGTTCATGTTCCTGCCCCAGACCTTGCAACAATGTGAAATGGATAGCAGAAGGGAAAAGGTGTTATTTTAACAGATGAGCCTGCTTTGCAGGAGAGCTCTTGGTTAATAGGAAGAAGGACTGCTCAAGGCAGGGGCGTCTCCTCTGGCAGTCTTGGCACTGAAGTGGGAACAGCAGTGGGGAAGGGGTTCTGGGGAAGCATGAGATTATGAAAAGTGCTTTGGGCTGCCTTGACAGGGAGTGAAGATAGATGGAGCCTGGTCTCTTTAACCCTGACTTTCCTCTTGCACAGGATGCTCAGTGGGTCTCTGTGGCATCCCTGCCTTCTCAGCCCTGATCCCTTTTGCATCCCAGCTCCCCCAGCATGAGGCGGGGGTGTGGGGGGGCGGTGTAGGAGATCAGCCAGGGAGCTGGTTGCCAGGAGACAGTTGCCTGAGCAACCCCATCCTCTCCATCTCCATGTGCTCAGGGCTGCTCCTTAGAAGACTTTAGAGCCTCACCTTCTGCACCAGCCAGCCCAAGAGGGAGGAGGGTTGAGGACTGGGTTGGCAGAGGTGGTTGGAGGGTGGATGGTATCTAAACAAACTAACTTCAGGGGCATCTAGGAGAGGAAGAGTTCTATCTCCACAGGAGCTAGAGTGAGAGGGAGCTGATACTGCAGCAAGATTGATGGAGGTTAGACTAACAGAACTTTCCATAGGATCACAACAATAAAACTGTTTCCTGAGCTCTTCTTTATGGGAGATAAGAGTAGTGAAAAAGTCACCTATGTTCCTGCCCTCATGAAACTTCATTCTCCTAGGGGAGCCAGGCATTAAACAGAAGCACAGAATTGTAATTATTTATAGTTGTGATAAATGCTAGAAAGAAAAGAGCAAATAATTGGGAGAACCAAAGACATGAGGTTAGACTGCAGGAGTGACTTCCCTGAGGGTCATGAGAGCAAAGAGAGGACTTTCCCCATATTTGGAGGAAGAGACATTATTGACCATAAGCTTGATAGAGGTTAGATCTTAGCAAGAATTTGCTTTTGAACTAAGGACTGAGAGAGACAGTAAGAGGGAGGGAAGGTAGGTGCTATAAGCCAGAGAGTGTAGTAGTTACTGCATTTACCACTCTAGATTGGGGTTTACAAGGCCAGGCCAGAGAATCTTGTTTAAAAAGCCAACTTAGTCACCTCCCTTGCCCCCTGTGTGCTCCCTCTTTTACTACCAGGCCCATAACACTGTAGCTGTAGAAAATACAGCATTTGGATTGCACTGGAAGCAAGACAGCAGAAATCCTCAGAGGGAGCCTTTGTAGTGGGGTTTGCCAGAGATTGGATTCACAGGCAAGAAACAATGTGGCTGGAGCTTGTCTGGGCCCAGGTGTCTGGTGGACAGCTAGGACTGGCTGGACTTGTGTTGGTGCTGTCCCAGGGTGTGTGTGAGGGCAGATGGTTAGGGGCCCGTGGAGTACCTTGGGAACAAGGAAAAGAGGAAGAAGGTGCTGGGGTGCCTCTCTGGGGAGAAAAGTGAGAGGGATGAAGATTCGAATGTGGAAGAAAAACCCCTTCTAGGAAGGAGTGAGCTGCCGTGTTTTTTGTGGACATCTACATAGAGCAAAAGCTCTCTTTCCAGCTGGGCTGGGGAAAGCCTAAGGGATGGTCCTGGCAAAAGGAAAGTGTGTGTGTTTAGGAAGTATTTCTGGCTCTTCCAAGTCCACAGATTCCCTGTCTTTCCCTTCCCTTCCATGGCCAAGAGGCCAAGGTCAGACCTTTGCATCTGCTGTGGTACCTTGGTGGCCACGTTGATTGAAGCTGGAAAGGCTCCGGGGAAACTCAGCAGCAGCCGTTAGGAATGGGGGGGGGGTGTTTCCCTTGTCTGTCATCAAACATTCCAGTGACACCTCTGTCCATGTTGTTGGTGGTATTGGGAAGATCAGACAGAGGTTAGAGCCTACTTCTTGGATTCTGCAGCAGGATTTCTGGGCAGGGTCTCTGTGGAGGGGTACCCAACCAGAATGGCTTCAGAAGTCATGGGCCCCATGCTCGCTGCCCACCTCTAGCATCTCCCAGAAAGCTCCATCTGGTGCAAGGACTCCTGAAATCTCAGGACTAGAGGAGCCCTGAGGGTTTCTCTGGTGCCTCCATCCCACCCTGGATCTCTCCAACCCCAGAGGAGTGTTCACCTAGCCTGTGTGGGCACTGCCTGTGCTTGGGATCATGCAGCCTTTTCTGGCTCAGGCTGAGCTGCCATCACCATGCCCCTTCTCTTCCAGTGGTACCTCCTGGAGTTGTGTGTGCAGGGGCTCTTTTTCCCATCTTGACTCTGGAATTATAGCTGTTCACCCAGTGGCTATAGGTATGCTAAGATGGGGTCCCTCCTCTTGGTGCCTGTGTCTCCCTGGCTGCCAGCATCCTCCTCAGTGTGTGTCTGTCAGCCCTATGCATTGTGTACTTCAAAATGAATAAGGTTGGGAAGCACTACTCTTAGGCTGGGCTTGGAGTCTAGACTTGGGGTTACTAATTTGGCAGGTGTTCACTCAACACATTCTCTGCACCAGGCTCCAGAATGGGGAACACCATTCTAGGCCAGAGGGTCAGCTGGTGAGTCCAGGTGTCTCCATACCAGTCTGGGTCTGGGGAGAAGATGGAGGGTAGGTCTGTAAGACCCAGACCCTTAGAGAGCTCTATGCACTCTGGCCTAGAACTTGAGAAGCAGTAGTATGGAAAGAGCCTGGACCAGACTCCTGAGCCCAGAGTGCAAGCATTAGCCTGTGCCTGGCTGTGGCAGGCCGTCATCTCAGATAGCTGCCATTTCCTCATTTGGAGAATGGGTTTCAAATGCTGCCAGCCCCTCACATGGATGCTGCGAGGCTGGCTAATGTGCACTGGGAGCAGCAGGGCTGGGGGTTGCATGGGCTGACAGACCTCTTGTGACCCTCCCTTCCTAGGAGGCTGTACAGAAGGTGTCCTATAGACCATGAACTGAGCACTGGTCCCAGACCGTTCATGAACACAGTGTAAGGTGTGCCAAGACCCATCACCCAGCGAGCCCCTCCCCTCCCTAGCACTGAAGATCCTTGGAGAAGATGGGGAGGAAAAAGATTCAGATCCAACGAATCACTGATGAGCGGAACCGACAGGTGAGGGGGTTATGGGGTCACACAGAGTGGGTGAGGGCAGGGAGCTGGTTTCTGCCTTCGTTCTTTTTAGGCACCCCAAGAGGGCTTCCTGGAAGAAGGGGGCGCTAGAAGCTATTATGGAAGGGGAGGGGCTGATAGGGGAAAAGAGGACCCCTTACATTTTTGCAGCTCTTGGAACCCTGTGTCCCAGGACTCCTAGATGGTCCTTTGGACCCACCTGGGAGCCATGTGTGAGTCTTAGGCCGTACCTGGGCACCTCCCCCTTTTCCAAGATGAATCCTTCCCCTCTTCTCCCCAAAGGATACCTTCCTGGGCTCCTCCCATGACCTCTGCCCAGCTCCCAGCACAGAAGTGTGGATTTCTTTTCATCTAAATCCCCTCCCTTCAGTGAGTTGACTCTGAGCTATGTCTTGGCCATGTGTTAATAGAGGGGTGCTGGCCCATTCTCTCCCCAGACCAGAGGCTCCTGAGGGCAGGGGCTGTGTCACCCTGAGAGTGGGGGCTCCTGAGGGCAGGGGCTATATTCTGTTGCCTGTAGGCTGGGACTCCTGGGCAGGCCTTGACTGAGCCAGACCTGGCCGCCCACCTGCCCGCCTGCAGGTGACATTCACCAAGCGGAAGTTTGGGTTGATGAAGAAGGCATACGAGCTGAGCGTGCTGTGCGACTGCGAGATTGCACTTATCATCTTCAACCACTCCAACAAGCTGTTCCAGTATGCCAGCACTGACATGGACAAGGTGCTGCTCAAGTACACGGAGTACAATGAACCTCACGAGAGCCGCACCAATGCCGACATCATTGAGGTGGGCCTCCACACACATGCTCTACCCTCCTGCTGCAACCATACATACAAGGCCCACATGACATGTACACCGAGACTGCCTGTGCATGCATATGTACATACCTGCTCCTCCGAACCCTTTACCTGAATGCACATACACACAAACCCGCATCCTCTTATATAAACGCAGGGCCCGAGGAGAAAGGAGAGGCAGCATAAGTGAACAGGCCAGTGCCAGGGCCTCCTGGCGGTCATGTGGGGTGACCACACCAGGTCGTCACTACCCCTAGCTGTCTCTGCAAGTCTCTGTGTCCATCAGGCATGACATAACATCTCTCTGCTCTGTCTTCTCTCATGTTTTATTTCTGTCTTTGTCTCTTTGTCCCTTCTCCATTTTTTGGTTTGCTCTGACTCCCTTTCTTTCTCTCCTTCTTTGTTTCCATCTCCTACTCTCTGTGGGTCCTTGTGGCTCTATTTTTTGTTTGAAAGAGGGCTGACATTGTGAGCTGTTGAAGGACACAGGCTTTGGAATCTAGCTCTGGTCTTTACTGGCTGTGGGCAAGTGGTTTAGCCTTCTTGAGTCTTGGTGTCCACCTCCACATATAGGGCCAATGTCTTCTTTGAAAGGTTTTATGTGAATTGAATGAGGCAGCCCAGTTTCTGCTTCTCACACTGAGATATGCCACTTTTGTGCCAATGAAGAGGCTTCCCAGGAAGCCACTAGCCCATCTTCCTGGAGTGAGAATTTAACTCAAAGATTTAGAGGAAATCAGGGAAAACGGATTTTCTCTAGACTAGAATAAAAGATTTATTTTAAAAACAAAGCATGTGATCTGTAGATATTTTGAGTATAGGAGAGGGTAGCGACAGCCTTGGGGTCTACTCCAGACTTACTGAGTATACCTCTGCATTGTTCCGATCACTGCAGTGGGTGTGTGTGAGATGCTTGAACATGAGGGCAAGGGCAGTGTACAGGGGTAGCCCACAGGAACTCAGTATTAATGCTTGTTCCCTCCTTGCCTTTCTACGTCTTATTCTCTGCCTCTGTCTCCATCTCTCTCTCTCCCTGTTGCCACCAGTGTGTCCCCAGAGACTCCTTGCTGCCAGGGTCAACCCCTCTTCTCCTAAGCTGAGATTGGGGATTGAGATGGGTAGAGCCAGCCCTGACTGCCTTCCCCTGGGGAGCCCTCAAGTGCCTTCTGACCAGCATTCACCAAAGGGTGGTCAGCCCCTCAGCCTCTCCCCCATGGAGCCCCTTCCCCACCTGACACCTTAGAGACACATTGTCTCCCTGCCAACTGCATCCAGTGGGTTAGGCTCACCTCACAGGTGACCTGGCCATGTTGATGCCTCCTCCACCAACCAGATCTTCATACACTGCCCAAAGAGGCTTTGATAATGGGGATGGGAAGGTAACACTGAGGAAGGGGGCTGGGGAGGTGCTGGGCACACTGAGGAAGGAGGTTGTTGGAAGAGAGTATGGGGGAGGGTCTTAGGAAAGCATTAGAAGGACCTCACGGGAAGCCGGTGTGGGAGGGACTCTCACCCCACTGACAGCAGTGCGGTTACAGACCCTGAGGAAGAAGGGCTTCAACGGCTGCGACAGCCCGGAGCCCGACGGGGAGGACTCGCTGGAGCAGAGCCCCCTGCTGGAGGACAAGTATCGGCGCGCCAGCGAGGAGCTCGACGGGCTCTTCCGGCGCTATGGGGTGAGCCCCACTCACTCTCTCTCTGTTGGCCCCCCCTTCCGGCCCCTCCCCCCAGGCGCTGCACAAGAAGCACAGGGAATGTGAGAGCCCTGAGGTGGACGAGGTGTTTGCCCTGACCCCCCAGACGGAGGAGAAATATAAAAAGATAGACGAGGAGTTTGATAAAATGATGCAGAGTTATAGACTGGCCGTGAGTAGTCGCATGGAGCAGAGCCTCCCTGTGATGCATGGTGTGGCTTTGCGGCCCGGCCCTCTCAGCTGCCTCTGATGGATGTCCCGCTCTGAGCCATGCTGGGGGCTATTGGTGACCACTGAGGAATCTCTGACCTTGGTCATGATAAACCTGTGACCCTTGCTGGATTCATCTTGGATGGATTATAAACCAGGACTGGCCTGGAGAGTGTCCCTCACCAGCAAGCAGTGTGTAGATGTGAGATTCTTAGATGACAGGAAAGTAGACAGAGTGCTCTTTGTCCAGATCTTTTCTGGCAAGAGGGCCCCTTGGGCTTGCTTTGATATCCCCAGCTTGGGACATTCAGTAGTATTGTTTAGGGAAAACAAAGACTGCTAATGGGGATAGCAGTGAGGTGGAGGTGAACTCCCTATGCAGCAGCCTGGAGAGATGAGAGACTGCAGGTAAAATGATGTCCCTGATCCATGGCACAGGCCTTTAACTGCTGTGTGTGTGAGTTTGGATCTGTACTCAGGGCCTCTAACGTGTTCCTGTGTGTCCTGCCTGGCTGAGGACTAACCCACCTCCACTTGGAGGTTCCAGGTATCCTTGGTCCTGTCTGCAGTGAGCAGAGCTGTGTTCCCATTCTCTGGGCCAGAGCTGGGTCCCCAGAGCATCTCCACCAACATTCTTCCTTGCTGGGAGTGGCAGGCAGCACTCTAACAGGGCCCAGGGCAGAGAGACTGAGCTGTTGGCCTGAGGATGCACAGCCCAGAAACTGGAACCTCTGCCTGCCCTCCCAGGCAAAGTGGGTCTAGGGTGAGGAGCTGACTTGGCCTGACCCTGCCCCTCCATCTTTCTATCCAGTCAGCTGTCCCGGCCCCTAACTTTGCCATGCCTGTCACGGTGCCCGTGTCCAATCAGAGCTCACTTCAGTTCAGCAATCCCAGTGGCTCCCTGGTCACCCCTTCCCTGGTGACGTCATCCCTCACGGATCCTCGGCTCCTGTCCCCCCAGCAGCCAGCGTTGCAGAGGAACAGTGTGTCTCCCGGCCTGCCCCAGCGGCCAGCCAGTGCAGGTGAGTCGACTGGTAGATGAGTAGGTGAAGTAGAGATGAGACAAGATGGGGACTTGGGGATTCTATTCTCAGTAATTACTATTTCCCTTTCCCCACCATAGCATTCTCCCATTTGTGTGGCTCTGGAGGGATGTGACTATGACTCCTTCTCCTAGAGTCCTTTTGAGTCCCTTCCCCCTGTTGAGTCTTCAGTTTGGAAGCGGGGAATCCTGTCAGTTCATCATGGTTCTGTTTTATCTCCAGGGGCCATGCTGGGGGGAGACCTCAGCAGTGCTAACGGTGCCTGCCCCAGCCCTGTTGGTGAGTACTACTGCTCTTCTACCTGGCGATGGGGTAGGGCCTGCCTGCTCAGTGGCCCCTGGGGTCCAAGAGTCCTGATGGACCTAGATAGGAGGAGAGTGAAATCCCAGGGCTTAAGTTAGATAGAGTGTCAGGATTTTCAAGCTGGTAGCAGTGACTGGTATGGATGATCAGAAAAGATGTAGGCTCAGGGGATTCTGGGCAAAAACTGTAGGAATGGACTAACATTTCTAGCTGGAAGGCAAGATCCAGGTTATTTCCAGTTGAGTGGGGAATATTTGGTTGAGATCTAGAGGATGAAAGTCTGGTTTTGGCCAGATGGACAGTAGGCCCAGACAGACAGAAATACACATGTTGTACATACATGCATGTGTATGTTCTCACTGTCATGGAAATATCCAGGCATTACCTGTGCATTTGTGATCATATGTCCATAAGCTACAGAGGAGACACTGCTCCCCCCACCCCAGCAGCTGACAGCCCCTCCTGCCCTGTGCCGTTGTCCAGCTGGGTGACTGTGACTTCGAATGTCACCATTGACGTCACTCTGACATTCCTGCCATTCCCAGAGTGATCCCGGAATTGGGATGGAGGTGGCCACACACTTCAGGGCACAGCTTACTTTTAGGGGATAGGGCAAGGTGGAATTTCTGACTGCAGTCACCCCCATATGTCTAGCCTTCAGAATCCCCCAGCTCAGCCTCAAGTACCTTATAGCACCTCCCTGGCAGTAATTGTGTACTGGGGTCAGAAAACTAGGGAAATGGGTGAGTATCCCTCTGTCCAAGGAGAGGGCCAGAGAAATGCCCACCTTGAGCCCAGCAAGTGGGATGTGAGTAAGAGCCCTGGTTTGGCTTCTAGCCAGCTGTGTGACCCTGGACAAGTCACTACACTTCTGCCAACCAGGCCTTAAGTTTCCTCTGTAAACAAGGCTAATAATACATGCATTGTCCAGCTAGTGAGGTTATTGTGAGGATTAAATGAGATAATGTGTGTGTGAAAGCCCTTTATAGACTGTGGAGTGTGAAACAAATGTAAAAGATAGTTATTATGGTTGTTATTACCAGTCTAATTATGGCTGTGTTATCAGTGCCCCAGTGCCAGTAACACTACCACCACCAGTGAATGGCTCGTGACCCTGGAGCTGTGAACCACTTGTCATGTGCTGATCCAAATCACAGCCTCCCCAGCTCTTGGGGAGGGAGTGGTCCAAGTGGTTGATGATTGGTCCTGGTGACCAGGAGCCTCACTGAGTCCCAGCCAGATTCTAAGCTGCCACCCCTTCTCCATCCTGGGTATCTGTGGGTTGGCTCAGTCGAGGGCATATTGTGGGATCTGAAAGTGCTGGCCTTACTACTCGTGCAGACCGAAGGAGAGAAAAAGTAGGGAGAGGACTAGTCACAGAAGTTCTTGACTTTTATGGGGGACGGGAGGTAATGATTGCCCCCACCTAGCCCCATCTTACATAGCATAGAGGTAGGGAGCTGAACTCAGTGATTCAGGAGTAAGGGGTATTCTTCTCTTATTCCCAAAGCAGGATAATTCAAGGGGGCAGTCAGATAGCTGAGCACCCAGTCAAACCCTAAGCATTCTTTGAGAGGGTCTGGATGGCAGGGGTGAGGGCATGGGGTCAATTAACAGGGCTGAGGGCTGAGGTCTAGGCCCGTGCTTTTCCTTTTATCTTCATCTTTTCACTTTTCCAGGGAATGGCTATGTCAGTGCACGGGCTTCCCCCGGCCTCCTCCCTGTGGCCAATGGCAACAGCCTCAACAAAGTCATCCCTGCCAAGTCTCCGCCCCCACCTACCCACAGCACCCAGCTTGGAGCCCCCAGCCGCAAGCCCGACCTTCGGGTCATCACTTCCCAGGGAGGAAAGGGGTTAATGCATCACTTGGTGAGTAGATGTCTGGGCTGAAGAATGTAGGACTGGAGAGAGAGGAAAGAACAGACCTCTAGCAGGAGAGGTGAAGGTTAACCAATGGTTAGGATTTCCAAGTGTGGCTTTTCATGAGTACCTTATTCCCAGGGGACCTAACAAGAGGTTGGGAAACAGAAGTACCAGTCTCAAGGACAGTAAAAAGGAACAGGAAGTGGGAGAGAAGGTTCTATGATGAGGAGGGTGATGGGAGAGCTTTGCTATCACTGCAGGAGGGTTGGAAATGAGATTGTGAAGATTTCCTTACTGGTGGAGGTTGGAGACAGCATCCTCTAGAAATCATCCAGGACTGAAGACCTCTGTCCTTCTTGGGGCAGGTTGTTTCCTTAGTTTCCCTCTGTCTCCTTATGCCTTTTCCTGGGGAGAACCATCCTGTTCCTCTGCAAAGAGGTGGATGGAATGGCT
The DNA here is from genome assembly GCF_000298275.1 of Orycteropus afer afer. Classification (NCBI taxonomy): domain Eukaryota; kingdom Metazoa; phylum Chordata; class Mammalia; order Tubulidentata; family Orycteropodidae; genus Orycteropus; species Orycteropus afer. The sequence goes on from NW_006921804.1 coordinate 1,367,184, forward strand.
GTAGGGGCAGGGGTGGGGGCAGGGAGAGAGGCCAGAGACTCAACTATCCCCTTGGTTTTATTTCTGCTCCCAGACTGAGGACCATTTAGATTTGGTAAGTGTCTGTGAGATGTTTGCTGTGGCTTTGAATTCTGGGTCAACCCATTGCTGTGCAGTCACCTAGCATGGAATATGTGTGTGCCCCTGTCCTTTTTCCTGTGTGTGTAGTGTGTGGGTTTGTTTATTTGGTTACTTACCAGGAGCTGTGCCTAGTAGCCAGGTGGGATACAGAGGTGAATAGGGTGGAGATGCAGGGGTTAGACATGCATGTATGTGCACCTGTGTTTACATGGTATCTTTGTATGGTGCTGCATTCATGCAGATAACACCTTCTCTGTGTCTTTGTTGAATGTACAAGGAGAGTGGGCCAGCCCCAGGCCTCAGAGGTCCCACCCTGATTTGTCCCAGGATGCCTAGCTTAGGCCCTTGGACCATGGGACTGGATCTCATCTCCCCTCTTAACACCACTGAAGCCCCTAGAATTTTCTTGGAACCCAAAACAGGGACCTCCTTAGGAGGGATGCCAGCTGGACAACAAAATTGATTTTCCAGGGGGAGCTGAGGCCAAGCCAAGGCCAGAGTCACCCTTTTCAGTGGGGAACTTCCCTACCCTCCCTCTGTCTCCTGTTCACAGCCCACCTCACAGGCACTTGGAGCCACACATGGCTGTTCTTTTTTTCTGTCTCACAAGCTTACTGTCCTCTCACATACCCTCAGCCAGGAGTGGGGTGGGGGGCTTCTCTCTCCCCAACTCCCTGATGGGAGGCCAGAGAGGCTGGAAAAGGCAGGCAGGCTTTGGCGGCCAACACGGCAGCAGTTTCGGCCCCAGAGTGGAGCTGGAATAAATAAGTGACTCAGCGGCAGATGGAGCTGACAGCCCCACACACGTGTATGCATACACGCAGGCACACGTCACGCCAGGCCCCACATTCCCCTCACAGATGCCAGCATGTTTCTACCAGGGTGTGTGCTACAGTGTGATGGATGAGGAGTAGACTCCAGAGGGACTAGGCAGGAGAAGAGTGGTGTCTATCTCTTCTCTCACTCTGCCCGAGGAGACTGGACCTGGTGTTGGGGCCACAGGGCCAGCATACGTGTCTTCCAGTTTCCATAGGTGTAGAAGTGAATGAATCTATGTGCATGTTTCTCTCCATAGATTTCAGTGTCTCTGTGAATGCACCAGTGTGTGTTTGTGTATCTTTGGGGGCTTCCATGTTAAGGGACTCCACCTTGGCCTTGGGATCCAAGGACCCCAGCCCAATGTTGGGATGGAGGGCCAGGATAAGGCAGCCCACTCATCTGCCATCCCCTGACAGACACTTCTCTTCTTCTGCAGAATAATGCCCAGCGCCTTGGGGTCTCCCAGTCTACCCACTCACTCACCACCCCAGTGGTTTCCGTGGCAACACCAAGTTTACTCAGCCAGGGCCTCCCCTTCTCTTCCATGCCCACCGCCTACAACACAGGTGAGTGTTCATGTGGCTGATGTATGAGTATACTTGGGCTTGGGCATTGGAGGGACCAGAGAAGGAACATTAGATAGCCCCTGGGGGAAGCCCTGATTGGTAAAGACTATTAATTTTGGTGATTTCCTACCTAATTAGGGTTGCTGGACTTCACAAATAAAAATATAAGGTGCCTGATTAATTTGAATTTCAAGTGAAAAAATAATTTCTTAGGATAAGTATGTCCCAAATATATTCTTATGCTAAAGTATGTCCCAAAGGCAAACACACATACACTAAATAATTATTTGTTGTTTTATCTGACATTCAAACTAAACTGGGCATTTTCTATTTCTAATATAGGACCTAGTGGAGGAGGGAGCCCCAGACCCTGTCCTCAGAGAGCCTCCAGTCTGAGGAGGAAGTAGGACAGAGGTGGGCTGAGCAGATGATTCAGGCAAACTAAGCTCTAGACTCTAGGATCAAGGAATGCGGAGGGGGACATGATCAGTTTAGCAAGGCTTTCTGGAGGAGAATGAAGGAATGAGGGAGAGAAGAGGCAGGTAAGGTGAGGAGGCCAGAGGAGGAAGCATAGTTAGGGTAGATTTTTCCAGATTCTTAGAATAGCCTTGCAGGGACTCTAAGGCCAGGTAGGGAAGGAGGAAGGGTGTCTCTCATCCTGATGATGCTGTGGTGGTGGAATGATGAGGAAGAAGGAAGGAAGAAGTCTGGTGAAGGGGGATCTGAAGGTGAAGAGTTAGTTGAGGACACAGGAAAAGTCTGGGTAGAATTCAGACAGGACACCCAGTCCCAGGCTATCATGGGCCCCCAGGGCTGTCCTGGTCTGTGTCACCCACTCACACCTGCCCAGGAACAGTCTGTGACATTCTCAGCCATCGTTGCCTGCACTTCAAGCTGCTATGTGAGGAAGGACTTCCCAATGGAAAAGGCCTTGTCACCTTGTTCCAAAACATTTATGTGGCTGTGAACCTGGGCTGTTTCCAGCCAAAGAGACCTCTGCCTTCGTATGAATGCTTTGGGTTAGGGATATTCCTGTGATGAGATCAGACTGGACCAAAAGGCCCCAAAACTCCCCCCCAGGTCATCACCCCAGAGTTGAACCATGCTAGGTTGCAGACACTTAATACAAATGCCCACAAAATCCCACCTCCTTATGTGTGTAAAGCCAGACCCAGCCCCATGCTTAGGAAAACCTCTCATGGCAGGTAAGAGAACTGGAGGAACTGCCTCATGGTAAGGGGCCTGACTCTAGCATATGGGTCTGTGTCCAGGTCCTCTTCCTCAGGTGTCTTTAAGTCCCTTGTTCCTTGCATGTGCACCCACTTGTGTACTCAACAGGTTACCACATCCTCAGGCAGTTTCTGAGAGAGCTGCTTCAGATGGCTGTGCCCTGGACACTGTCTCCTCATCTGTGCAAGATGTGGGTGGACAAGAGGGCTCTGAGCTCTTCCAGCCCTGCCATCTGGGATTCTGTGGCCCGCCTAGAACAGCTGGCTTCCTGAGAATAAATAGGTGGGGTGAGAGTGGTGGCGGAGGGCTGCACAGATCACCTTTTGGGAGCTGTCATCATTTGGGAATCCCACAGTGGTGGGTTTTTTGCAAAGTCTGAGCTACTGTCTTCTTGGGTCCCATTGCCAGTCTTTTTGAAGCCATAGAAAGATTGGTTGGTGTCAGAAAGCCCAGAACAGGCCCTCAGCAAAGCCACACTTTAGACTCCTGTCAGTCTGATGTGAAAGCAGGTTTTGATCTTGGGCCTGTCGTTGGTGCCCTGCTGGAAAGTGTGTGGGATTTCTCACATCCTCTTAGAAACCAGGGGCTCCAGTTCCTTTTGCCACAAGAGTACTTAGACCTCAATTTAAATAGCAGGTGTTTTCAGGTGACCCTAGGTGTATAAACAATACCCCAATGATCACATTGCTGTTCAGTTGTTCACTGTTTATAGTCCTTGGCCCCAGTTCAAGTTCCAGCTAGGGGTGATTTGGCTTATGGTAATGTCTTGGGTAAGGAATGGACCTGGCCTCTTGTTGACACTGGCTGAGAGGTCTGGCTGTGGTCACCTGGGAACAGACCAAGTAGGTTGCCAGGTGGCCTCTGGGCTACATTCCTCCTGGCCTAGGGGAGCCAAGCCTACTGATAGATAGGGCTGGAGTGTGGTGGCAACAGCACGGAACTGGGAGTTGTGTCTCTACCATTCACTCCCTGAAGGGCCTTGGGCAAGGCACTGCACTGTCCTTGTTTGTAAAGTAAGAATTAGAAATATTTGATCCTAGGTGTACCTTTCTGTCCTTAGTCTGCTTTTTAAAAATATGTGTATCAGAATCCTGGCTAATGTTACAAGACCAGAGACAAGTATAGACCATCTCTGAGGTGAGATTTAAAGGTGGTAAGGAGACCTACAGTCTCATCTTGGCTGTGCTTCTGGCTTTGTCTGTGACCAAGGCAAGTTGTCCCATTTGTAAAAGAATGGTAATAATAAGCTAATCTTTTGAATAGTTAGTGTATGCCAGATTCTGTTCTGCATGCTTTATGTGTGTTAGCGCATTCGATCCTCACAACAGCTGATTGATAAAGGTAGGATTATTGCTTTCAGTTTATAGGCAAAGGATAAGCAACTTGCCCAAGTTCACATGACCTATAGGTGGAGATAGCCAGGAAGTTTGACCTCATAGCTCATGCCTTTAACTCATTGCTGTATTGCAGAGAGAATACTGCCTTCCCTGTATAAAAACACAAGACCAGAGTAAATGACCCCCGCGTAGTAACATGGGTGTGTAGTGTTGGGAGATGTATGCTCCTCTCATCACACATGCCCTCCCACCATCACAATGCAATCTCCCTGTGTTCCTCAAGGACAAAATTGAACTGTCCCAAATAGGAAGCAACATGAAACATACCAAAAAGCAAACTCACTGCCATTGAGTCAATTCTGACTCATAGCGACCCCCTTTGGATTGCCAAGGCTGTAAATCTTTACAGAAGTAGATTGCCTCATCTTTTTTCTGCGAAGCTCCTGGTGGGTTTGAACCAGAGACCTTTTCGTTAGTAGCCAGATGCCTTAACACTACACCACCAGGGCTCCTTTGAAATATAATTAAAAAAAAAAAAAAAAAAAAACCAAACTCACTGCCATCAAGTCGATTCCGACTCATAGTGACCACCTTTGGGTTTCTGAGGCATTAAATCTTTATATGGAAGTAGATCGCCCAGTCTTCCTTCCACAGAGTGGCTGGTGGGTTTGAACTGCCAACCTTCTGGTTAGTCGTCAAATGCCTTAGGCACCGTGCCACCAGAGCTCCTTCTGAAATATAATCCCAAAACTAAACTCACTGCCATCGAGTCAGACCTGACTCATAGCGACCCCCTCCCTCTTTGGGTTTCCCGGGCATATCACTATGGAAGTAGATTGCCCAACCTTCCTTCCGAGGAGTGGCTGGTGAGTTTGAACCACCAGCTTCTGGTTAGCAGTCAAATGCCTTAGGTACTACGCCACCAGAGCACCTTTTGGAATATATAATAGTGCTGTGTAAATTGTGAGACATTTCATGGTTCTGTTTATTCTGTAACAGTATAAACATCACAGTTTCTTCATTAAGATAGAAATTTTTAAAAATAACGAGTGCCTTCTCATGGGGAAATCTGCCAGAATCTTGGTCAGTTGTGCCCCAGGAGTATTTGCCTTACAGCTTCTCCGCTTTTGAAGGCACTTCTTCTTCCAGGGCAGGAGCTGTGGGGCAAATACATGTCCTTTGTTGTGTTTGTGTGTGGACACAGGAGTGCAAACCCGTGCTGCTTACTTATGTATTAAAAATCTGTGGGAGACTTGGGGACTTCGCAGAAGGTGAAGTAGTAGTTAAAATAATTGGTTTCTGATGTCCTGATTTACCTAGCATTTACTGTGACTCTTCTCTACCTCAGAGAGGCACTTGAAGACTTGTTTGAAGGGATAACAGTTAGACATACATTGTTATTATTGTTGGGTGCTGTCAAGTTAATTTCAACTCATAGCCACCCCATCTGACAAAGTAGGACTGGATTTTCTAGGCTGTAATCTTTACCGGAGCAGATCACCAGCTCTTTTCTCCCGCAGAGCACTGGTGGGTTCTAGCCGTCAGCCTTTCGGTTAGCAACCAAGCCTTTAATCACTGAGCAGCCAGTGCTCCTTAGACATATTAGATCTTTCCTATTAACTTTTTGTTTTTCTCTTCCTGTTTGTTTTTAATTATCATTATAAAAATGATACCTGCACATGGTTTTAAAAAAAAGTTATATACTGTGATCCTAGTTCTGTATCCCCAAGATAAAAATCAGTAGCTTGTGTGAGCTTCCATCGGTATTTTCTCTGCTTACACAAACATTCCTGGGTCTATACTGTTTTTTCTCCCCCATATAAATGGACTGCCTCTCATTTTTCTATTTACTTTTGGTAGTCATCCTGGAAATTTCTTCAGAGTAGCAGGTGTAAAAGAACATACCTTGTTCACTTTTGTCACTACATAGTATGCTATCATATGTTGCTGTTAGATGCCATCAAGTTGGCTCCAGCTCATGGTGACCCTGCGAGTCCTGCGCCATCCTAACAGTTGTTGCTATGTTTCAGCTCAGTGTTCTAGCCACTGTGTCAGTCCATCTCGTTGAGGGTCGTCCTTTTTGCTGACCCTCTGCTTTACCAAGCATGATGTTCTTTTCCAGGGACTGGCCCCTCCTGACAACATTTCCAAATTACATATGACACAGTCTCCATCCTCATTTCTAAGCAACACCAACATTATAATTCAGATGTATCAATTCTTCTCCAGTCTTCTTTATTCATTGTTCAGCTTTTATGTGCAGATGAAGAGGCGACTGAAAATACCATGTCTTGGGTCAGGAGCACCTTAGTCCCCATAGTGACATCTTTGGTTTTTAACACTTTAAATAAGTCTTTTACAGCAGATTTCTGGACTCCTGCTTTCATGAGCATTGCTCGTGGATCCAAGTAGAATAAAATCCTTGACAACTTCAGTATTTTCTCCATTTATTGTGGTGCTGCTTATTGGTCCAGTTTTGAGGATTTTCGTTTTCTTTATGTTGAGGTATAATACATACTGGAGGCTGTAGTCTTTGATCTTCACCAGTAAATGCTTCACGTCCTCTTTCAGCAAGCAAGGTTTTGTCATCTGCATATCACAGATTATTAATGAATCTTCCTCCAATCCTGATGCCGCATTCTTCTTCTTATAGTCCAGCCTCTTGGATTATTTGTTCAGCATACAGATGAATAAGTATGGTGAAAATATACAACCCTGATGCATACCTTTCCTTATTTTAAACTATGCAGTATCCCCTTGTTCTGTTCAAATGACTGCCTCTTGGCCTATGTAGCACAATTAAGTGTTCTGGAATTCCCATTCTTCTCACTGTTACCCATACTTTGTTATGATCCACACAGTCAAATGCCTTACACAGTCAATAAAGCAGAGATAAATATCTTTCTGGTTTTCTCTGCTTTTAGCCAAGATCCATCTGACATCAGCAAGTGCTAATGTTGTTATATGGATGGCCATACCATAATATATTTAATTAAGACTCCATTGATAAGAACATGCTAATGTGTTCTGGTTTTTGGTTTCATGGTTTGGTTTGTTTTTTGCAAATAATGCTGAAGTGAATTTCCATGTGTGTGTATGTGTGTGTGTATATATATCTTTTTCTAGTTTTTTGAGACTTTTGTATAAATTCCCAATGATAGAACTGCTAGGTCAGAGGATATATGCATGTTATATTTTGATAGATATTGCAAAATTGCTTTTCAAAAAATGTAAACTCCCACCTACAGGGATGAGAGTGCTTGCTTTGCTACACCCTCACCCACACTGAGTTTGATCATATTTTCTACTTTTTGCCAATCTGATGGTTAAAAAATAGTACTCATGCTTATTATGATCTTCATTTCTTTCACTGTGAGTGCCACCTTCACTGACTTTTGATGGGTTTTATTTAATTACTCACGTCCATCATTAAATACTCCCCTCCCCTCAGGTCCTCTCCCTCCCACTCCAGGCTTCTCCTTCCTTATTTCCCCGTGCAGATTACCAGTTGACCAGTGCAGAGCTCTCCTCCTTACCAGCCTTCAGTTCACCTGGGGGGCTGTCACTAGGCAATGTCACTGCCTGGCAACAGCCACAACAGCCCCAGCAGCCACAACAGCCACAGCCTCCACAGCAACAGCCGCAATCACAGCAGCCACAGCCACAGCAGCCTCAGCAGCCGCAACAGCCACCTCAGCAACAACCTCACCTGGTCCCTGTGTCTCTCAGCAACCTAATGTGAGTTTTAGGGAGGTTTTCCATGTGCATGCATGTTTGGGGAGGGAGAGTTGAGGAGCAGGTGGGAGAAGAAGGGTCCTCCTGAGAGCTGGGTTCCCTGCAAGGATGTCTGTCACCAGTGGACATCCTGTGAGGCAGCCCGTGGTCACCTGTATAGGCCTAGGAGACCCATCCTGATTCCCTTCCCCCAGCTAACCCCAGGGTGGGGGTAGGGTGACCCTGGACTGCAAAAGACGACAGAGGTGGGATAGACAGAAAACTAATCTTATGTATTCTCCTTCTCTTCCCTTCACTGACCTTTCTCTTCTGGTCTCTCTGTCTTCATTTGTTTCTCTCTCTTCCTTCCTCCTACACCCTGTCCTCCCACATCTGTCTGTCTTCTCTCTTTCACTCTTTGTCCTGTGACCTCCTATCATGTTTTCTGTCCCTCACCCATTCTTGTTTCTATCTCCATCTCCATTGCCTACCTCCAGCCCGGGCAGCCCACTGCCCCATGTGGGTGCTGCCCTCACAGTCACCACCCACCCACACATCAGCATCAAGTCGGAACCTGTGTCCCCAAGTCGTGAGCGCAGCCCTGCGCCGCCCCCTCCAGCTGTGTTCCCGGCCGCCCGCCCTGAGCCTGGTGATGGTCTCAGCAGCCCGGCTGGGGCCTCCTATGAGACAGGGGACCGGGATGACGGACGGGGAGACTTCGGGCCCACACTGGGCCTGCTGCGCCCAGCCCCAGAGCCTGAGGCTGAAGGCTCAGCTGTGAAGAGGATGCGGCTCGATACCTGGGTACTGTAGCATCACCCCTCCTGTCTATCAGTGTCTGCTACACCCAGGGACCACCTCACGTGTCCCAACCTGTCATACCACCTACCTGAGAGGCCTTGTGCCCAACTAGCCCTTCTACCAGCCCTTTTGTGGCAGCACCAGTACCCTTTTCCCCCATAAAAGCCAATCTCCTAACCACCATCTCCAACATCAGTCCTTGTGCTCAGTGGTTTCCCTTCAGAGGTGGCCTGGCTACTGAGTTCTGGTCCTACTGGGGAGAAGGGAGTGGGGGGTGTACACCCCATAGCCTGGGCCACCCTCTCTCACCCCCTTCTCCATCTCCTCTCTTCACAGACATTAAAGTGACGATTCCCACTCCCCTCCTCTCAGCCTCCCTGATGAAGAGTTGACAATCTCACCGCCCACCCCTCCCTGTCCTGGGCTCTTCCCGCTCGACCCCACTTCCTTACTTGTGCTCCATGTCCTGTTGACGGTTACATTTGTGTATAATTATTATTATTATTATATTATTATTATTATATTTTTTTTGAATTTGGACTCTCGCTTTGGAGAGGGGGATGCTTCCATCCCCTCTTTTTACACCCCCCACCATTTTCACTGGCTGGGGGGGTCTCTTTTTTGCGGGAAGGGGGGGACACTTTGCACGTTGTTCACATATGCTGCAGGAGGGGGTGGGGAGCCCGACAGGCCTTGGGAAAGGACAGGTGCTGAGCCCTGCACGAAGAGCCCTCCCACCCCATCCCCCAGATAGAGGGAAATAACCAAAAAAACCTACCAAACAACAAAAAAACATACAATAGACTGAAACCCCAAAGTTGACTTGATGAGTGGGTTTGTGTTTCAGGGGGAAAGTAAGCAGAGGTTCTGAAATCAGAGGCTCTGCTTCTGGGCTGTTCATGTGGCCACAAGCACGTGCCACAGAATGCCCCAAGTGCCCCTGCACACACACAGGACACCCACTGATTTCTCCTGTCAGCTGTGCCCCCTAGGTGTGTGGGTACTGGCTGAGAGGACTGCCCGGGAATCAGAGGCTAGGGGGAGGGGCTGGGGGTGGAGACCCCTCTCGAAGCACATTTGGAGAGAAAGACAGAGAGCCATGAGGAGAGGGCTGAGGAGGGGCAGTAGGGCTGGGGCAAAGGGTGAACCAGACCCCTGCCCTTCCCTGGCCTTTCCTCTAAAATATACAGTGCAATAGCTCCCCGTCCCTCAGTTGCCACCAGCCCTGTAAGCTGGCCACAATGTGCAGGGAGAAGTGGGGAGAGGAACTCCAATGAGGTGGCTCAGTGAGAGTCAGCCTTGGGCTTCCCTAGGGGCCTGAGGAGCAGAAGGGAGGCAGGTGCACCCCAATAACTTTTTCATTCAGGGGCAGGTGTCAGTAAGGGAACTCCTTGCACGTACACATACCCAGAGGAGTGGACACTGGGATGGTCTATGGGGGCCAGAGTAGAGGGACAGATGAGGTCTGTGGAAGGCCTGCCTCCCTGATGCCTCCTTGGTCCCTCTTTCCAGCCCCTCCTCCCAGCTCCTCCACTCCTGACCCCACCTCCCTGCTCTTGGCACCCTCATTGTCTCGCTACCTCCTGTCCCACTACCCCCAGGCCGCATCCCACCTTCCTTCTTGGCTACTGTAATTGTAAATAGCAACCTTTGGAAAAAACGTTAGCGGTGTAACAGTCTAGGAAACTGTGTTTTTTTTTTTTGTTTGTTGTTGTTGTTGTATTGATATGAAATGAGATTCTATTTTTGTCAAAGTATATTGTAATAATAATGACTCAAACGGCCCGTACTGTACAGACGAGATTCTTCTGCTGTTGTTCTTGCTCCCCCCAACCTGAGTCTGCCTCTCTCTTCTGCCTCTTCAGTGGGGGCAGTGGTCATGGGACCCAGGGGCAGCCAAAGCATGGGGTCCCGAGACCTTGGGCTGCATCAGAGATCGAACTGGAGGGGGCAGGTCCCCAGCCCCCTGTCCACCACTACCCACCCACTCCTGCTCTGAGGGACCTGGGCTGAGGTGACATGGGCAGGCAGGCAGAGGTCTGTCCCAGTCCTTCACACAAGCCCATTCCTCTGCCCAAGGGGTGCAGCCCTCCCTTGGAGTTTCATCTTGGTTGGAGAGTAGACTTAGACAAGGCCCGGTTTTGTGGTAAATGACTGTCTTTGCCCACCACTATGACCCAGCCGCTTGCAGTATTCTGACACTTGATGCAGGGAAGGACCCAGAAGTAGAGGGGTGTTTGGTCACACAGATAACTGAGTGTGTTCATGAAGACATCTTCTATTTATGTGCCCGAGTGTACCTTTGTATTTATGTGTGTATATGTGGCTGCATGAATGTACCTTTGTGTGTGTGTGAGCCTGTCTGGGTATGTGTGAATTTCTATGTGATTTGAGCCCTGAGAGCATCTCTGTAACTGTGTGCTGGATGTGACTGTGTGTGCTGGATGTTTACAGAGGGACAGGTGGCTGTTCCCAGCCACACAGCCCTGGCTTCCAATTCTGTGATCCTCCTTCCTAAACCCCACTCCCTTTTCCCCTGCTCCTTTATCTGTTCTCACCCTCCACTGAGATGTGTTAATGCTGCAGTTGGGGGGATCTGGTAGTTGGCCCTTTCTGCTTCTTCCTACCTTCACCCTACCTCTCCCAGGGCTTCCCTTGGGAACCTTTGCCTTCACTCACAATTGTTCACTTTTAGTCCCACACACCTTTACACACAGTCCCCTTTCCTGGAGTGCCCTCTCTCCCCTGACAAGACCGCTTTTTTTGTGTGTGGTAATAACTGCCTTTGCCCACCTCTATGACCCAGACTCTTAAGTATTCTGACACTTGACACAGAAGTTCCTCCCTGAAGCTTTTTCTTTCAGCAAGCAGTGATCCTTCCTTACTTGCAGCTTAATCCCCACACTGATTGGGCACCCAGCATGTCCAGTCTTCCCTCATCTCCTGCAGGTTTCTGGAGGAGTTTCAAGAATTGATGAGATTTGATCGGGGCCTTGAAAGAAGCCAGGGTGTGGTCTTGTGCATGTATGCATCCTCAGAGCCTTGCCCAGTGCCTGGCACAATAGGCACTCAATAAATGCTGGCTGGGTAAATGAATGATTGAGTGATACGTGCTCAATAAACATTGAATGACTGGCCTTCCCTTCTCAGGCTGTTCCTACCACCAGTCAGCACAGCTTTCTAGGCCTGAGCTTAGCCACCTTTAAACACGAGGTGGGGGTAAGGGCCCCTGCAGTTCATGGTGCAATATTCACCAGTTTTGCCCTCTGCCTGGTAATGGCAAACCTGGCTTTTGATTACCATGTGTGGATGTGTGCGTGTCCTTCTCTGTCCCTGGGGGCGGCAGGGGCTGATTTGTGAATGAATGTGTGACATTTCTGCAATTCAGTATCTCAAGGCTTCTCTTGGGGGTAGGGGCTCCTGGCCAGCCAGATGAATGAGTCCTTGGGAACCCAGACTTCAAGTGGGGACTTAATTTCTTCTTCCTCTCACAAGCCAAATTTGCCTCCACCCACTCCCTCCTCTGAAGAACTGGGCATTTGCCAAAGTAATCACTGGAGTCATCCAATGCCCCCCACCCCCAGTTTCCCACAGCATTCAGGGACAGTGGGCAAGAGGACCCCCCTCCACAAAGGGACACACCATTTCCCCTGATCCCAACAGTGCACTCAGTGCAGCGAGACTGACCCCTGATCCCCCCCATCCCTACCCTCCCCACCTTGGACAGGAAGGAAGTAATGCACCTTCTCTTGCTGATTATTTATTTGTTTGGAGAGACAGAAATGATGTAAAAGTGTATCTAGAAATATCTATATCTCTATATATTTTTAACTGACTCTTTGGAATCCCCTGGGGTGGGGTGGGGTGTGAGTTTAGGCTTTCATGGAGAGGAGAAATCATGGAGCCTGGGAACTCCGCATTCTCCCCTCTGCCGCCTTTTCCCACCCCCCAAGCAGTTGGTGGAAGGAATGGGATTTGTATGGGGGATGGGGGGGGCTGGAATGTTATATGGAGAATCTGGATTCTCTCAGTCTTCCCCATTCAAGTCCCAGAGGGAGGGAGGGAGGGGCGGGGAGGGAAGGGCAAGGAAGGAGGGAGGGGCAGGGACAGGGATGGGCCATGAAGGTGCCCACTCCCAAACCTGACAATCACCCACACTCCTGGGGCTCCTCCTGGGTCCTGGGGCAGGGCGAGTCCAAGTGTGTGGCTGTTGATTTGTTTTCAATATTTCTTTTCGTGCTGTATGGTGATGCTTTCTTAGTATTCTACACAATAAGAAAAGACAAAGTCCTCGAGATTCTTATGAGTTTTGTTTGAAAACTCTTTCACTATATTTGTTGTAAAGAGGTTTACTATTAAAAAGAAAAAAAATACACGTTTCTGATACTTCGGTTTGGGCTCTGGTTTCTTTGGTGCGGTCGGCTGAAGCAGGGGGAGGTAAGCTTGTGTGGCTCTGCCAGGGGATGAGATCAGAGCCCCACTTCAGCAGGAACAGAGGCGGTTAGCCTGCTGTAGTGAAGAGGGCACTGGCACATGGTCTGAGGTGGGATTCTCCTAAGTTCACATCTCCAGGGTGAGAATTTCTTACTGGCACATCTGTCAGAAGCAGTGGTAGCCCTGGCATTGAGCAGGGGTTGTGCAGTTAGAAGCTGCCGGAGGGATCTTGGGACATAAGAAAAACAGAAATACCACTGAAGGTCAAGTCAGCGTCAGCACGAGATGCTATTTGGTATGGGGGTGTAGCATGGTAGAGCATCTTCAACTACTGAAAACCTTCATTCAGCAGAAACTTGCCAGGCACCGTGTTAGGCACAAATGGATTGTGCACCTCCATGGCCCCACGGAGTTCACTTCAGCAGGAAATTTGCCCTTCCTCTTCCTTTTGCAGTGCTTTTACTGTGCCAGGGAGCCTCTTCCTGACCTCCTCCCATATCCCAAAGGGCCCTGCATAACCTGGTGCCCTTCGGCAGGGTGGCTGCTCTTACTGCTGCCTCCCCACACCTCTGCAAAGCTGTGCCATGAGGCAGGGGCAGCTGCCATGAGGGAGGCCTGCCAGACTTGGCTTGCTGTTCACAGGCTTGGCCACTCCTCTGTGCCAGGCCCATGTTGGTGCTGCAGTCAAAGATGGAGCAAAGCACCTACATACAGTGGCAGAGACAGGCCTGTAGATGCCTAAAATCAACATCTGGTTCTTGCTTTTATTGCTACATATGCAGGCTGCTGCAAGGGTACATGGGAGTCAGGCAGGTCACAAAATGTCCTTGAGCCTTATATTTTCTCTTTTGCAAAACGAAGAGAACTGTACCAGCCCTTCCTTCCTCACAGGGTCATGCAGACTTTGCCTCAGTTCTCCCTCAGCTGGAGCAAAGAGGAAAGACGAGCTGTGCAGGAAAAGGTTAAGAGGATGACATCCTCCAAATGAGACTCTCCTGCTCACTGCCTGTGGTAGCAGCTTCCAAGTTGGCTGACAGTTATTCCTGCCTGGTATTCATGTTCTGACCAGTCCCCTCCCACATTGAATCAGGGTTTGTATGTGTGACCAACGAAATACAGTAGAAGCAATGGTATATGACTTCCAAGGCTAAGTCATGAAAGACATGGCTTCTGCTTCTCTAATTTGCTCTGGGAGAAGCCAGATGCCACGTCATGGGACACTTAAGCAGCACGATGGAGAGGCCCACATGGCAAAGAAAGGAGGCCTCCTGTCAATAGCCACCTGAGTGAGGTCTGTCTTTCCTTCTGTTATAGTTTCCAAGCTTCCTCAGGCACTGCTACAGATGAGAACCCATTGGTTCTGTGTACATCCAGGCTCACCATGCCTGTGGAAGAGAGGACCCCTCTCAGGTGACTGAAACAACCCTGAACTCAACACCCAAGTCCTGATCGAATCCTCTCTTCTTTGTACATCTCTTATCTATTCCTCAGACTGTCTAGCCTGCCCTTCCTTCACTGCGGAGTCTTGAGTAGGCATTACTATTGCTCACAAATGTTTCCTGCTTTCTTCCCCTTCCTGGACACACACAAGACTATTTCCCAGCCCGTATATGGTCAAGTGGAGTTGTTAGACTAGTTTGGGCCAGTGGACTGTAATGGGAAGTAATGTGTGTTACTTCTGAAAAGAAGCACTTGAGAGCTGGTACATGGTTCTCCAAGCATGTTTTTTCTGTTGGGGGAGTTGTGGGAGCACATGTTTAAATGAAGTGCTACAAAATCAAAGCACTTTGGGTCACTAGGTAGCCTTCAGGTGGTGTCTTTCTGGATTTTGTGTAAAGTGGAAATAATGTGTTATATTAAGCCAGAGCTGTTGGGGTTGTGTCTGCAATATAATCTATCCTATCCTGAATAAAGCACTATCCATCTCATACTTGAAACCCCATCTGCATACCCCTGTGGTACAAGGGGTATGGTACAAGATCTTTGGATTTAGTAACTTAGTCTAGAACTAACTAGTCCAAGCCCTAGTTCTGCCACTTACCAGCTGTGTGGCCTCACAATTACCCTGAGCCTCTCTTTCAACAACTGTACTTAGTTGCCTGTTTTCCCTGATCCCAGCCTCCCCCTTCTGCAACTTCCCCCACCCCCAATCTTAGGCCCAGTTCTCATAGTCTAACCCTCTCAAGCATCTCCACTACCCACTATATAAATTCAGGCCTCCTTGGCCTGGCTCCCAAAGGCTTCAAAGAGCCAACCCTTTTCCCCAGGTTTGGTCCCTGCCCCTCCCCTGTGCATCTCTTGGATTGTAGACAATCAGGCAGCCCACTCCATTCCTTGAAAAGATCTTTGCTCATGCTATCTGTGGTAATTAAGATTGTGTGTCAACTTGGCTGGGCTGTGGTTTTGAGTGCCTTGGTAGTGGATGTAGTTAATGAGATTGTAGTCACCTCCATGGTGGGAGCTGATGTAAGCAGCTAAGTAGTTGCCCTCGGGTTGTGGCCTGCTTCCGGGATATATGGAGAAGCTTTGAGGAAGGTCTCTAGTTTTTTGGCACATCTAGATCCTGCTGGAGTCTTCATCTCAGTGGCCTGCCGTGTTGCCTACCAGTCTTGGAATTGTGCCATTTTACCTGCCGACCTTTGGTTCCTCAGTTTCAGCGGCCAGCAGCTGTCTGAGTTAGAAGATCTCTCTAGCTCCAGTGGGCCTGGAACAAGAGGCAGAGCTGAAGCCTAAGGTCAAGGGCCTTCACCCAGCCCCTTGAGCCAGCACTCTGAATTTGGACGTCTAGGCCTCCTGAACTGTAAGAAAATGGATTCCTTTTTGTTAAGCCATCCCCTTGTGGTACTTCTGTTATAGCAGCACTAGAGAACCAAGACACCATCCTTCTGTCTGAAGTGCAGGAAACATTTATTAAGCACCTACTCTATATGAAACCCTGTGTTAGGCACAGGGGATGTAGAAAGGAATGAGTCAGCTCCTGTCTCTGGGGAACTCACTCACAATCTAGTGGGGACAAGAGACAGGGAACCAACAGTTAACACTTGAGTCAACACTTTGTGTTAAATGTCACAGAAGGATATAAGAGATCAGAGATGGGCTACACCCAAATTCAAACTAAGGGAGATCAGAGGAGACTTCTTAGAGGAGATGTTTGGAATGGATTTTGAGGACATGTAGGAGTTCTGTGGCACAGTGCCTAAGGCATTTGACCACTAACTAGAAGGCTGGCAGTTCAAACCCACCAGCCACTCTGCAGAAGGAAGACTGCATCATCTTCCGTAGAGATACTGCCTTGGGAACCCAAGGAGGAGTCACTATGAGTTGGAACCCACTGGATGGCAGTGAGTTTGGGTTGAGGTTTTTTGTTTTTTTTTTTTTTTTTTGGTTTAGTTGTTCTGTGGGAAAATGTGGCAGGAAAAGGGAATGCCATGTGGAAAGGTATGCAGAACAAGAATGATGCCCTCAGGTCAAAGGAAGAGCATATAAAGCTGAAAAATTAAGCAGAGGCCTCATTGTGAGGGGTCTTAATTGCCGTAACTTGGACTTTATTCTGAAGATACTTGGTCATCAAAAAATTTTAAGTAGAGGAGGGATTTGGTCAGATGTGCATTTCAGAAAGCTCCTGACAATAAAAGTATCCTCTGACAGTAATGCTGAGA
Source organism: Orycteropus afer afer (assembly GCF_000298275.1). Lineage (NCBI taxonomy): Eukaryota > Metazoa > Chordata > Mammalia > Tubulidentata > Orycteropodidae > Orycteropus > Orycteropus afer. The sequence goes on from NW_006921804.1 coordinate 1,383,864, forward strand.
ACCTGTTGGAAGGAATGGCGAATTAGAGCCTACTGGCCAATCAGGATGCCCTTGGTGGTGTAGTGCCTAAAGCATTTGACTGCTAACCAGAAGACTGGCAGTTCAAACCTACCAGCCACTCCTCGAAAGGAAGATTGGGCAATCTACTTCTGTAATGATGTGGCCTCGGAAATCCAAGGAGAGGTCGCTATGAGTTGGGCCTGACTCAATGGCAGTGAGTTTGGTTTGGTTTGGTTTTGGTTAAAGCCAAAGAAGGAATGGAGAAAAGAGGATGAATTTAGTAAATAGTTAAGGAGTAGTTTCACAGGACTGGTGAGCTTGGAGGAGGAAGGAAAGAGAGGAGGGTCAATGATTCCCAAATTTCTGCATGGACTGTTTCAAATTTGTATTTAGACTATATAAAACTGATTGGATGGTGGTGCTGTGTTCCAGACAGGTGTTGGTAAGATACGAGTTTAATTTTAGACATACTAAGTTGAAGGTCTGGTGGTGTAGTGCCTAAGGCATTTGACTGCTAACCAGAAGCTGGCGGTTCAAACCCATCAGCTACTTCTCAGAAGGAAGATTGGGCAATCTACTTCTGTAGTGATACCACCTCGGAAACCCAAGGAGGGGTCATGTGAGTTGGATCCGACTCGACGGCAGTGACTTTTTTGGGGGGGGGGTAATTTGAAGGTATACATGAAAACCATTGTGCAGTATTGATACATGGTCATCTTGTTCAGGCCAGCAAGGGTTAGGGGTCACCTTGTAGGTAGGGAGAGGGAAGAGGGAAGTCATTTCATGGTGTCAGTAATTCCCAAGGAAGCTGTCCTCAGGATATGAGAAATCCGAGGGCCATGGAGACCAGGGAGGGAGGGGGCAGGCAAGGAGAGACTTTTATACAGGGCCCCATGCTACATAAGGGTGATGGTGTTGTGTAGGTTAAAGAAACCGGAGATGTATTTCCTATCTGTGATCTAATTTTAGTAAATGTTTGTTTGACTCTATAAGCTTTGTATTAACCCTGAACAAGGGAAATCTCATTGGTACATTCTTTGAGGCATCATAGAAAGGATGTATTGGTTGCTCCCTGAGGAGAGGTTGGGTGAGGTAGGTAGGGTGGTCAGGGGGGAATATAGTTCTAAAGGCCTGACTTCATAGGGACACCCAGTGTAGTCTAGAGATCACTGGCTTTTGATTAGGGAAGATGACACTTCTTTACATGACATCTGGGGGAACCATCTGGTAGGCAGCTCAGTGGATGAAGATGGGACTCAGGACAGGGTCTGGACTGGAGATGAGAGCAGATATGGGGCACAACAGCACAGAGAGTCCCTCGATCTCGCCATGCCTCAGTCACTTCATGTGTAAAATGGGCTGCTGTGAGAATTAAAGAAATGATAAGTATAAATCATTTAGAACTGTTTTCTGGCCCATAATAAGTGCTCAGTAAGCTTTAGTCATTGTTTTTACCACAGCTCGTTATCAAAGACATGAAAATAGATGAGCTTAGCTGGGGGAGCACTTAGGGAAGAACAGGGCTAAAGACAAAAAACAACTCTACGCCCCTATTTCTATCTTGGAAACTCTTCTGTCAGTCAAGGTTTCACTTCCAAAATATTCCCTCAATAAAACTTTTCCTAATTTCCTGCTGCCCTGCTATATAGCTTTCTCTATTGGAGATGCCTTAGGAATCTGCCTCTTCTTCATAACATTATCTCATTCTACCTAGAAATGTAGGTAGATACTGGTTTCTAGTTTCTATTACAGGACTGAAAACTCCTTTAAATAATGCACTACTGCTTCATCCATTGTTGTCTGGCTCAGTGCCTGACACATAGTACATGTTCAGAGAGCCTAAAATGAGATAATGCCTGCAAAAGTGCACTTTGTAAACTGTGGAGTGAACAAACACGAGGGATTTTTTTTTTTACTCAAGGGCGTGGTGACTTTCTGCAGCTTCTGTAGTTTCCAGCTCCAGAACCAGCTCCTGGTGTGGCGCCAGATAGGGTGGGGCTGAGAAGAGGTGTGCCTCACAATACCCTGGTCTCAGCAAATAATTACACCAAATTTCACCAAAGAATTAGAATCCACTGGGCTCCTACCTAAAGGGGTGGCTCTTTGGCTGCGGGAAGCAAAGGGTGGTATCTGATTGTTCCAGCCAAGACCAGGCCAGTTCTCTGAAGCTCATGTTCTTCTGACTCACTCCTCAGTCCCATGGGCTGAATAACTTTTCCAGCCTTGTGATCGTGGAAACTTGTTTCAAGAGCAGCGGATGTGGAAAGGATACAGAACGACCCCATCCCAGGCTCCAAAGAGGCGCCTACTGGAGCCCATACAGCCCTCTAGTTTCTGTTTGCAGTCTTAACTATTCTGTGTCACTGTCCTGTCAAATGGCACGTCTAGTCCCCTGCCTGATTTAACAGTTGGTAAGACTGGGGCCCAAAGAGGTGGCTCGCAGAAGCTCCTGAGCTGAGACACCCGGCCGCCCGCGGTGTTCTCTCCACAGCCCTTTGCGTAGTTCCTTTTTTAGGTCTAGTTCAGACGCCGCCATCAGCCCTGGGGCTCAGGATTTAGTGCTTCCAGTTGGATTGATTTACATTCTCCTCCTCCTCCCCCAACTTGGCTTTTTATTTGTTTCCCTGTGTTTACAGCTCTAAGGCCTCGCTTGGGCAGTTTTTTTTTTTGGTCTCGTAAAGTGCGCTTCCCCGCCTTCAAAGCGTGGCGGCCCAGAGTCACTCCTATTTACTGCGCATCAGCAGCCACGTGCCCAATAAAAATTGGTGACGGGCGACGCCGGCCCAAGGGGGAAGGGAAATGGCCCTGCCCACAAAGAGATCACGGACCTCCAAGCTCCGCCCTCACTTCCCGCGACGCCTGTCCCTCGCCCAAGTCACTGCCCTCATCTGGGAGGAAGGAGGCTCGCGTCAGCGCGGTGATGCCCAATTCCTGCCCTGCCTGCCACAGAGCCAGGCGGGGACGTCAGAGTAGTTCAGGGTTCGGGCGCTTTGCTAACGCTTTCTTCCCCCCAGGAGAGAAGCCCCAGTTTATGGTGGCCGAAACAATGGGGGAGGAGAGAAAATCTCCATCAAAGGCAAAGGTACAGAAGGAAGACGATGAAGTCATTTGTTTAATCTTCCCCTGTAGGCAGGCTGAAAGCTCCCATAAAGGCAGAGACCACTCTTCCAAAGCGCTAAGGCAGTGTCTAGCACAAAGTAAGTGCTCAATAAATGCTCGCTGGCGGCTAACCATCGGACACTGTTCACAGGCAGCGCTGACCTCGCTGCCCTTTACTCTGGTCTTCTTCTCTTTGCCTCCCCGCTGCGATACGGCAAATAAAGCGGTGATATGACAGCAGAGCCAACTGACATTTCTGAGCTCGCTACTCGCTTCAGAGATGGACTCTCCTCAACCGGTTAGTCTACGGTGGCGCGGGTGCGGACAAAGACCCAAAGCCACTTCCAGCGCCCCCTACCGTTGGGCGAGAAGTGAACCCCGTGGTTATTGGCTTTTCCAGTGACGGGGGTTATCAGCCAACCGCCGCCTGGGCAAGACGCATGCGTATTCAAAAGATTTAGCCCCCATGTGGGGATGAAAACAGCTGAGAGAGTCAACTTTGGCTTTGAGGCAAAGCTGCGCAGGCGTAAACCTAACCGCCTCTAACTCGGTGTTACAATTAAGAGGGTTTCAGCGCCCTCTCTCCTCCTGGCAGTTTTCCCAGACTTCTAACCTCGGTCAATAGTAGATCCGGAGCAGGCGCTGCCTGGTAGAAATCCCGAAGAAAGGAAAGAAACTCAATCCCTGTCCTCACAGTGACACAACCAGAGAGGCATTGGCCTGAATCTTTGTGCCGAGGTACCCACTGGGAGCTGTTGGCCGAAGTAACGTTAATTTGGGCACTGCACTTCGCAGTTTACGAAGCGCATTATTGTCATTGTCTCGAGTTACTCCCTAAAACCCCTCCAGGTAGGTTGTCAGGTAAAAAAGCCGAGGCTCAGGGAATTGGAGGAACGAGTCCGAGGATATAGGGAGTAGAGCCCAGAGCGCCCAATTCTCAGTTCAGTGCTCTTTCTTCCTTGATAAATTCCCTCCATGAGCGCTCCAAGGAGCTTATGTCTCATTGAGGTAATGACACTTAAAGAAAAAGTGACGGCACAATTTCAGTCCAGTATTAAAGACACTAGGAGCTCTGGTGGTACAGTGCCTAAGGCATTTGACTGCTAACCAGAAGGTTGGCAGTTCAAACCCTCCAGCTGCTCAGAGGAAAAAAAATGGGGCAATCCACTTCCATAAAGATTTACCGACTCGGAAACCCAGTGGAGGTCACTATGAGTCAGAATCAACTCGATGGCAGTGAGTTTGGCTTTTTTTTTTGGTTTTACTATTATGGAAAATGAATACTAGTTGCATTCAGAAACAAGAAACATCACTGTGTTCTTGTGGTCTAAGAAGGCTGCTTGAGGCTTGAAAGATGGATAGAAAGTACATAAAGTAATGTTGAATGAAAAATAAATCCCAGAACATGATAAACATTTTTTTAAAAAAAATATTGTGATTTGGGTGAAAGTTTACAGAGCAAATTAATTTTCCATACAGGAGTTCATACACATTTTGATTCATGACATTAACTGCAATTCCCCACAATGTAACAGCTCTCTTCCCCCTTCCTCCCTGTAGTTACCTCTTCCCTATGTCCTTCTTTCCTATGCATTTCTGCCCCTGAGCTATCTCCCTGTGCAAATACTGCCCTTCTGTTCTCCCATGATTCTTATATCATTCTAAGAAGATCATTCTAAGAATGATTCTTAGATCATTCTAAGAAGTGGATCTACCTAGTATAAATGTTCACCCTCCTTATATGCCTGTCTCCTGTCTATTATTTGACCGTAGGAGTGAGTTCAGTTCCAGACCTGAAAGGTAACTGGGGGCTATAGTCTTGGGGGATGCCAGTGGGGTGTCATACCAGTGTCTATCAGATCAGTAAATGTGGTCTTTTTTTTTTTATGATTTTGAGTTTTGTTCCACATTGTTCTCCCACTCTATCCAGGGTCTCCTCGCACTGATCCCTTTCCGAGTGGTTGGTAATGGTAGCTGGGCATCATCTAGTTCTTCTGGTCTCATGGTCATATAGGCTAGTCCCTTGGACTACTTGTTTCCATGTGTCTTTGGTTTTCTTCATTCTTCTTTGCTCTGGATGAGGAGAGACCCATTGTTGTATCTACATGGGTACTTGCAAGCTTTTTTTTTTTTTTTAATTTTTATTCTGATTTGGGTGAAATTTTACAGAGCAAATTCATTTTCCATACAGCAGTTACACATATTTTGTTTCAAGATATTGACTGCAATTCCCCACAATGTAACAGCTCTCCTCCCACTTCCTCCCTGTAGTTACTTCTTTCCTATGTCCTTCCCTCCCATGCACTCCTGGCCCTGAGCTGTCTCCCTGTATAAACACTGCCCTTCTGTTCTCCCACAATTGATCACTCCAATAAGTGTATCTACCTGATGTAAATGTTCACCCCATATGCCTGCCTGTTGTTTGGCTGGAAGCCCCAGGAATGAGTTCAGTGCCAGAACTGAAGGGTAACCAGGGGCCATAGTCTCAGGGATCTCACCAGACTCTATCAGACCAGTAAGGCTGTTTTGTTTTGTTTTTTATGATTTTGAGTTTTATTCCACATTATTCTCCCACACTGTTCAGGATCTCCTGCACCAGTCCCCCTCCAAGTGGTTGACAGTGATAGCCAAGGTACCGTTGTGTTCTTCTGGTCTCATGGTCATATAGGCTGAGAATCACATGGTCTACTAGTCTCTTGGACTAGTTGTTTCCATGTGTCTTTGGTTTTCTTCATTCTTTTTTGCTCTGGATGAGGAGAGACCCATTGTTGTATCTAGATGGCCACTTGCAAGCTTTTAAGACCCTAGTCGCTACTCACCAAAGTAGGATGTTGAACAATGTTTTTGTGTAGTATGTTATGCTAATTGGGCTTGATGTCTCCTGCAACCATGATCCTGAGCCCACAAGACCAACTACTTGCTTCCTCAGGGTGGCTGGCTGTGGCTAAGAAGTTATCATAACTTTGCCCCTTTTTAGTTCTATTGTATGTATGGAATTCCTGCAGCACATAAGGGAGATCTGGTGGCGCAGTGCCTAAGGCATTTGACTGCTAACCAGAAGGCCGCCAGTTCAAATCCACGAGCCCCTCCTCAGAAGGAAGGTTGGGCAATCTACTTCCGTAGTGATACTGCCTCAGAAACCCAAGGAGGGGTCACTATGAGTTGGATCCGACTCAACAGCAGTGAATGAGTGAGGGAGTGTGTGTGACGGTACATAAACTATGTATGTAGAAATACTAGAACACAATAAACATTTTAATCTACTTTTATAAAATTCAAAGCCTAGCAAAAAATAATATATTGTTTAGGTATATATGATAAAACTTTTTTAAAGAGCAATGGAATGAAACACAAAATTCCTTGTAGTTAACTTTGGAGAGAGTTTGTGGAAGAGGATAAACACATAGGTGGGTACTATCGGTAATGTTCTAGTTATGAGATTAAATGGTGGAGTTATAACCAAAACCAAACCCACTGCCATCGAGTGAATTCCGACTCATCCCCCTGTAAGACAGAGTAGAACTTTCTCCATTCTGTTTCCAAGGCTGTAAACTTTTTACCAAAGCAGACTGCCTCACCTTTCTCCTTTGGAGTATACCACCGACCTTTTAGTCAGCATCCAACTGCTTTAATCACTGCACCACCAGAGCTCCTCCAGTGGATGTATAAGTGTTCACTATGTTGTTGTTGTTGTTGTTTTGCCGTCGAGTCGGCCCTGACTCATAGCGACCCCTCCTTGGGTTTCCGAGGCAGTATCACTACGGAAGCAGGATTGCCCAACCTTCCTTCCGAGGAGTGGCTGGTGGGTTTGAACCGCCAGCCTTCTGGTGAGCAGTCAAGTGCCTTAGGCACTATGCTACCAGAGCTCCTAGTGTTCACTATATTGTTATATATAACACAGAGATATATTACAATTATTCATTTGTATATATCAAATATCATTTAAAAGATAATGGAATAATTATACTCTCTCTCCCCCTAAATGACATTTATAGTTGGAAAGAAGGAAGAGAACCTTACATATTTTGCACTCAGTTTGCACAGCATTGCCACAAGTTATATCAGTTGATCCTTATAAAAAACCTTCAAGATAGGTATTATTCTCCACATTAACCAAAAAACCAAACCCACTGCCACACAGTCGATTCTGACTTAGTGACCCATAGGGTTTCCAAGGCTGTAAATCTTTCCAGAAGTAGATTGCCTCATCTTCCTTCCACAGAGCACTGATAGATTTGAACTGCGGACCTTCTGGCTAGCAGCCAAATGCTTTAACCACTGTGCCACTATGTTAGAGATGAAAAAACTTAACTGAAAGTCATTTAAGGCAAGTGAACAGATACAGGAAGGTGGGAATGTAGAAAACCAAGGAAGAACTTGTACAGTTAAATCTCCAATGTGCCATGCACTGCCTGGAGCACTATAGGGATGAAAAATCAAGTGAGAGGTTGGAGACAATAGTGCTAATTGGAGTTTTCTAAAGATTGAGAAAGTTCTGGCATGTATGTAGGTAAAGGGGACAAAACTAACTGCATGCCCTGAGGGAGCAAGTTGTTGGACCTGTGGGCTCGGGATCATGGTTGCTAGTCAATTGGCATGACATACTATGCAAAAACATTGTTCTACATCCTACTTTGGTGAGTAGTGACTGGGGTCTAAAAAGTTTGCAAGTGGCCATCTAGATGCAACAATTGGTCTTTCCTCATGTGGAGCAAATAATAATGAAGAAAAGCAAAGATGCATGGAAAGAGTTAGTCCAAGGGACTAGTGGACCATGCAAACTTCAGTCTCTATGACCATGAGACCAGAAGAACTAGATGGTGCCTGGCTGGTTGACACTGTCAACCACTCAGTAAAAGATCAGTGCAGGAGATCCTGGATAGAGTGGGAGAGCAATGTGGAACAAAATTCAAAATCATAAAAAAGACCAGTTAATAGAGCCTGGTGAAACCCCAGAGACTGTGGCCACTAGTCACCCTTCAGGCCTGGAATTGAACTCACTCCTGTGGCTTCCAGCAAAACAATAGATATGCATATAGGGTGAACATTTACACCAGGTAGATACATTCCTTATAACCATCAGTCATAGGAGAACAGAAGGGCAGTAGTTGCACAAGGAGATAGCTCAAGGAACAGGAATGCGTAGGAAAGAACGACACAGGGAAGAGGTAACTACAGGGAGGAAGTAGGAAGGGAACTGTTACATTGTGAGAAATTGCAGTCAATGAGATGAAACAAAATGTATGATGAACTGCTATATGGAAAATGGATTTGCTCTGTAAACTTTCACCCAAATCACAATAATTTTTTTTTTTTTAAATGGCATGGAAGATGCTGAGAGCTTGAGAGAAGTAACACTTGAGGGTGCACCATCACAGATGATGAGAGAGAACTGAGAAGTTAGCTCATTGAAGTAATCGGTTGGCCTTTACAAGGAGGTATGAAGTCTGAAGTAACCAGAGGGGTTGCAGACATGAGTCATATACAGACCCTTATACAGAAGGGAAGTAAGAGAACTCCCCTACGTTTTATCAGTAAGATGATAAATACGCCTAGTGATCTTAGGGGCATTATTTTCTGGCTATAGTTGTTTTGTCCACCCTGTAAATATTGTTGTTCCTTGGGCATCTTTCCTTGGCTGCCTCTATTGTATACTCCTTTTCTGGTCAATGCCATCTACTCCTGAAATTTAAGTGACCACTTAAATACTCATGACTCCCAGCAAAAAGGGCATGGGGTGGCATCCTCCAACCTCCTCTAACTTTATAAGGGGGAAACAGAATCATCATCAACAGCATGAGCCCAAGGCTGATTTTATGAGACAGAGGTGAGACATGCTACCACTCTTCAACTTTCTTACCAATTCTGACACTAATCATCCCTTCCACAGCACTCTTACCAATTTTCTGCTAGGTTCAGTAACTCATTGCAGTGGCCACACAGAACTCACAGACAATACTCATGATTATGGGGTTTATTAGGGAAGTAACAGGTTACAATTCAGGATCAGAAAACAACTCAGGATATAGTTCTTCAATGAGGACTTCTTTCCAACCAAGCTGTTCCACAGGCACATTTCTCTCTGGCCTCAGCTTTACAGCCTGGCCTGCTTGGGCCAGTGTTACAAAGCTCTTTTAGCTCTGCTAATAGGCGAACCCCACTCTGCCATCAAACCTCCTACCCAAAGGCACTCAACTTTCTTACTCCATGGGCCAGCAAGCCCACTGCTCTGTCTCATGCTGTTCTCTTGGTTCTGTTGCCTCTGCTGCCACTGTCTCTCTGTGGTCTCAGTGCAGGGATCTCAGGTCCAAGGACGTGCTCCATTCCTAGCTTTTCTTTGTCTTGATGGTAGTGAGATCCCTCCTTTCTGCCTCTGAGAGGGTTCATTTTAAGCCTAGTGAGATGACAAAACTAACTAATCCCCATGTTAGGGTTCCATACACCTTATTTGCATGGTTTCACCCCAACCAGGGTGTCAATGTGCCTTATTTACATTATTAGCAAGTGATCCAATCCCTTGGTGGGCCACAAGCACCTTACATTTGCATAGTCCCACCCAGTCATCTGATGGGAGTCATGAAGACCATGGCTAGAAGAGCCATACGAGCAATTCACTGTACCACAATCTCAATCTTTCTCTATAGCCTAATCTCTCTCTTGAGCTTCAGACCTGCATATCCAGTTGCATGTGTGGTTTGAGTCTATCCACAGGTGTCTCAGAAGAAGGGCCTTGCAATCTGCTTTCAAAATATCATAGCCACTGAAAACTCTGTGGAGTGCAGTTTGACTCTACTACACAAATGGGGTTGCCACAAGTCAGAATCCACTTGATGGCAACTGGTTTGGTATGTATGTAACGTGTATGTATAAAAGAATAGGAATATGTATATTTCTATTTTGTGTAATTTTTTTTTCACTTACTAATGTCATGATCAAGGGGCTCTGGTGGCGTAGTGGGTAAGACATTTGGTTGCTAACCAGCAGGTCATCAGTTCAAACACACCATCTGCTCCACAGAAGGTAGATGGGGCAATCTACTTCTGCAAAGATTTATAGCCTCAGAAACCAAGTGGAGGTCACTATAAGTTGGAATTGACTTGATGGCAGTGAGTTTGGTTTTGGAATGTCATGATCATTTTATCATATTAGTAAATATTTTTCTATACTATTGTTAGTGGCTGCATAGTATTATCACCTGCACAAGTACTCTCTTCTACTGCCTTGCTGAAAATTGGTTTGTTTCCTTTTTTTTCCTGTTTGCTCTTGAAAATAATAGTGTACAAATCTTGTATTATTTCCTTAGATTGAATACTTAGAACTGAAAATGGAAGACCACAGAGGCTGCACATTCAAAAACTTCCAGTACATCGTGCCAAATTGCCTTCTAGAAAAATTATACAGCCGTAGATGGTAGGTAGTATCCATTGCCTATACCTTTGCCAGCACTAGATATTATTATGTTTAATTTTTGCCAATTTAATAGATTATATCTGACCTTCCAACTCTCAGCCTCTGTCTTTCCCCTAAATCCTTATCATTCCCCTCTTGAGTACTCTCAGAACTCCTCTGGGATATATAATTTACTTGAAAGGCAGAGGGAGAAATTATACCAAATTTCCTATAGGGATTGGTCTCAATTTTCTCCACTTTCTTTAAGGCTTTATCCTACTTTTGCTGCTTTTGCTCTCAGTCGTTTCTAGGCCATCTGTGTGAGCTTCCAAAATATTCCCTTTGTGATCCTTTAGTATCTTCCATTACCCTCTTTTCCTAAATTCCTGTCTCTGAGAGATTGTTTTTCTCACTGTCTGTTAAGGCTGACCCTCTAAAAGCATTTCTGTCTTCTCCATCTCCACTAGAACCTTTGTCTTATATCCACACTTCCTCCCACTAATAGAGTATTAATGTCTTCCTGTCTGCCTACAAATATATTTAAATCACACACACACTTTCAGCTTTCAGCTGCTAACCAAAAAATTGGCAGTTTGAGTCCACCCACAGGCACTTACTTCAGAAGAAAGGCCTGTTGATCTACCGGCAAAAAATCTGTCATTGAAAACCCTATGGAGCACCGTTCTGTTCTGACACACATGTGGTCACCATGAGTCAGGATCAACTCAACAGCAAATGTATTTATTCCATCATTCCTGTTACCATCTCAAAGCACTATCCTTTTCTCCTCTTCACCTTCAAACTCTTCCAAAGAATAGTAAAGAAATGTCTATTGATTGTCATTCACCTCTCATCCCCTTGAATTGTAGGTTCCAGCCCCTTTTCTCCTGAAATTGAAGTTTTAAAGGTCCCAATCAACCTCAAAGCCCTACTGAAAACTTTGATCTCTGTCCACTTTTTTCACCTCTAACTAACCTGTGAGGCAGGACCAGGCCTTCATCCTGAGGCTGTGTTCTTCCCCTAGCTGCAAGACTCTGCCTTCTCTTGGTTTTCCACTATTGCTGAGAGCTTTTGTGATCCTACGTGCCCTCTAAATGTTCCTGTGTCTTGACCCTCTTTCTGGGTTTCTTGACTATGTCTTTGTTTTCATTTATCTCCTTTCCATTGATGATTCTCAGTCTCTGTCTTGAATTCCAGACCAAATTATGTCATCACCAGCTAGACAACTCTACCTGAATATGATTCCTCAAATTTTACAAGTCCCAACAACCACCCACCCACACACACACATACAAAAAACAAAACAAAACAAAAAAAAACCAACTCTACTGTATTTCCCATTTCAGTTAATGTCATCACCATTCCTCTCACTTTCACTGCCATAGAGTCAGATCTGACTCATAGTGACCCCTCCTTGGGTTGCCGAGGCAGTATCACTATGGAAGTAGATTGCCCAACCTTCCTTCCGAGGAATAGCTGAAGGGTTTGAACCACCAGCCTTCTGATTAGCAGTCAAATGCCTTAGGCACTATGCCACCAGAGCTCCCATTCCTCTAGTCATCATAATCAAAACTATAGGTCATCATATAATAGCTGTCATGAGTTGAGTACATTCTATATGCCAGGTACTTTGCATACATAATAACTTTACACAATAATTGTGTAAAGTTAATTTACTATTACCATTTTTAGATATGAGGAAACTATCAGAAAGTTGTTGTATTCAATGAGTTGAGTTCATACTAATGCCTCCGTGCAGCGGTTCACCACATCGACTCTGCTTTATGCCATCTCCAGCCAGGTCCCCATCTCTGCCTGTTCACTCTATCTGTGCCTCCTCTTTATCTCCTCCACCAACTCCTTACATCATCAGCCTCACTGTTCTTTTTGCCTGGAAATAGCAGACTCTCGTCAGTCATCACTGGCAGATTTCATTCTAAAGCATAGTTGTAAACATAGCATTCCTTTCAAATAAAAATTCTAAATAGCCCTTGTTACTGAATTACATTTTAACCTATTAGCTTGATGTCCAAGACTCTTCACCCTCTGATACCAGCCTTACATCCAGCAATGCTCTTTGGGAACTTTATCCTGTCTAGCCTAGAACACGAGCCTTTAACATGCCCTGTACTTTTCTCCCTCAAAGTCTTTGTTTTTACTGTTTCTTCTATCTTTAATTCCATTTCTTCCTTATCCAAACCTCCCTCCTATATCTGTCTGTTGAAATTCTGCTGTTTTTGTTGTTGATAGTTGCTTCCGAGTTGAGTCCAAGTTGATTCTGACTCATGGTGACCCCGTGTGTGCAGAGTAGAAATGCTTCATAGGATTTTCAAGGCTGTGATCTTTTGGATTCCTGTCTTCCAAGATGCCTCTGGGTGGGTTTGAACTGCCAACCCTTCAGCTAGTAGTTGGGCACTTAATCATTTGTACCACCCAGAGACTCCAATGAAATGCTACCCATACTGAAATCCCAGTTCAGATGACACCACCTTCATAAAACCGTTCCAAATTCTCCAAGGAGTCATTTATTTCTGTCTACCAGCTTCACCTTTAGTATTTTTGCTTTTATCATGTTCTTCTTGGTCTTGGAAACAGTTTTGTAAATGATTGTCTCCCCACTAGACTATTACATCAGAGGATATGGACTTCCTTAGCTCTCTTTGTATCTCCATAGAACCACCCTCTCCAAATGGGGATTGTGGTGGTTATGTTTTTGTGTCAATTTGGCTAGGCCTGGTTGAGTGGCTGGGCAGCTGGATATAGTATTCCCCATGATAAGACTGGTAATCAACTCCATGGTGGAATCTACGGGAGCAGCTGAACAGCTGCCTATGAGTATGTGGTGTGTTTCCCGTATATAAGCAGCAGCTTTGGGAATGGTCTCTAGCTTGCTTGGACCCTGCCGCATGTAGCCATGTCGTTGTTCAGCAGCCTGCTGTGCTCTGCCAACCTTGGGACTTAAAATGGACTTGACTTAATGGCCTGCCATGTGGTTTGGTAACATCGAGACTGTGCCATTTTATTTGTTGACCTTGGGTTTGTGCGCCTCAGCAGCCAGTAGCTGCATGAGTGAAGATACCTCTAGCTTCAATGGGCCGGAAACAAGAGGCAGAGCTAAAGCCCAAGGTTGAGGGGCTTTCACTCAGCCCCTAGGGCCTGGCACTTTGAACTTGGACTTTAAGCCTCCAAACTCTAAGAGAATAAACTCCTGTTTGTTAAGGCCATCCCATTTGTGGTATATTACTGTCAGAGCGGCACTAGGTAACCAGAATAAGGATGTATATAAATGTATATAAATTTTAGTTTGACTAATTTGAAGCAATCTAATCAACATTTGGTCCATTCTTGTTAAACCTTTAACTTCTTGATTCTAGGCTCTCAATAGCCAGCTCTTGTGTTGTGTTTCTGAACCAAATGATCTTCTAGGAGAGGGTCATTCCTAGAAGGTAAGATAGATTAGAGATACTCCTAAAAAGAAACTATTTTTAACACAGTCAATTCTATTCTGAGTGCTGGATAGAGAGAAGCAATGTTCCAGGCTTTGGAGTCAGATTTGGGGTCAAGCCCTGGCTCCACCACTTACTACTTGTATGACTTGGTGCAAGTTGCCTAAACTCTTTGAGTCTGTGAGTACTTACCTCATAGAGTTGTAAGGATTAAATTAGATAATGAAAGTAAAGCACTCAAAACAGTCCCTAGCACAGATTTAAAAGAAAAAAAAAAAAAAAAAACTTACTGTCATCTAGTCGATTCAACTCATAGCGACATCCCCTTGGGTTTCCAAGGCAGTATCTCTACAGAAGTAGATTGCCCAATCTTCCTACCGAGGAGCGGCTGGTGGGTTTGAACCTCCAGCCTTCCAGTTAGCAGTCAAATGCCTTAGGCACTACGTTACCAGAACTCCGATTAAGAGGTTAATAAATGTTCAGTGTTAGTAATTATAGTAAGAATAGATAAAACACATTCAAAATGGGTTTCATTCACTTACACTTCAGTATAAAGTGCATGCCTTTCTGGAAACCCGTATCACTGCAGGTGAAATAATACTACAACACTACTTCTAAGCTTCTCTTTCTAGCTCACCTCAACCTTTCCAGTTCTTTCCTCTTTCCCGCCCTCTGGTAGCATAGTGGCTAAAGCACTTGACTGCTAACCAGAAA
>NW_006921804.1:1398611-1488025 GCF_000298275.1 Orycteropus afer afer
ACCAGCCACTCCTCGGAAGGAAGGTTGGGCAATCCTACTTCCGTAGTGATACTGCCTCGGAAACCCAAGGAGGGGTCGCTATGAGTCAGGGCTGACTCCACGGCACATAACAACAACAACAACAACAACCTTTGCAGAGAAACACATTGCCATAGCCTGGCATGGCCACTGGGAGGAGCATTTGTGCTACAGGAGTCCCAACTCTGGCCTAGTCCTCGTCCACATCCACTGCCCCCTGGAGCATATTGCAGTTCGTGATGACATCAGTGCTATCTCTCTATTTCCTTCTACCAACCACACCAGAGGCTCTCTCTAGTTCTAGGCTTCCATTCTCTTCTCTTGGACAATCTGCTCTAAAGGAACAGACCCTGAAGGGGATCCAGAAGACTGAGACTCACCTAACTTTGCCACAAATTAGCTATGTCCCTGTCAATTAATTGCTTGACTTTCTTTAACCTCAGTTTCCTCATCTATGAAATGAGGATACTAACACCTGCTCTGTAAGCCTCACTAGGTTGCTGTGAGAATTAAATGACCTGACCTATATTGACATTCTTTACTAACTCTTATTGTTGTTAGGTGCCATCAAGTTGATTCCGTAGCTACTCCAGTGACAGAGTAGCATTACTTCAAAGGGCTTTCTAGGCCATAATCTTTTATAGGAGCAGATGATCTTTCTGCCATGGTATTGCTTGATGGTTTCAAACTGCCAACCTTTCAATTAACAGCTGAGTACTTAACTATTGTTCCACCAGGGCTCCTTTATTAAATATAAAGTACCAAAGAGGTTCGAAAATTTGTCTCATACTGCATCAGTTCTCCCTCCCAGTGTCTTTTCAGTGGACTCCCATCAACCCCATGCCTCAGACTGGAAACTCATTGTTTGCCAGTAAGGGGTTATAGAGCACTTTGTCTCCACTTCTGCTAACAAAAAGGGAATGAGTTCGAGGAAATGGAGTTGAAGTTTTCTCTTTTAAGGAGGAAAAGAGAGAGGGAACTATCTAGAGTAGCATGAAAGCAGGAATTCTTAGAAACAAGTGAAGGATAAGATGATTTACCTCCATAATTGACCATAGGAAAGGATTAATACATTTTTGTTGAAAGATTGAGTGAATTGGCGAATAAAAGGATGAATTGTAAATGACTCTGAATGAGTGAATGAATGAATGAAATAAATACAGTCCCTTCCTAGGCTAAGGCATTGTAAGGTTTTGGGACATTAGATGGCAGCACAAGGCAAGAAACCAAGAGACAAGTGCAGTGTGTAGGGGCCGCTGTAGATTGGTCACCTCATCCTCATTTCTCAGCCTCTGAGCACTCCTTCCCTTTCTGTATATGTTGTTTCAAGTGATGGTAATCTCTACAATGGTAGACACTGGAGCAGGCAGAGAAGAAAAAACCTGGGGGAACTAATATATATAACCTAGGGTTTTATTTATTTGTTTATTTTCTTATTCCCTGGGATTGGAGTTCTCCAGCTCTCAAAAAGGTATAAGAAACCACCTGAGAGGGAACATTTGGATATGCTGCTTGAGAAAGCTGGATTAGGGAAAGGAGGCATTTAGACTGCTTCCTCCGTTTCCTACTCAGAACACCTCAGACCCCTCTCTTCCAATTTCTTCAAAGAAGAAGAATCCATAGCCTTTCTCAGCAACTCAAGAGCAAAGCAGAAATAATGTAACTAATGAAAACTCTTTATTTTACCCTTCCCTTGAGTATTTTGCTAGAGAAAGAAGCCTTTGCCAAAAGCCAGGAGTCTTCAGGTAAACTCCGTCTTAGGAAAGATGCAAAGCTGCTGTGGTACTGGGGAGTTGATCATGCCACCTTCACCACAATCGTGCAAGCCTTGCATCACGAACGCAGTCCCAAGGGAAAGTACTTGCCACCTTCTCTTTAGCATCCTTCTGCTTGGAGTTTGTAGCTCTAAGAAGAAATCCTCTTTTCCGAATAATTTCTATTTCTCCTGCAGCTCTGTTCCACAGTCCCAATTTAGCAGCCATCTATGAATTAATCCAATGATGTCCCTCTTTTAGCACAACTGGACCAAGACTGCCATTTTACTCTCTGCCTTTTCTCTGTCTATGGACTATGACTTCCTGGCTCTTCCTGTTTCCTCCAGACCCCACTTCTTCCCATGGTGGGGACTTGGGCAGGGGTGGGGGTGGGGGTGAGGATTAGGAGCATTGTGATTTTACTGAATTCTGGTAGCATTTACTGTCTTTACAATAATGCATGTAAAGCACTTGAAACAGAACACTATTTCAGCTGTTATTATTGCCACTTCTAACTATCTGCAGTATTTTACAGATTACAAGAACATTGACATGCATTATCTTATTCTACTCATTCATTTGTCAAACAAATATTTACTGAATGTCTGGTGTATGCATGGTGCTCTCCTCAGCACTTAAGATAAAGAAATGAACCCAATGCGTTTGATCCCTACTTTTATGGAACTTTCAAGGAAATTTGTGTTTTCAAATTTTGTCTGACACATCCACTGCTTCATATTAGAATCTTGGTGATGGAAAGAATGGTAGAAAGCAGCTGGTTCAATCACTTACCCAAAACAGAAAGTCCTTCTTTTGTATCTTTGATGGGTGGCCATTCTGGACCAAATATTCTCTATATTTGGTCTTTTCCAACCATTTGGACATTCTTCTTCATGCCAAGCCCTAATCTGCTTCCTTCTCATTTGCGTTCACTGATTCTCTTGTACCATTAAGTCTGCCTCTCTTCTACAAGGATGGACCCTGATATCATGTACTCAGCATCAGGGTGTTTTGTTTTGTTTTTTACAATTCTTCACTTATGAAGAGTTCTTCTTTTTCAAGAATCCTTTTAAATATTTTCCATATGTCAGGCACTTTAGTAGATATTTTCATATAGTCTTGTTTATTCCTCTCTACCAATTTTTTACAGTAAAATAGCATTCTCCTTTTCCCAGTAAAGAAAATGAAGATAAGAGAGATGAAGTAATCCATCCATGTTCACACCCCTTATATATGGCAGAGTCCCCTTGCCATTTGGTTAATTCTTTTCTCTGTGCTCTCTTATATATCAGTATTTCACTTCAGATAGAGCTCGTTCAGAGAACCGTAACACTCTTCACCTTTCTGGATCTGGGTGTGATTTCTCCCTTCATACAGTCAAAGACTATATTAACTTTTAGCCGTTACATCGAGTTATTGGCTCACAATGAGCTTGTGGTTACCTACATGTTGAGGTCTTTTTGATGTGCGTTATCATCAACCGTGGTCTCTCACACTCTCTGCATGAAATGCTTTCTCCCATACTGGGCCTGCTTGAGTTCTATCCATCCTTCAAGGGCCACCCAGCTCATGCCACCTCCTGAATGAAATTTTCCTGATTATATATTACCACAGTTGAACATGATCTCTTTCTCTCTCTCCTCCTAGAATTTCTATCTCATTTTTTGAGAACATATTATGTTCTGCTTTGTACGCCAGTAATTTCTGTCCTTGTCTTTGCTCTTTAATCAAAGCATATGTCTTGTTCCCCTTTATGTCTCTTAGTGCCTTGTTCATAGAGGTATCCCATAAACACTTGTCAAATGAATAGATTGTATTCTGAGATACACACATTTGTCCCTAAATGCAGGGATTTGCACTTCCTGCTAAATTTCTCAAGCAAATCCTTTCTAAAATTTAATCTCTGGGATTGAGGCTTATTCCCTCCTCTGTTCAGCACAGTATTTTGTACAGAGTATCACTAAGAACTGCACATTATCTCAATTTTCACAGCAGTCCTATGAAATAGGCATTCTGTTTTACAAATGAGGAAGTGCAGAGTCAGAGAATTGAAGAACCATGCAGCAGATCACATAGCTAGTAAGCAGCAGAGCTGGGTTCTCAGCTGAGATCTTCCTGACTCTGATTCCTGTGGTGTTTCCGTTACCCTATGCTGCTTTTCTAAAGTATAACATGTGCCTTTTCTGAGCCCAGGTTGGCAGAGTCACCTCAAACAGGCAGTGTTTCACCAAGTTGGAGAGACCTGCCTCTGCAGAGGATAAGACCGGCTGCTGGGAGTCCCTTTAGATTCTTGAGCAGGTGAGAAAACAGCTAAAAATGATGGCTAAAGAACAGAATAGGGTAGAAGTGGCCAAAATGGAAGGAAACTGGGGAGAGACTGGCCATTCCCTGCGTGGACCTCTCTTTCTCCTGATCTCCTCTTGGATAATTCTCACCTCCTGTATGTCTTTGCTCAAATGCCATCTTCTCACTGAGGCCCCACCCCACACTCCCTTATCCTATTTTATGTTTCATTTATTTTTCATAGCACTTATCACCTTTTAATATATAACTTGCCTAATCTGATTCCTGAAGCCTGATGTGTGTATATGCATTGTTCCTGGATCTAGCCACCAAATTCCCATGAGACCTTGAATGAGACTGCATTCCTCCTGAGCCTCTCTCTCCCCTATTTCTGATGCCCCTTTTGGCGACAGAGTACATAATAACAATAAGACACTAAATAGGAAAAGCCTATGGAATAAATAAATGACTTTCAGATAGAATCAAATTAGTGTTTACGTGGATATTCATGTCCTTGTCTTCCCAATTCTTCCAAGGGAGGGATTAAAGTTAGATTTCTATAATTCTTTCTCAACAGTCACAGGTGGAAGAAACTCCATGAGACTAGAGAGGATACCGAAAATGGGCTGGGGCTAAGGTGGCCTTGGAGGAGACAGAATGACAGTGGGGCACAGAACAGCCTGTCCCACACCTCCACAGGGGACTGATCCTTAGAGACCCCAGAGCCCCTGGCCCGCCCCTCTCCCTGATTCCCATCGTCGCAAGCTCCCGGAAAGAATGCAGGTCAGGAGCATAAGTGACCTTTCACACCTCAGACAAGCTAAGTTTGTTTTCTCCTTTTCTGTCCAGCCCGCAGCAGGAGGGAGGGGGAAATGGGATGGGCCTTGTCGAACTTTCTCCGGCTACAATACCCCAGAGGAGTTGAAGTGGAGGGAGTAAAGGATCTATTTATTTTGGCTCAGGAGGGACAATGTAAGCAGATGGTCTTTGATGGGATTAGCGGCGTAATCTTTAAGACCCTGGTAAATTGGAAAATGATCCATTATATTCCACGAACCTTTGGCGGCTTCAACTCCTGGGGAGGGAGGGGCAGGGCCCGAGGGCACCTTGTTAGAAAGGACCCCCCTCTGGGAGCAGCCAAATCCTGCACAGAGAATTTGGGTAGAGGCTCGTTAGCTGCAAGACCCTCTCTTCTTGAGAGAGCACAGAAATAAGAATTCTTCCTGGGCCCTCCTAGAGCCTCTGTTTTCTCCTTTCTCCCTCCTTCTCTTTCGGGTTGTGGCAGGGTATCTTCACCACTGCCCAGTCTCCAGCCCTCCCCACTCCCAGGGTATCAGGGAATTCTTCTTTGGGGAGAGAATGATATTGGGTCTCTTACCTTGGAAGGTAAAAAAAAAAAACTTTTAAAAATCTAAATTCTATCCTTCCCACTATATCTCAATCCCTTTACCCCAACCTCCTTCACCTCCACACTCCAGAAACTTGAAGCCCAGCAGAGAAAGTACCAGGAGGAAGGGGAAGGGGGGCAGTTCAGTTAGGGGAAGGGGCTGGGGGACGGAATGTGAAAGGGGAGATAAGGTGATAATGAACCACTCCGCCCTCCGCTCCACTCTGTAAATTCACCTCCAGCCCCCAGAGCCCAAGTGCCTCCGGGCCTAGGATCCTCTCCATCTGGAAAATCTGGGCTGCAGAGTTGGGGGCATATGGGAGATTCATTCAGTCCCAGGTGTGGTGTCAATAAAATGCATCGAGTCATAGAAGGTATTTGCAGTATGTGTGATAGCTTGCATTCTTACAGTTCATTGCGGTTTATAAAGAAACTCTGATGTATAGAATTCCATTTGAGTCTCATAACTGAGTGAGGAGGGTATTTGGAAAATAGGTGTAAAGAGAGGGTCAGAGATTTGCCTAAGGTAACCCACCCTCCTAAGTGGCGGAGCCAGGACTGAAACTTAACTTTTTTTTTTTAAACAACCTTTTCTTCTTCCCCAGTCTGCCATCTTCCACAGACTTTTGTTCCCTCCCTTCTCCTTTCCTGTAAGACACACACATTTTCTCTTATTTTGTCTCTTTCCCAAATACACAAACACATAATGAATATTGCATGTATTTATTCCACGTGATTTTAATTTGTATAAGTGGAATAATGTTATCTCATTCAGCTTTTAACTTTTTTACCCAATATTATACTATGAGATCTATTCACATTGATAAACATAGGCCTAATTTTTTCTTTTAACTTATCTACAACATTTTGTTTATTCATTTCAGCATTTAAGTCACTTCCAAAACCTTGTTGTTGCAACCATTCTTGAACAGGTCTCTGGAATTTCATTCAATTTACAGATTTAATTTGGGAGGTTAAAAATGAAAGCACACACCAATAGTCAAAAGATACAGTTTTTTATACATAGAGTCTCCCCAGTTCTCTGAAAACAAATAAGGAAAGTTGGAGGAGGGGAATGTGGAAAACAGAAAGGCAGCATAAGCCAGCAAATCACTCAATTCCAAATTCAAATTCCAACACTTTCTTCTTTTTTGTGATTTGGGTGAAACTTTACAGAGCAAATTCATTTCCCATACAACAGTTCATACACATTTT
This sequence comes from Orycteropus afer afer, assembly GCF_000298275.1. Lineage (NCBI taxonomy): Eukaryota > Metazoa > Chordata > Mammalia > Tubulidentata > Orycteropodidae > Orycteropus > Orycteropus afer. The sequence goes on from NW_006921804.1 coordinate 1,405,269, forward strand.
GTTTCATGACGTTAATTGCAACGCCCACAATGGAAATTTGAACACTTTTGAGTGTAGTAACTTTGATTGTAAAGATGTACCAGGTGACTGGCAGCAGCTCCAGGATTTTGACTTGTACGGTATTTTATTTCAGGCTATTTAAGTGTTGTGAAAGATGTTTTATTTTGGTGTCATTTTTTAAGAGCGATACTTTATGTTATGTATTTATTTGAGATAATTTGAGGCTGACACAGGGATTCAGAACTAGTTAAAACAGGAAGACGGAATAGAAAAGCAGCAAGCTACAGCCATTGCACCTCCCTACCTCCCTTCCTTACACTTTTGTTTTTGTTGTTGTTCCAACAAACAGGAAAATCTAAGGATTGACATGGCATTCCTGAATTGGAAGAAGCTACTATTTCTTGTGTGTCTATGAAGTGCTGAGCAGGCAGACACTGGATACATTAATTCACTGAGTCTTCAGCACAACCCACTGAAGTAGGTTTCCTCTTCTCCATTTTACCTGTTCTGAATGAGAGCACAGGTAGTTGGTTTAAAGTCTCATAGCCATTTTAGCAGTGGGACTGTTTCACACCGTGCTCTTCCCAACACCCAATGCCTGCTCCCCAACCTGTCTGCCCAGAGCACGCTGCCTAGTTATTCATCTATTGTCCTCTCTGGGGACATACTTTGCTCCCAATTCTGGGCTTCTTCCACAGAAGTGGCCCACTCTTCACCTGTCACCTCTCTTTCTGGTTGGCCCACACACTGTCCCAAATTAATTCACAATACGCTTACTGATGAGGTCCCAAATATTCTGTGATGAGATTGATTGACCCACCAAATCTGAGTGGGTCTCATCTGGACTGATTCACAAGTCCCATTCATTACTTTCAGGGTCTTCCTTCTTAGTTATCTTGTTCTAGTCATTTTTCCACTGGTGGGACTCTGGTGACTTCCAGCCCCAGCCCACCTTTTATAAAAGAGGAAAGAGGTGGAGGAAGTGACTTGTCCAAAACTGCCAAATGGGTCATAGGCCCACAGGCCTTTCTCTACCAGTGGGTGATTTGATGGGAGTGGGCACTGGGGCATATTTGTTCAGATTTTTTTTTTTTTTAAATGGGAAATGGCCACTGATTGCCCTTACACCAAAGTCAACTGGGTCTTATTTAAGATAGGTGAGCACTGAATCTGGCCAGCCCCTCCCTGAATAGTGGCTCCTCTCCTGAACCTGAGGCAGCAGACCCCTTCTCTGGGCACACAATGTTTTCAGCTTCCCCATTGCCCGCAGCCTGGGCGTCCTCTTTGCTCGGTTTCTGAGAGCCACAGCCACGCTCTGAGGAGTCTACACGTTCCCAATTCTTTGGATCCCAACCCCACCCGCTACTTGGGACTGAAGGTCTAGCGGAAGACTCAACAGTTTAGGAAGAAAGGGAAGAGAAGAGGCTCCCAACGGCGGTGCAGGGTGTGGGGAACTGGGGCTTCTGGCACTCTCCCTGAGGGGCCCGGCTGCTTCTTCCACCCCGCTTCTCGCTCTCTTTTCCACTTCATCTCTAGTTTTCCTTCTCTCGGGCCTCTCGCCGCCTCGCCTCGCTTTTGGTTCTTTTTTTCCCAGTCTTCTATGTGTCTCTCTGTGTGTGCCTCTGTCTCAGTCTCGCTGTATCACTCTCATCACCCTGCAAGGCCCCCTTCTTACCCCAGCGTCTCCATGTTTTAATATTTCACACCTTTGGATGGGCTGCCCCAAACCATAGCCCGGGACTAGGCGCGAGGACTTTGCGCAGAGGGCGATGCTGTCGTCGCCAGCACTTGGGGTGGGAGCCGCGGGCGGGGAGTGGAGGCTGCTGCGGTTCTGCAGAACTCCCTCTCGGCGGGGTGGGCATTCCCAAGGCTCCAGTTGGCTCAGCGAACCCAGACATCGCATCTGCAAGGGCCTTGGGGCCAAGAATGCGAACCCTAGAGGGAACTGACCCTGAAACGTGAAGAGTTAGAGGATCGTTCTTGGCTTTATTTTATTCCCCACCCTCCGTACCCCGCGCCCCGAGGACAGAGAACAAATTCAGCGGTAGAAGTGTGTGTGTGTGGGGGAAGGTGGCCCTCTGTGTCCAATCCCTTGGTTCCTGCTACTAGCGGTGGGAGATAGGGGCCAATAGACTTTGAAACGAGTTTTTCGCAGAACCCGGGTCCGCGGACTGCAGAGGCCCGGCTGGTTCTGGCTTCCGCTGGGCCTAGCCCCGCGCCGGGATCCACCCCCAACCCCAAGCCCTCAAATGCTGCGGCGCCTAGTCTAGGCCCCCCTTCCCATTGGGCGCTTTAGAGCCTTTTCTTGCCTTTTCTATCATGTATTTTAACATTTTTAATGTCTTTGTAATGTTTCCTTTTAATTTCATTTAGCATTACTTTATCCCTTTTGTTTTCATCGTTTCTTTCTTTTCAAGTTGGTTTTCTTTCCCCTTTTTTATCTGTTTACGATTCTCTTTTTCTGCTCACTTCTCGCCCCCGCTCTTCTCAGCGCACCCGCGGCTGCACCGCTCTCGGGTCGGCAGCGCAGCGGCGGTCCGACCAAGGAGAAGGAGCGAGTGACCCCACTCCTCGCCCTTCCCATCCGGAGCCCCCTCCGTGCCGCCTGGCGAATCCACGCCAAGCATCGCTGTGGAGCTTGGACTTTGTCGCAAGCGGGAACTCGAGCTGTTTTTGCTGGCGGCAAGAACCCCTGAGGCGCGACAGGGGCGAGGGTGGGGCCCTGGCGGGTGTGTTCTGGCCAGATTTTGGCCTGGTCGGGGAGACTGAGGGACAGACCCGCAGTTCACACACACAAGCCACAATCTGAACCAAGGATCCGCAGACCATCGCCCCATGAACCGTACACACACCGAGTTAACCGCGAGCTTCACAGCCAATACCAGGACGGGCACGCGTGTGCACACACTGACAACCACATTGAGACCAACAGATGTTGGGTTAGCCCAAAACCACACACAGGACACTCATCAAGACGCATGGACATACACACGATCATGTTATGTGTCACCAACCAGCACACACCTGATTGTGCACTGTCGATGGAAAAGACACAGACGCAAACCTACTGATACATATGCAACGCGGGGCGGTGGTGGTGAATTTCATTCAGCGTGCTAACTGGACCCATGGTGACCCTAGAGAGAGCACCTGGTAGTGTGGAGGGGACCTGCCTGGTGTCACCAGAAGGTGCAACAGTAGCCTAGGACCCATATATATGTGTATGGCCACCCAGAATTCAGTACCTTTGCCTGCACTGAGGTTGCAGGGCTGCAAAACCGGCTGTTTATTTGACTGAGGGATGCAGCCAAAATCCAAGAGCCCAGAAATGAGCATCAGGCTTACAGAGCCCTGTGTGAAGCAGACAGAAACCGGCATTGCACCAAGAAAATGGCACCGTGTTACAGAATTATAAAGCAGGCACGCCATGTGTGTGCCAGTATCTATGCCATGTCACATGCATCACGTACAGTGCTAGTGTTTGGCCAGATGCCCATAGACAGACCATTATTTGTGGGAAAACAAGCCTGGAGATATATCTGGTTCTAGAATAAAAGTAACATGTACAAATGTAGGTACCAATACATACCTTAAACCAACTTGGGAGATGTGAAATAGAACATCTCTCCCCTAGTTCATGGGTATTGTTAACAAACTGGCTCCCTAGCTTATGTCTCTGCAGCAAGGGCTGGTCTCTTTCTAGGACAGAGGTAATTGTGCTGTGGAAGCTCAGTGGCGAGGCTGGATTATGTGGAATCATCACATGTATCTGATATATAACCAAGCCACCAAAGGGGAGATTTTGGCAGCTTTAGGGGGGTCCCCTGGGGTAAAGGGCTGTCTGGGAGGCACCCTCAGAAGTCCTGGGTGTGGTAAGTGCCTTGGCCATAGCAGCAGCACAAGTAGTGGCCAGACACAGCTGGGAAGGTGATGGAGCCTGTTGGCAGGCAGGTGTCAGTGCACACAGACAGTGCTGGTGAAAACACAAATGTACTCATGGCATACTCAGACCTGTCCGATTGGGTTGCCGGGGAGATGAATTTGCAGGAGAGAAGATGAAGTAAGTGTATTTACGTGCACACCCAGAGATCTGTAGGTTTGAAGCCTAGTTATCATACAGGAGAGCTACAAAGGTAGGAAAGTTAAGGTATCAAAAGGGAATGCCAGGCTGAGTGAGCTGAGTCTCCATGGGGTAGCCCAGGGAGGTGGTCGATGGATCTATTGTCCAAAGGACTCTATATGTGCAGAGGCATGTGTCCACAGCCTTTCTTGGTGGAGCCTGGGGGAGGAACAGGCAGGAGTGAGGACCACATCCCAAGTGTCTAATATGGGATAGGATATATGTGGAAATCTTGGGCCCTGGGCTGGCTGGCTGTCCACAGGTCTGCTCTGCCCTTGACTTGATTTCTGATGTTTCAAGCTTCTTTCTCTTTCACTCTTGTAAGTCTCCATCATTGTCTCAGTCTCTGCCTCTCTGGATATTTCTCCCTCTCTCTCTCTCTCTCTCTGGTTGCTTGGTCTCTGTGTCCCTCTCACTGCCTCTTCAGCTCTTTTACTATCCTTTACTATATGGCCACAAAGGACAAATATTGAATATCAGCCAAATCTAGGAGCAGATATAAATACAAATGCATACCATAAATGCAGAGATCATTGGTGACAAACTCAACCTTCTTACTGGTATACACACACACACACACACACATCATATCACATGGCAGCAAATTATAATTTCTGTGTAAAAATCTAAATATAGCCTTTAAGTTTTATTTCCTTTCAGTCCTCTGGCCGCTGCCTCTTTGAGTGTGTTTCTGTATCTGTTTCCCTCTAGGTCCCTTTCCCCTTCTTCACTATACCATTCAACATTCAAGAGCAGGCAGTTTGGCCCTTGGATCCTACTACTGTTCCTTGCTACCCTCCTTCTCCCCCACATTGCTCTCTTTGGTGTTTCTCTCAGGTGGGCAAAGGGTTTTTGAGACAGAGATGGATAACCACAGTGCAAGCAAGGACCTGGAAAGAGGCATTTGAAACTGGACAGAGATGCTGGTCTCTAGGGACAAAAAAAAAAAAAGACCTTGGGGTCAAATTTTTTTTTTTATTAGGATTTGGGTGAAGATTTACAGAGTAAATTCACTTTTCATACAGCAGTTCACATATACTTTGTCTCATGTCATTGACCAAAATTTACAATGCAGCAGCTCCCCTCCCACTTCCTCCCCATAGTTACCTCCTCCCAGTGTCCATCCCTTCATACTCTTCGAGAGGCCCATTGTCTGCCAACCCTGTATATGATCTTGGATACACTCTCCATTTAGACATACATAATTGTTTAGCTTGTTCACCCATCTATCCGTCCCTATACCCATGTTTGCTTTCATTAACAACTCAGTATTGTATTTACAAAGGGGTTCATATTTGTTGTTTGTACTGTTGGGGTCAAATTTTGAGATACTCCCTTAACCCACCCTTAAACTACCTGGGGTTTGGCAGCCACTTCTAAGGGGGATATCGATTGTTGATTGATTTAGGTGAGGCTCTGTGTTCCCAGTGGCTGCCCCTTGACCACCAAGGGCCATCAGACTCCCACCTACCCACTAACCAGGCAGGGGAAGGGGCACCCAACTTAGTGGGGTGAGTTCTGGGAACAAAATGTTGTTGTTATGTGCCGTCAAGTCGTCAAGTCCAACCCGACTCTTAGTGACCCCACCTTCTGTCTCTGAGGCGATATCTCTACGGAAGTAGATTGCCCAACCTTCCTTCTGAGGAGTGGCTGGTAGGTTTGAACCACCAGCCTTCTGGTTAGCAGTCAAGTGCCTTGGGCACTATGATACCAGAGCTTCTGGGAACAACGTAGAGGGGGAGAAGATGTAAAGGTCCCACCTTCTCCCTGGGGATCTGGTATAAGTAAGGTCTGAGTAAGAAGAGGATGCAGTGATACGACTTAGTAGAGAGCAAGGCACCTTGTGGACCACTAGCTGGAGAGCCTGAAATGGACTAGACCCATCTGTAACACAAACCTGGAGGGTTGAGGGGACCTCTGTGCTCAATCTTGGCCAAGAAAGAAGTATCCACAGTCAGACCTAGTCCATGTGGTGATTTGTGCTCATTATGTATTGGTTGCGATGAATGAATATACCAAAAGCCATTGCTTGAGGCCCCATGACCATTTACTAGATGGGAAGAGGGAGAAGGATTTGAAAATGTGGGATGGGCCCTGGGTGATGTGAGATACCTCTGAGTCAGCAGGGGTAGGAGACCTGGGCTCTCACCTGGGCCCCAAGCCCCAATGAACCTGGAAAACTCATCCCTCATGCCTCCAGATAAATAGATATCTGTTTTCTCTCCAGATCCAGATTCTTTGTGCCTCTCTGGGTGTGAGTTTGCAGCTGTCTCTGTCTTCTCCATTCCCTGTGAGCTGCATATCTGTCTCTGTCCATCTCTGGCATTGCTTCGAAGCTTTTCTGGCTTCATCAGTCTCTGTTTTCAGGTCCCTGTCTCTCCATAACACCCATCCCCCTTTTGTTAATTCAAAGGCTTCTCACTGGGCCCCTCCCCACTCTTCCCAGAATAACATTGAGTAAAATGAGATAAAACCCGCCTGTAGGTTTTTCTCCTGTCCTACTCTCCTCAGCCCCCTCCTCCAGGACTACAACCCCCTCTTATAATGTCAGATAATTGCTGGTGTGCAGCTCTGAGGAGCCAGAGCTGATACCAGAGAAGGAGAAGGGGGGAGAGAAATAAATAATAATCTGCCTGCATTCAGCGTATATAGGTTACCTGATTTGCATATATGCTAATAATGCTATAATTACCCTGCTGTTCTGGCCTATGATCAAGTTCTATAAATACATAGAATAGCAGAGCTAGGCTTAGCAACACCACCCCTAAAATTATAAAGTATATATGTGTATATGTGTGCATTTCTGTGTACTCTGAATCTGTGAGCCTCTCTTTGTTATAACACACTCCCTTACAGATTCCAGGTCCTCTGGCTTCCAGCTACCTCTCCTGTGTTTTGAGACAACTCCAAGAGAGAAGGAAAGTGATGCCTGAATGAGAAAATATTCTGGTTTCTACTTAATTCTTAGTATTAATATCATTATGAATAAGATATTAATATTTTTAGGAAAAGCAAAGATTTTCCAAAATTATTGAATTAGTTATTATCATCTATATGCCCCCACCCCCTACAAGCCCACACTTTGGGGTACAGGTTAGGGGATAGGAAGAGGAAGCCCTCATACTCTAGGCCTATTGAGACATTTAAGAAAGTGCTGTCTATGGAAGAGGAAGTGGAGTCCTCTTCTTCAAATCAGCACCCCTATGCCTTAGTCTTCCAGCACACCCTCCACTCTCACGGGAAACCAGGGGGGAGATGAACAGGGTGTTGTGAAGAGTTTTGGGTGATGATGGCAGAAGTGGGGAGGAAGCTTGGAGGAACATAAAAGATGCAATCCACAGCTGTCTGCTTTTAATTATAATTATCCCCTTTCCTTCCTTTCTGGCTAATGAGTGGGGGGAGAGATTTAAATGTTTTTCTCTCCCTCCTTTCCCTGAAACTGAGGGGTGGGGTGAGTTCAAGGTCCTCCTCCCCTTCCTCCCCATCCCATGGTTACTGGGAGAAAGGCAGACTCCAGAGGGTGGTGACAGTATGAAGAGATTTGTAGGAACAAAAGAAGGACAGGTTTGGATTGCTGGACACGTCCCAGAGCTGGAGAGACCCCCCCCATTCCACTGGCACCCCCTCCCATCAACCCCCCAGCTCCCTAGACAAGGAACTCAATGTCTTCTAGCCGGTGAGAAAGGAGCTAACGGGAGCCCTGGTCTAGGGGGAAGGGGGGAGGGGGGTGGGGAGCTGGGGGGGTGGCAAAATTAGTCTCAAAGGATCTTTATTTCTGAGCTAGTGAAGCAGATGTAATCAAGGGGAGAGCAAAATAATCATAATGGGAGGAATGGGGGGAGGGGGAAGCTGGGGCTAGAATGGGGGGACCAGGCCAGGGCCAGGCTGAGAATTGGGGGGCAGGGAACCTTGATTGAGGGGAGTCTGATGCCTTCCTCCACCTCCCCAGAGTCTCTGTACTTTGGAGTGGGGAAGTAAGGGCCAGATCTATGGACTCTGACCTTAGCCCTTAGAATCCCTCATTTGGAGCTTGGGGATAGCTGGGCCAGAAGGTGGCTGGGAAGGCACTGGGGAGAAGACGGCCCCCACCCCTAGTTGAAGGAGGTGGTGAGGAGAGGGGAGACTGAAAGCAGTGGGGGAGGGTGAGAGAGGAGAGCCGGCAGAGACTCAAGTGGCCTCCAGGTCTGTGGGACAAAAGTTGGAGAGAGATTTGTGTATGAGAGAGGAGGGGAGGGGACCGTGGGGAAGGGGGGGCTTTGACAATGAACTTGAGACAAACTTCATTAGCATGCAGGCCTGCTGTCTGTCACGTCGAGCTCAGGCTGAGTTCCCATGCTGGCCAGTAAGAGTGGGAGGGAAAAAAAGGGAGGGGCTGAGGGTGGGGGTGAGAGAGAAAAGAGACCCGACCATTGTGCCATTCCGGGGGCCCCCAGCTTCCACCAAATATCGGGACCCCAGCCCTGGAAACCAACCCCCAAATCACTCTCCCTCCTCTTAAGAACAAGATAATTTATCTCCCACTTTGAATCTGTGGTCCCACCCTCCTCCTCTCCTGTCTAGACTTCCAAGGGCTAGCCTTCACCCCCCAACACACAAATCCCCTCCCCTAGCTCTCAGCCTACATCTTCCAATTGTCACTTTCTCCTTTGCAACTGAGATCAGGATGTGTAATTAGTTAGGCTAACAAGGATGGGAGCTGGGGAGAGATTTGGGAAAGACAAACTGGAACATCCCGAACCTCCAAGTGGCAAAATGTGCCCTCTTTCTATCACTCCTCTTATCAACTCCAGTCCCCACCCTAGAAACATATAATTTCATTACTCTCTCAAGTTTGAAAGTGAATAAGAACTGAAGGAGACTGGGGACAGGGTAAAGTCTCTTTCTATTTCTGTTACACCCTTTCTCTTGCTTCTTTGAGTAATGAGGGAGGTGTTGGCCTAAAGGAACAATAGCTTCCCATAGCCCCCTTTTCCTGCTTCAGGTTAGTAAAGGCAACAGGGGGAGGTGGGAGACTGGGTGGTGATGACAAAGACTCCTTCTTACACAGACACTAGAAGGAAGAAAGAGGGGGCTTCACCAGAGGGGACTGTTATGTTGGTGGTGTGGTGTCTCCAGAAAGGGGCAGCACCCCCTTTTTGCTGCCGTTCCAGAGAGAGCAGCAAGAGAAAGAGAGAGGCAAGCGAAATTCCTGAATGGATAGACAGATGCTACGTCATCGAAGCTGCATTCTCCACTCCACAAGAGGCTAGGAGCTGGGAGAGAGAGAGGCAGTGCAGCCGCAGGGGCCACGGAGCAGTCTCTCCTCGTCAGAGAAGCTGGGTAAGTGGCCATTTGGGTCTAGGGAGGATCCTCGCCACCCCCTCAGACATGTGGGCTGAGAGTGGCAATGGCTCCCCTAAAATCAGTCAGGGCCCCCTACCCTTCCTACTTTACCTACTGGTTAATGGAGACTGCTGCAATAATCACAGAAAGGAAAGGCTGAGAAAAGATTTAGGGGTACCCAAGAGAGAGGAGGCACATGTATGGAGGAGTAGTTGGCTGAGTGGGGTTTCACCTCCAGATTCCCAGCATCCACCGCTGAGCTGGAGGCAGCGGCCCTGCCAAGCCACCCGGAGTGTCCCTTGGTTTCCCTCCTTCCCCCAGCCGCGCCGCTGGCCAGCCAGGAGACAGCTCCATAAGTTTGTCAGTGGGATTCAGGGGGGCTTTAGGGTCACGCTACTACTGATCCTATTAGTCCGCCACCCCTCCCTTCTCAGCCCCAGACTCTGGCCAACATCTTAATGCTGGCACCAGAGGAGAGGCAGGAAGAAAGATTGTAGTAGAGATGGGAGGGAAGAGGAAAAATGGTTCTGAATTCAGACTCCGGACCTTCCTTACTCTGGTTCTTCCTTTCTATCCCAGAGACTCAGGTTTCAGGGGAGGACAAAGTCTGAGGGATTTGGGGTGGGGGGAAAGGAACTACATTTCCAGAAAGGAAGAAACCTGAATTGGGAAAAATCCAAAAATATGTTATAGGATTTGGATTAATTTTATTCCTCTTCTTCTCCCTTCTTTCGCCTATGAACTGGCATGTGAGAAAGGGGCTTAAGAGAACTTAAGGATGAGTAAGAGTAAGGGGGGGGATGCAGATGCTTAGGTTCGGTAGACTGTACTTCAGCAGTCTTCAGACCCGTCTAATGGAGACTTTGTTTTGCTCTATTTTGTTTCAAGGAGAGCTTGGGGGATATATATATAAAGAAGCATTATTTCCCCTTCTAGCCCCCCACAAACACTGTGCCTTCTGGGAGACAGGCTGGGGCCATTATAGAATAGTGGAGGCTGGCGCTGAGCAGACTATTTCTGGGACTCCAGAGACCAGATTGCTGGGAGAGGCTGAGGCTGCCAGCCATCATACATGCACATACATGTTCCGTGCCTACTGGGCCGTGTTCCTCACCACCATATTCCCTGGGCACTGTGTGGGTTTGGTGATGGGGGTGGCAGGGCATAGATCAGAGAAGGTAGGTACAGCTGCCCCAGCTCCCCTAGGACCCTCTTTGATTGGGGTGGAGGAAGGCACCAGAGGTTCCCAACGCCCTTGTGCCTGTTTTCTAGCATGTCAGCAGATTATGGGAGTGATGCAGGGGGATTCTTCTTTGGTATGAAGATAACAATTTTGGACTGAGACATCCCTTTATGAAAAGTGGAGCTGGGGCTGGGAATCAAATGGGTGTTCGTGGGTATTAGAAGTGGGTAGGGCATATTTAAGGCACCCCTCCTAGATATCAGGCTTGGATTTAAGGCTTATCCTTGACCCCCTTTTTTTCTGATTTCCTCTGACTTTAAGTAGGTTATCTTCCTGCTTAAAAACAAAAAACTAATTGTCAAATTGAGTTCAAGGTAGAAGGATTCACCAACTTCTCTCTCTCTCTCTCTCTCTCACACACACACACACACACACAGAGAGAGAGAGAGAGAGAGAGAGAGGGAGAGAGATACTCCTCTCAGTATTTTAGGAACTGGGTCACCTATGATATACATGTCATTCCCTAAAACCACAATTTAGGAATGTAAGACTATAAAGCATCAAGACTGATTTCCACACCCCACATTAAGATTTCAAAAAAAATTTTTTTTAATGCTTTGTATTCATACCTTTTGTGTATGAGAGAAAGGGCAGAGTGAAGATAGGGAAAATTGATAGCTACAGACATATCTTTATGGATCCTAAGTGATATAAATGGGTAGATGATAAGTAATACCACCAAAGGGTAGAGAAAGCTAGAGTCATAATATGGTGGATAATACGTTAAATTCGTATAGCACTTTAAGTTTACAATGCAGTTAGAACTAGACAGCCAAAAATATATTGCAGACCCCAGATCCTTCATTCCATCTTGGGCTTGCTTTCTGGTAGTCCATGAGCAACAGGAATCTGTGAGGAGACAGTCTATTGGGCAAGGGATTACTTCTTCAGGCAGAAAGGCCATGGCATCTTCACAGGCTAAGTCCAAACCCTTGGGTTTTGGATGGAAGTGGAGGGAGGTCGTAAGGAAGAGGCTAGATGAGAGTAATACAGGCAAAATGGAGCTGGAGAGGTTCTGGCTGAGGGCCCTGCCTTCCCTGCATGGCTAGGCTTTTCTCTTTCCCATATCTCCCTGTGCAGCCGCAAGTCCTGGGATTTGGAGAGGGGCACTCAGACTGTCTAGGTCCTGAAAACGTTAGAGCAGGAGAAAAGGAGTTAGTGACAGAGTGGTAGGGAGACTGGGGAGTGTTAGGGCAAGAGGGTTGGAGCCACTCAGAGGACTTTAACCTTTGCATTCTCCTCCTTGACAGGAGCTGGACAGCTGAGAAGAAGCGCCTCATTTGTTTCTGGTGTCATCGTAGGTGGCCACCTTTGGCTTTTGGGGTATTTATTTTCTTATTTGTTTTTGGTGGTGGTATGGGTGGGGAGGAAAAGGAACGCTGGCCCTGCATTACCTGTGTTCCATCCTGTTCTCTATACCGTTTCTCCTTACTCCCTGCCTCTTCTACCTTTCAGCCCTTGATTTTGGTCTACTTCTATTGTAGTAGAACATTACATAGTCATTGATAACAGGAATGAAACAAGGTGAATTGAGAATGAAAACTGCCCTATGCCCAGTTCTGTGCAAGAGATGAGAGACATTGGGAATATAGGGAACTCTTTCCCCTCTTTTCCTAAAGGCTCCTGGGGGCAAAGATGGAAGCCAGTTGATCTGGGGAAAGCAGTTGGTTGGGAAGGGAAGCAGAGATATCTATACATGGGTGACAGAGGTGAGAAAGGAGAGCAGTGTGGGTTATAGTGAATGGAGACCTGGAAAGCTTAAATAACTGTGAGTGGGTATGTGTGTCAGGGCATGTACCTGTAAGCATCGGGGACAGTATGGTGATACTGCTGGGAATATCTATGGATGTATCATCGCATTTGTCTGAGTTGGTAGGTTTGAGAGAGAGAGAGAGAGAGAGAGTGTGTGTGTGTGTGTGTGTGTGAGTGTGAGCATGCGCAGGACCCCTGCACACTCATGCTTTTGCCCCATAAGGAGACCATTTGCTGCTGGCTGAGGGCCGTGTAGAGAGGGCTCAATCTGGATGGACAAGATGACCTTCCACAATCTATGCCACCTTCTTCTCACCTCCCCAACTCCATAGGGCTATCAGGCAAGTGAGCGGTGTGTGGGTTCAATGTGTAGGTTCAAGAATAGAATCGAGAGCAGGCAGGGGAGGCTGTGCTTAGACAGGCCTGAGGAATTCTCAGACTAGCCTTTCAATGAAAGGAAAAAACACCCTTGTAGGGAGGGAAGGGTGACATCCACAGGGATGAAATCTTCCAGTTTATGTCTCCATGCCCTCTCATCTAGTCTGCCTATATGGATATACATTTTTAATTTTTTTCCCACACAGCCTCAGCATTTTTTTTTAAACCACCAATTCTTGCTTTTATTTGTTGCTATCCCACAGACAATGCAAACATTCTGTAGCAAAAGAATTATGTATAATAATGTCCACCGTAACGATGCACATGTATAAGACAGAAATAAATATCTGAACCCACCTTCCCTCAAATGCAGCTTTCATCTGTATCTTCAAGACAAATTAACCTGGTAACTGAAACAAAGAAAAAAAATATGTTTTTTATTCAATTATCTGAATATTTCCAGAGAGTGGCTTAATGCCAAAATGTATTTTGGGACCTGAATTATAAAGATCTGTCCAAAAGCTGCATCCAGAAAGCATAATTCAGGCATGTTTTTCTATACATGAGCCTCTTCAGGCATACAGACAATGGGTGGGCATCAGGCCTGTAGGGATGGGGGTGGGGACGGGCACTGGTGAAGAATGCAGGCTCCTAGGCTAATTGAGACACTTACAGGCTCAGACTAGAAACAGGGATTTGGTGTGCTCTTTCCACAGTCCTGCAGAATTTCTCTGGAAGGACACAGGGTGAGGTCTGCAGGCCATCGCTCTACGAAACACTGCAGCAGAGTCTCTGTGTGGCTGGAAACAGAAGACTCAGGTCCGACAAGGTCTTCTTAGGGAGACTGAGGCTGGTGTGCCAAGTACAAAGGGGACCTAATGCCCCTGTTTTGCCCATGTTCACAGTGTTAGCCTCTTACAGGCATGCCGTATCTAAGTCTAGACAGTGGAAGGGTCTCCTCTAGTCAAAGGAACTGCCAAGTTATCAGTAACACAGAACACAACACCCCCATCCACACACATGTATATAGATCCTACAGAACACACTCCTTATCAATACTCTTCTCTCCTGACCCATAATGCCCTCATGACACACACACGGTTCACATGATGGTAAACACAGACTTGCTGACACACTCACAGGTACACACATACCTTTATTAATTCAACAATTACTGGGCACCCATTATGTTTTAGGTGTAGAGTTAGGGACCATGGACCCAAATATGTATGAAATTGCCTCTGCCCTTGCGGGCTGACTCATTTGCCACCATTGAAATAATCAGGATTTTTTTTTTTTTTTCAATAACTGAAACAACCTGGCTTGGTATACACAACAATCCCAGTTAACCTGATAGTGGGGGATTTTCTGCTTCTTCTAGGGCTGTTGGAGCTTATAGACCCACCCCTATAGAAATAAAGAGAGATGCCCCACTCATCATCCCTGAGCAGGAGCCCTGAGAGATGGGGTTGTCAAGTCCACCCCAACAAAGCCAAACAAAAAATGATGCCAGGAATCCAGACAGAGAGGGATTCCATGTGGATAATGTGAGGACACATTATCCCTTTGTGGGAGTCTCTCCTCCTTAAATTTGGATACTCTGTTTATGCTAAACTACCTCTGAAGAACACAAAATCACAGTACAAGGCAAGGGAACCATCTCTTTATCCAGTAACCTTGGGGAATTTAGATACTAGATGTTCTCAGAAGACAGTTAAATATACCCATTTCTCACCTGGCCTTGTTTTTTGAGCATGTCCTATTGAGTCTAAATTTGACAGTGGTGTAGGAGGTCTCCTCTGGGCAAAGAAGTCTGTGCACCCTCTTCCCTCCCCTAAAAAAATGCAACAGTGGCTGAAAAAGAAGCGTTGTTCGTGACGAACTCAGCTCCCCCTTGCCCTACTATCTGGGTAGCCCAGACCAGGGTGAGGGATTTTGGACATGACCTTGGACCCCACAGTGGGCAGAGGACTTGGTTAGGAATTGGTGACAGAGAAGAAAGGGGAGAGGATCAGCTCACAGAACAGCCAGCTCTTTCCTACAATGTAGACCCAGCTTCTCTGGTGTTGGGTGAGGGGAGGAAGAAGGGAAAGAGAAGGCTTGCTGAAGGAGCTTTTAAGGGATATTCTGAGAGGGCAAATGGGGAAATATTTGCAGGGGAAGCTGGTGATATATCTGGAGAAGTGTTGCCCCCATTTAAGATTGGTAGGATGTCTGGAGGGTTTTGATACTATAAAGAGGCATGAGGTAGTGTACTGAGAAATATTAGAGGGGTTTTGAAGGCATGAAGAGGAGAGGCTGGAGTGCCCATAGTTTCTCTGGAGCCCATGAATGCATTTAGGGAATGCGTTTAGCAGCACTCCAGAAGGGAAGGTCTATCTGTGAGGATGTTTGTGGAGGATTCCCCTTTTGCGGAACTAATGGAACGACAGACAGGGACCCCAGTGCTCCCTGCGGTGCTTCTTTCCTAGCCGTAGAGGTCCCTGGGAGGGAGCAGGAAACAAAGCGGAGAGTGGACATTTTATTTTTGCCTCTTTCCTTCTCTCCTCAACGTTGGGTGAGTTCTGGGAGAGTTAAGAAATTGATGCTGTGGAAGCTTCTAGAAAACCTTTCCCTTGAGGAAGGACCCTGAGACCCTGGGGAGGCTGACAGAGGGGAAAAGCTGCACCAAGCCCAACCCTGAGAGAATGCAGAGACCAGGAGAAATCAGGCCTTTTACCTCACTCCTATTCTGCTGTTCTGCTAGAGATGTATGCAGCCTCTGGACTTTACCCTATTTTGAACTATCCCCCATCCCACCTTCATGCTGCCAACACTGACAGCAACAATTATCCAGACGTTCTCCAAAATCTTTGAGGGGAGCACTAAATTAAACCATTTACCCAAGCCCAGCAGTCAGGTTCGGCTTTGTCCTGGGCTGTGCAGATGCTCCATGCCCAACCCTGTGTGTGTGTGTGTGTGTGTGTGTGTGTGAGTGTGGCAGTGGGGGGGACGACAATCCAGCCAGGCCTGGTGGCCAATCTGGAATCCCCTGGAATGTACCCCTAGTGGCTTAGTGTTTAGGGATTCCTGATTATAAGAGATGGCCCATATTAATCATACAGACGGGCTCCAGGTATCTGAGTCCTAGGGTTTTTTAGGAAAGAGACCAAGCGCAGGGTAGGGGGTAGGTGGTAGTGGTGGTGGCAGCGGTGGTGGCAACGGTGGTGGCTGCGCCGCCAGAATCCCAGTTGCTCCCTGACAGCAGGTACAACCTCTCAGCCAGAGGCCCGCAGCTGTTTTTTTTTTTTTTTTTGCGAGCTCTACCAGGCTTCCAGAGAATCGGGATCCCAACTGCGGACCGGCGTGGGCAGCCAGAGGTTGGGATTGTTGTTGTTGTTATGTGCCGTCGAGTCGGCCCCGACTCATAGCGACCCCTCCTTGGATTTCTGAGGCAGTATTACTACGGAAGTAGGATTGCCCAACCTTCCTTCCAAGGAGTGGCTGGTGGGTTTGAACCGCCAGCCGTCTGGTTAGCAGGCAAGTATCTTAGCCACTATGCTACCAGAGCTCCCAGAGGTGGGGATAGAATATATTATTGGGCTCTGCTTCTCCCGGAGAGGCTGAGCTGGGAGCATCGCGCTGAGCCAGATGGGGCTCCTGGTCGGGAATGCGCGGGATCCTGAGCCTTGCTGAAGGGTGGCAGGGAGTTGGGGACCATCCTTTTCTCCGATGACTGGAGATTTCCAGATGTGAGGAGCTGGAATAGGGTAGGAGACAGAGGGCCAGAGGTTGGAGGCTCACGAGGCGGGGAAAGGGAGAAAAAGAGCTCGCAAATGCTTCCGTGGTCAAAATCTGCGGGTCATGCCTAGGCACATGCCAGCTGGGATCCACAACTCTAGCCTCCCCAGCGGAAACTTTGGTGTTGAGAACGGTTTTCAAAGATATTCTCATTCTCGTTTCTGCGAGGTGGAAGAAGAGGCCCAGCCTCGCTTGGACCTGTCCTCTCCCTGCGAGGAGTCCCAAACTTCCAGAATCTTTCCCTCACATTTTGAATCGAAAACTGCCCTCCCCAAAAGATTAGGCTCACACTCTGGGAGAGATCAGAGCCCGCGAAACACAAAGCATATCCTGAAGGGAGGAGGCAGGTAGGGGTAGAGTCTCTAGAAAGCTGGTTCTTTCAGAAAGGAGTGGATTTCCCTCGATCTCTTTCCCGTCTTTACACCAAGGTCCTGGTGCAGTATACCTAGGACCAAATAAATGGAGGACCTACAAAAAGAGTGAGGTTGGAGATCAAAACCACAAATGGCATTGGGTTGGAGATGGCAGGCGGGTCTCGGAGGTGGGTGAAGCAGCGAGAGGCTGAGAATTAGCACAGAGACACCATGCCCCTCCCCAATCTCAGTGGGGGGGGAGGGGCGCCCCAATTGCGAGCGAGGGCTGGAAGGGAAGAGGGAGGGGCGGGGCCGGCGGAGGAACGAGTTGGTGACGTCAGACACTGTGGAGCCAATCAGAGGCTATTCTGGGGAGGAAGCGTGAAAGGATGAATGAAAAGTCTGGAGCCGGAGCGCGCCGGGGCCAGAGCCGCGGCACAGTCTGAAGAGTGAGCGAGGGAGGTGAGGCCCGCTCCGCCCTCCTCGCCTTGACCGGGCGCAGGCTGAGAGCCGAGCGGGCTCCCCCGCCCCGGCGTCCGCTGAGCCCAGGGCTTAGGGCCGTGGCGCTCTGCGGGCGGGAACGAGCCGGGAGGACTGAGTGGGAGAGCACCGGTGGGCACCTTGGGTTCGATGTAAGTGGCCGGGCTCCGCGCCGAGCACGAGGCGGGCAAGCGGCTCGGAATCCAGCGTGCTCGCGCGTCCTACACGAGGGCAAACCGAGCCCCCCACCCTTTTTGGGGTTCCCGGGACCTCCTCCTGATCAGTTCTTCTTCCTGACTTGTAGTCCCCCCAACCCTTAGGGCACCTCTTGCCTCAGACCCCGGGCCATTTTCATGGCCTTAGGTGATTTCTGGTGCTCTTTGTACAAAGCCATTTCTTTTGGGGGCTGTGCGAGGCCTGGGACTCGACTCACCTGCTGGGAGCCTGCGGGCCAGCTCTCCGCTTGCCTTCCTCCAACTGCATCTCGTGAGTGCTTTGCTCGATTCCTTCCGGGTGGGGCCTTTGCCCTTACCCTCTCTCCTTGGGAGACTCAGGAGTCTCTGGGGTCGCCTCTCAACCCACTCCTACCGGCCTCTCTCCCTCTTTGGGTTGCCGGGATTTCCCCTTTTCCTACTTGGGCGCCTCTAGGATTCCTACCCCTAGGGTTTCTCTACCCGCTCTCCCTTTTAGTCGGCAGCTTGGATCCAGCTCTTTCCGCTGCACAGGCTCGGGCTCCGCTGAAGGCTGAGGCTCCAGCTCTCGTATACGCCTTTGGTCTTCCTGAGGAGGGCACTGGAGACCCTGTGAGGCTGGAAAGGCCTTCGCCTCTGTCCCTGCCGCCTTCCCGGGTGGCACGAAAAGCCCGTGGGTCCCTTCTCCCCAAGACCAGCGAAGTCTCGCATCTTACTCCAGTGGGGAGCGGAAAACCGGGCGTAGGAAGCCTTTGGGGTCTGGGTCCGGGGGCAATCCCCGAACCTCGACCTTACTGGCGGTCACGCCCTTTCCACACCTTTTTCTGTCCCGGTCGTTTGTGTATCTCGGTGTCTTTTCGGTCTCGGTCTCCGTTTCTCTCTTTGCTCCCCTCATCCGTGAACCCTATCCCCAGCCCCCATCGGCGGGCGACCGAGAGGTGCAGTGGTGCTGGCAGCGGCGGCGGCGACAGCCGGGAGGCTGCGTGGAAGCGGCGGCGGCAGCCAGGAGGCGGGGTTGGTTGTTATCTTTGGTTATCTAGCTGTATGAGTGGTGTGGAGTCTTCATAAAGCTAGATAACCGAAAGTAAAAATAACCCCATACACTGCGCAGAGGGGCCCCCGGGGAAGCAGGCTGCGCCGGCGGGCGGGGGAGGACTGAACCAGGGCTAGAGACGCCAAGACCGACGGGCCACGGGAGACTAGAAGAGGACCAAGAGGCCCACTGGCTTCGAGCCCACATCATTGGGGCGACCTCCCAACCTGGACCTCTCGTTCGTGCAGGTAGGAGTCAATGTCCGGTTTTCCTTTATCCTGGTATAGTATCTTCCGAGGATTTGGAAAGAAGCAAAAAAGAAGCGTTTTGGTCATCTCTTAGGATGGGGCCTTTCCCGACAGTCTGTGGGTTGGGTCACTGCCGGGGAAGCTGCTCCAAGAGAGAGATCTGTTGAAATCTAGGTGCAGGGTTATTGGGGATAGTGCCTGGGGCTCCCTGGAGCAGTGTGCTAGTGAACATTTACCCTGCGGGCTATCCACAGCTATTGTTGGGGTGGGTGGGTTGGGGAGGTCACCTGAGAAGGCTGGTCTTTGCTTTGACCCATTCCCAGAAGCGACCTAGGGCTGTCCAGTTGGCTGGGAGTTGAGAATGATGGCAAAGTGGAGATAAGTGGAGGTAGGGCTGGAGGTACTGGGTGGGGGGTTGCTTAAAATGGGGACAGGGTGGCCAGGGAAACTTTTCCTCCCCAGCCTGGGTTCTAGGGCAATGGAATGTAATTTTTTTCAGTTCCATGTCCATATTCTTTCCTCCTTGGGACCCAGGACCCTGAGCCTAATGTCTTGAAAAGTTTATCATGCCTGCTTGTCCTCACTGACCAAAGGGGGTGAGTTGGAGGTCTTTCAGGCCACCCTTCCTTCCCACCCCATCCTCAATCTCCAAAATCATTTCCAAGAAGAGCAAATGGCCTCAAGCAGCTCTGAGGAGCTCAAACACAAAGGAATTGTTGCTTACTATCCTTGCTGCCCAAAGGAACCAAAGAATTAGAGAGATTAATCAGGATTCCCTAAAAGAATGCATTTATGTGGTGTGACCCAAATAGTTTAAGCAAAACAGTGTTTAGGTGCAGTTGAGAGGAGGATGGTCTAGAGTCACTTTATAGAATAAAAGTCACTTTATAGAATAATAAATATAGATTTAAGCTAGAAAGATGTGGCTCCCTCTGCACTCAACTACATCCTTCCATTGCATCCCTACCCTCACATTCCAGGACTGGAGCTGAAGGGAGTGAAAAAGAAGTGGGAGAACAGGACAAAATGACCTTGTACTGACTTCAGTTTCCTGTGTAAATTTAAAATTTCTTTCCAGGAACTGATCTTACAGCTATAAGATTATGAGTCAATTATATATTATGTGGGAAAAAAATCAGGCTTGGAAGAGACAGGAGTACACAGGTCTCCTTCCTTCAGAAGTCTGGAGGAAGAAGACATTAGTGGCCCCTTGCCTTTTCAGCTGTTTGGCATTTGCTTTTTCTGAGGGAGGGGTCAGTGAAAGCAGGATTAAGGAAGAAGGGAGAGGGTTTTAGACAGGAAGGCATGATCTCTAATGCCACACTGCACCGTTAACAGTGTTCCACCTCCATGCCTTTCTTTGACCCTTTAACACTGTGAGTAGCTGTTGTTAACCCATTTTTACAGGTGAGGAACCACAATCCCAAATGAGTTGCTCATTTTTTTTTCCTACTATATACAAAGCTTTGCACCACTTACCTTTATGAAAGGCTGAGGAGAGCATGAGATGGGGAGGAGATTGAAATCCAGGCAGTGGTGAGATGAGTTGAGAAGAGAAGGAAGGGGTAAGGAGAAAGGAAAGGTTTAGGATTGAGCTTGGCTGAGGAATTGGGCAAGTAAATGCTCCCATAGGGAGTGAGGTGGGGGTATTTGTGAGAATCACGAAAGATTGGACCTTTTTTCTTTTTTCAACCTTTCATGTAGCCAGTCATGAGTGCATATGTGGAATCTAGTAGGGCTCATCCACGTGAAACTTAGAACATATATTTTTAACCATACTGGGTTTATATCACTATTGTTGTATCCCATTAGCACGTTGGACTGCAGGATCTCTCAAGGAGAGCTATAAAAAGGCAGAAGAATAGAGGGTCTAAGGGAACTGATGGGTTGAGGGTTTATACCCTACAAAACAAGTGCCTCTGTGGAAAGGGGAAATAGAGGGCTGCAGGGATGTGGGGGTGAGGGTTTGTGTCTGCCTTATGAGTACATATGGTGCATGTGTGGGTGACTGTCGCTGAGCTTGCATGTCTGGATACAAAGGTGCTGAACGGTGCGGTGTGTGACATGGTATGAGTTGGATGTGTGTGACTGCATGGTGGGTAGGAAGCTCAGTTGTGAAATTAAGGGTATCAGGCTACGTATGGCTCTAAATCCACTGTAGGAACAGACTCTCTGGGATTTGTCTTGTTTTGTTTTGTTTTACCAAATACAGACATCACAGCGATGGCATTGAGTCCTTGCCTTTATGCCAGATAGCAATTCCTCCAGCTAAACCTATTAGGAAACCCCCGTCCCAGGAAAGAAGGGGCAAGGAAACCAGGTTGAAAAACACTTTACAAGATAAATATTAGGAAATGTCCTTCTCTAATATCATCACATTTCTGTCTGTGTCCAGGATTTTTTAGAATTTACATCTCCTATTCCTATTGGAAACAAAGTTCTAGGCTGATTTCTTTACCCATCTCTCTCCTCAGCCTCTCATTCTAATGCCTCTTATCAAATTCTGAGTCCAGGAGTTCAAAACCATTTTTCTCCTAAGTATTTGACTCACGAATGCCATTATCACTTACACCCTCACCCTAGGACAAAATTTTTCCCAGTTCTAGTTATAGAAAGGGTCTTGTTGAAAGGTCCGTGCAGTCACAATAATCATCACAGTCAATAAGCTTAAAGACAGAAAGAGCAAATGTGCTGAACCAAGGACCATGTCCAGGCTCCATCACTCACCAGCTAGACAAATCTCTGAGCCTCACTTCACATATTTGTGTAGCAGAGTCAAGAATTTACACTCTCAGATTATTGCATGAGGTAAATAAAGAATTCTACATATAAGACCTTATAATATGTTACGGTGCCTATAGGTAAAGGGTAATTCCTAGATTGCAGGAGGGTTAAAGGAGCAGTTTGGAAAGACTGGAAACATATGATTGATCTCAGAATGCAAAAAGGATTTTTGGCCTGTTCCTGACCGAGGATCTCAACTTGAGGAACGTTCTCCTCCTTTTCCAGCTTTTGAGAGTCGAAGAGGGACTTCTGGGCACCTGAGTACACTGTCTGAAGCTGGAGGAGAGAAGACACAGTTCTTGTGCAGCTTGTTAAGGGGAAAGGGACTGGAGCCCACGTGGATATGTACCCATCATTTCTGGCAGAATGGCCATTCTACCTTTTCCCCTTAATCGATCTTACCACTGAGGGTGATTTATGATTGACACACTGAATCCTATAGACAGAGAAATATGTATAAATGATCATTTCAAGTTTGTGCCAGTAAGCGTCTAGATTGTGGAATTACTAAAAATACAGTTTATTAAATTAAAGGACCAGTTAGGTAGTGGGTGTAGTTAACAAAATGGAGACCTGCCTACCAGCATGCAGAGTTTTCTTCATCCCTGAAGAAGGAGTATCTTCTCTCCCATTGCCTCCCAGCCCACTTGCTCCTTCCTCCCTAGATGTGAGGTAGCCCACCGGAGAGGCACAAGCCTCTGTGCATTCTTCCACCTCTGGAAGTCCTTGAAATCCACAACGTGACTTGGAGTATTGGCATTTATTTCATCTCTCCTCTACTCTAATGATCTGGGGATAGATTGACCTGCCCTCCTCCCTTCCTTTGCTATTAGAACCTCAGAGAACTGGGGAGTTATATACTGTCTTATCCAGAGGCAAGGCATGCAAACTTCCCTAGGAAATGAATGAGTTTCAATTAATGCTTTAAAATCATTGGAGGGAAGGACTAGACAAAACAATTTTTTTTTTTTTTTTTGGTGCTTTGAGGAGAATGAGGAGACGAGTTGTGGAAGGGAAAGGGTGAATGATATTGAGCTAGCAGAGATGTGAGAGAAAAGGGGAACCCTTCTTTGCCACCCAGGCTCTCCCAGGCCTCAGAGTGACACCCCCCTCCTCCTGCCCTAATCCCCCCATTAAGGCAGCTCTGAGTTTGTTATGACAGCGGCTGAAGGCAGCTGAATTGCTGTTTGCTGTGTCTGCTAATTGGACTGAAGGGTTGGAGTCTGGACACTGAAAGGGACCATTGTTGCTGTTTACCTTCCTCAGCAGCCTCCCTGGAGACCCTCTGGGTGAAGGGGAGCAGCACACCCTCAGGGCTGTTGCACCCATTCCTTGACTCTCTGCAGGGGACTGGAGTGGGGACATAGTTCATCTCATTGCCTTCAGGTTGTCTGAGCTCCCACAGCACAGAAAAGACAAGCCCAATACCTGAGTCATCTTCAGGCCAGGCTTGGAGGCCGTCTAGGAACTCCTAGGCAGGGAGAGTTACATGCTTGTCCTCCTCTGTATTCATTTCCTTCCTCTTCAAGACCCCAGCTTTGCCTCTTCCTCTAGTAGGTCAAACTTATCCCATGCACCTTTTCTTACCTGTTTTCTCCTAGACTAGTGATTTTCAACTTGGTTATGCAATAAAATCAACTGGGAGAGCATTTTAAAAAATACTGATGTCCAGTCTCAGACAAGTTAAATCAGAGTATCTGGGAATAAGGCCTAGGCATCAATATAATTTAAAAGCTCCCTCGGTATTTTTAATGTGCAGCTGTGATTAAGAACCACAGAACTAGGCTCATCTGTCTGCCTGGGACACACACACATGTACATAAATGCACGCATGCACACAACCCAGTCTTCCCCTAGTTCTCTTCCCAGGCTCTGATAACTATCAGGCAGATTGTGTGTCTTCACCTGTGTACCTTTTTCATCTTTATTACTGAATTCCTTGTAGGAGCCATAAAATTTAAGATGGAATTTAGAGGTCTATGCTTAGTCTCTAACCTCAACCTGAGCTCTTCCCCAAGGGCAAGAACTATGACTCCATCTCCCTGTGGATTCCCAGATAAGACACAGATGAGGACGGAACTGATCCAGGACACTTAAGTCATTGTGGATAAAGGGGCACAGATTTCAGGGATGAATTGTGCGACTATTGTGTTTGTCCTCCCCCAAAGTAGTATTAGTGATTTGGAAGTCTTCAGAGAGGAAAAACTTTCTTCAGGAACACATATTGCCCTTTTCTTACTGTTTCCAAATGTTTCTGCTTCTTTTCTTACCTCTAGCTTCTCATCTGGGGCAGGTGGGTGCTCTTCACCCTCCTGCCCTCTTTCCTCCCCAAGTGCTCCAGGAGCCTCATCCAGCACCACGGACAGCTCCCGGAAGACGGTGAGTGAGGTGGCTGTGCTGACCCCCTTTGTGAGGGGTGGGAGGGGTCCTCCTGTCCGTACACTCAGATATCAAAGACTTTAGATTTTGGAATCTGTGGAAGTTCTTTGCAGTCAGCTGTGGAGTCCGAGGGAAAAGCAAGGACAGTTGGCATTCCTGTCTGCACGAAATCACGTTTGTCTTCTTGTGAGGAAGTCACAGGGGCTGCTCCAGCAGTAGGAAGGATGAAAGTTAGATTTCAGGAATGATTAACCTATGGTCATGTAATATACAGTGGGTATGGATTAGATAGAACTAAAATGAACCTTAGATATCATTAGCCATATATCCCTCATTTAAAGATGAGGAAATTGAGATCCCAAGACAGTGGAAGAGGTGTCACCAAAGCCTCTCAGCCGGTTAGTGGTATTGCCAAGATCCAGGCTTTTGAATTCCTGCCTGGGCCTTCCCATTGTGTCTAATGCCTCTTTTAGAAGTCTCCCTGCTTGGGTTGGGTGCAGCAGGCCTAATGCTGGTGGGGGAAGATCACAGGATTACCCCATACAAAAAGGGTTAGATGCATGTCTGGACATGTGAGGTGGCCACATAAGCCAAGAAAAGCTGAGACTGACTGTTATCTCTGCCTGTGGAGGTTTGGAGAGGAGGTCTCAGGGAGAAGCACAGAGGAAGGCATACCTAGCCATAACTGGCAAGCCCATGGGAGAAAAGGCTAGAGGGCAACCATCTGCCAGGGCACAGAAGCCAGGAGATGGCCACAAGGAGTCTCCGGAGGCGAGGAGAGTCACGCAAACTGGAACAGGGCCTGGGAAAGGCCCTTCTGTGTGCCCAGGCCTGCTCCCCCAACACCGTGAGCCTAGAGACAAAGGGGCCATTCTCTCTAGGATTTGATGCCGCCATCCCCGGCTGGCAGTGCCAGGTGGTGGGGGTATCAGGGGGTGTCAATCCATTATCCCCCCCAACTCTTAGGTCCTCTGGGGCTGGATGTTGGGGAGGTGGGTGTTCTGTGCTATGTTGCCATGGCAGCCACCCCAACCCCCACCCTCCAAAGCACAAAGAGAGACAGCTTTCACCTCCATCCCTAGGAAGAACCTGGGTCTGGCTGGGAAGCTTCCCTTGGGAATCCTCCTTTCTGATGCACAAGCCACAGCATGCTTAAGCAGCACCCTCTTTTCAGCACCAGGAATGGAAAGTTCTGCGGTCAGCAGGCTGCATAGGCAGGGAGGCCAGTGCATCCAGAGTCTCTGGGCAAAGATGTGCAGTGAGCACCAGGTCCCCTGTGCTTAAACTCCCTCCACTCCCCACCAAGCTCAAACTCTCCTGCCCCTCCCCATCCCAGTCACACCCTCAACGCTTCTAGGCCTTCTCAGCTGTAGTGATGGAGCCTTGACCTTCTACTCTTTCCCAGAAATGAGACATAGTTTGCTACCCCAGCAAACCTTCAGGCTGTGAGAATGAAGAGGAAGAGGGGGCCATTCCTGCCACCCTCCATCTGCACCCTCCGCCATTACTCATTAAGCATTCTGTCCCCTCCTTCTACTCGTTAAGCCTTATTTGCATGCATTTGCATAATATCGTTCATTTGCATTCCAGGAGGCTCATGGTAGAAGCTAGCAAAAAAAAGGGGGGGGGGAAGGGGGGCTGGAAGAGAGAGAAAAGGGGAGAGATTTTGTTTTTATCAAAGTGTATATGTGGGGGGTGGCAGGAAGAGGACAGAAATAAAAACTCACACTACTTTCTTTCTTCCCTTCTGCCCTCCCTCCCTGGGCAAGACTCAAATGCCAAAGAGGGATGCCAAGGGGCCGGCTTTTCTGTCCTTTTTTGTCTTGCTTCCTCTGGCCTTGGCTCCCCAGCCTGGCCCCCCACCTTGTTGGGCTCCGGCTTCAGAAAGAAAGATTTGAGGGTAGGAGGCAAGGCTGTGGGAACGGAAGCAGAGGGGGGAGGGAGGCCGCCATCTTAGGTAGCTGGTGCCTGTAAAATGGCTCCCTCTGATAGGTGAGGGCTGCAAGCCAGCCCTGGATGGTTGATGTAGAATGAGGTGAGACCATACAAATGACTTTCTGGCTGACTAGGGGTAGTTTGAAGTCTTCTCACTACTGGAATGGGAAAGAAAGGATAAGGAGAGAAGGAAGGAGAGAGAAATTAGGAATGACAGTCCCCAGAAGAGATGAGAGATCAGCATAGGAACAGGGATTGTAGAGAGGCCTCAACACTGGGTTTAGTTCCTACACCCTGTGTGAACACCAGAGGTCAGAAGATTTGGAGGACCGTGGGTAATATAAACTCATTCTCACTTGTTCTGTTATCCACTCACCCTAGGGCTGGCTGATCACCAACTGGAGACTATGAATGTCTCCTTGTCAGTTATGAGTACCCTCACCTTGACTCTGATCTTGACCCTCTGCCCATGCTCTGAGCATCAGATAAAAGGAGATAGGACAAAGAATGAAGCCAAGAGTGGCCAGGACAGGCAAAGGTGGGAAACAAAACTGGCAATATTGACAGGAAGAGGTAGACAGAATGGTGTGGGCAGGCAGGGTCTTCTGAAAGTTTGAGGGTCTTTCTGGGGCCTGTGAAGTGCCACTGTGTCCTTGAAGTGATGGTCCAAGTCTTCTCTCCTCAGCCCAGCAGTCTGGCTTTCATCTTCATAACTCTGGTGAAATTGCCCACTCTCAATGGCCACTCACTGCCCCCTCAACGCCAGACCCAGTGGCCTTTCCTCCTGCCTGGTCCTCCTTGACTTCTTTGGGACATTTCACACTGACTCCATGCTGTCTTCTGCTCTGGCCTTTGGTTTTTCTGCTTCATTCCTTATTATTCATTCTTGGTTCCATCTGCTCAGTCCTCTGGATTGACCGTTAGTTCCCCAACCAGAAGTGTTCTCTGAGGTTATGCTATCAGCACTTTTTACCCCGTCTCACTGTCATCCACCTTTATCACTTCAACCCTCATCTGAAGTTTTAAACATTCAAATTCATTTGTCTAGTCTTGACTTCTACTAAACTCCAGACTTGCACTCTAACTACTACTCACAGTCCTTACCATTAGCTTCTAGATCAGAGACTGAAACAGTGCATCGAATCGACAAAGCCTATATCACATACCCAGGCCCTACCTGCAAGGAGGGCCAGGATCATATCTGTGTTTGTAGCTCCTGTCATGATCTAAAAGTACAACTTCCTACCAAAGCTCATGAGGCGGGACCTTCCCCAGATATAGGAAGGGGCTTTGGATACTCATACACCCAGCACCATCCCTCAAGTTTTATCCCACGTTCCTGCTTCCCTACCTCTATTAGTAGCATCATTAAAGCCATCGGCCCTCAGTTCAAATCCTAAGCATTATCTTGAACATGCCCCTGCCCCTTGCTTGCTCCCACATCCAAATCAGTCACATCAAGACCTACATCTTCCTCCTTTCTGGCACTTCTCACATCCATACCTTTCTTTGCCTCATCCCCGACTCCATCTCAGGTCATTCACTCAACAGACATTTATTGAGTGCCCACTGTGTGTTAGGTGCTATGCTAAGAGCAAAATGGGAAGGTGCTCTAAGGAGCTAGCTGTCCATACAGTGTGAAGAGTGCTGTGAGTTTGAATCAACTCGATGGCAGTGGGTTGGATTGGGTGAAGAGTGCTATCTCCTGAAGACATGTGCACAGCACTGTGGGAGCATGGAGAAGGGAGCCTTCCTGGAAGGACAGTTAAGCTTGTTGCTAAAAGATAAGTAGGGGTGTGTCAAAGAAGTTTGAGGAGGTAGGTGGTAGAGAGGGAAAAGAATGGGTGAAGGCAAGGAGGGAAGAAAGAGCATGATGTTTTGGGGGCTAGAATGACCCTCAAATAGAGTCTGTGCTTGGGCAGGTGGAAAATGAAGGCAGATGTTCAGTCACGAAGAGCCTTCTGTGCTACATGAGGGAGGTTGGACTTGACCATGAGGGCACTGGGGAAGTTAACCAACAGGCTCAAGGACGCTGGTGCACGGTCTGACTGGGGAGCAGTCACTCCCCATGGGTGAAGATGAGGGCACTCAGTGTACCCTCCTGCTGAGCCCATCACCCAACCAGATAAGTAACTGGCTTTCAGCTAGTTCTGAACAAATGAAAGGACATATGAAAGGCCTAGGAGATGCCTGAAGAAGGGAAATGTCTCTGCTTCCCTTCCTCCAAAGTCTTCCCTCCCTATACAAACACACATGCACACACGCCTACACAGGGCAGGCTTAGGGGAGCTCTCTGGGGAGAGATGTCAAGAAGCCCCTGAGATCAGGCAGGAGATGAGGGAGTCAGGGCTGCTGGCCTGAAGGCAGCCCTCCTAGGAGTGGCCCTGACCTTGGGGGGACCCCTGGGCAAGGAGAGCAGTCAGCTCATCTCTGAGCTCTCTTACAAAAAGGTTCTATTGGCCAAGGATGCAAAGTTGAGGGGGCTGGAATGAAGAAACAGAGAAGGGGGCTGGGGGCTCAGTCTTGGAAACTACCTGAAGGAGGGAGTGAGGGAAAGGGTCTGGGCCATGTTCTGAGGAAATTCTTCCTAGAGAAGGAGGTAAAAGGTTGGAGAGGACCCAATGAGACTGCTGACCATTGCTGGCTGCTGGGGTGGAATGTAAGTAGATGTTACACTACCACCCATCCCCCAGGCCCAGCCTCTGCACAAAGACTGCTTTGTGAGTGATCACTGAAGTGGCCTTGTCAGGTGAGGGGGCTTAGAGGAGCCCATCAGGGACTGGGGTAGAATGGGGTTGGGAAGAGGAGGGCTGAGGGGTGGCTTCTGCTTTAACCAGGTCTGGGCAGGAAGTAGAGAGAAGCTGAGGCCCGTGACTGGCCTCATAGTGAGGCCATGGTTGAGCTGTTCCTGGGACAGGCTCTTTACCATCCAGTCAGGTCCTCAGGCCCCAGCTCCAAGGCCTTGCCCTTTGCCTCTCCCCATTCTCCCCAGCTATAGCCCCCGATCCTGTCATGTCTCCAGCCTCCCTTCCCCAGCCCCTGCATGTTGTTCTCTGGAACTGACTACACTCTGAGCCTTCTCTTATTCTCCCAGCATAGAGGCTGTCTGAGTCCCCCTGTGGCTCCAGCACAGGGCTGTCCCTCCAGGGAGGGCTGTGTTGAGAGTGTGGAAAGACAAGTTTGACCAGAGCCAAAAGAGTCCTGAGGCCATCATGTCCCTTCTCCACACCCAGTCTTGTCTTCCCCAAGGGAGTTTCCTCTCCTTATCTGGCCTCAGTGTCACTTATTGGCTAAACAGTGAGCAACATGGATAGACCTTCTCCCCTACCTCCAAGGCTTTGTTGTGCACACTGTCTCCTCTAATAAGTCTGTGGATTTGGGGTGCTTGAGGCAGTAGAATTTGATAGGTACAGTGGCTCTAATAGAGATTTGATAGGAAGGGCAGCAAAAACAGGTTCTGGCTTTTGACTCTGGAATTAGACAGGCTGGCTAGGATACAAATTCTGGCTTCCCCTACTTTCTTGTCACCTTAGATAAGTCCCCTTATGTCTTTGGGCCTAACTTCCTGCCTTTATGATCCTGAGTATTAAATGGAGTGATGTGCATGAGAGTGTTTTGTAAGGCTCTATGCAGATGTCTAGTGCCAGTAATAAGGAGCATTGGTGGTATGGTGGTTAAGACATTTGGCTGCTAACCAGAAGGTCAGTGGTTTGAACCCCCCAGCTGCTCCATGGAAGAAAAATGCAGCAGTCTGCTCAGCTTTGGAAACCCGATGGAGGTTGCTATGAGTCAGAATCAACTCGGTGAGTTTGGGTTTTGATTTTGGAGTGTTAGTAATAAGTGCTGAGGGACAGAGAGTTTTATGAACTTTATTTATTTATATTTTTTTGGAGGTAGGTAGGAGGTAATTAGAGAAAACTTCCAGGGCTTAGAAGTGAGAGCCATGCATTGCTGAGGTGAAGAGTGGCAGGGCTCTGGGTACAGTCCGTGGTGAAGACCCATCTATGAAGCCTCACTGGGTTGTATGGATTGGCTTAAGCTCTCGTGGTCTTGAGCAAGTCAAAGTCTTGCTGAGATTGGTTTGGGAGGGACCTGTTTTTAACAACTAGGCCGTGGCCTCCATTACCACAGCTTCTTTCACCCTCCTCAGGAAGAATTTCCCGCTGACCATGCATGATTACTGTCCTACAATATTGGGAGGAAGGGAAGGGAAGAGAGTAGCCCTGTTACCTCTGCCTGCTCATAACCCAACCTGCTTACCCTTTCCCCAGCCCTTCAGTGCTCTTGAGAGGAGGGTGCATATGCCAAACACTGTGGACCCTACATTTTACATATACAAAATAGCACCTCCAAGCCCTGCCATTTAGGACCCTCTCAAGTCTCCAGTGGCCATTTTACGGCTCCTCTGTATTGTCAGGAGTGAGCTAAGTTCAGACATGTATAGATCCCTTAGTCCATGGGCCAGAAAGACCTTGAGCAGGGAGGTCTTTTGTTTGTAAGCAGTCATCCTTTGCTGTACAAATAAGACAAAATTTTCATCCCCTACAGATAGTAATGGGGACTTGAGGCCTAGAGGGAAGGGCCAGGCTGAGGTTGGCATATGGTGGGAGCACCCTGGGCATAGAGGGCATGGGCTGCCTTCTGCTGGGTTTCTCCATCTGGCACCAGCTGGCTTCCCAGTGCCACCCCCACAACCAACCAGCTCCTTCTTCTACTGTTGCTATGGCAATTGGCTGCCATCTTGTACTCAGGGCACTACCTTATATCTGGATTTTCCCATGGGACTCCTTGAGAATGGGAGATAGGTCTCTGGGGATTTATCCATCCTCCCTGATGTCCATCCAATAAAAATTCGTATTAATTTGTGATTGTTAAAATAGCCAAAATGAAGGCTTACTATGGGTCAGGCTCTGGTAAACACTCCCTATGTATTATTTAATATTGCTAAGAAAGCATTGGAGATAGGAACTTGAGAGGTTTCCATCCAGTTTCTTGTTTCTATAACAAACTTTTCCTTCCCAACCAGTAACTTCCATGATATTGCTTATTCCTTTCTTGGAAGATCCTTCCCAATGTCTCACCAAGAGCTTCACTTCTGTCATCAGTTCTTTGACTCTTAGCTTGACATGGCTAAGTTGAAAAGTAAGGAGGGAACTGCCACCCACATCAGTCACTTTATTGGGCTTCCTAAGGTCTAGCTATTGGGATAGGGAAACTGAGACTTTAGGAGAAGTCTGAGGACCCCTTAAAGACTTGGGTGGCCCCCACCCAAACTTTATATTTATACATGGGGAATCAGTGCCACAAAATGCTTTGAAATTCACCCTCCTTGGCCTCAACTCCATTCAAAGCAAGAGTTAGGAACCAGGGACCATAGAAAAGTGATAGTCTCCCAGACTCTCTGGATGGGGGCTCCCCCAGGGAGGTTGGTGAAATTCCAGCAGGGTCCCTGAGAGGTCCTGGAATGGTGAGAGTTCCCTCCTCTGGAGCCCAACCAGAGGCAGAGGAGAGTGGTCACCTTGACCTAAAGGCCCATTCATAAGGGGCACTGAGTGAAGGCCAGCTTTAGCCCTCCTGAATGAGGAGCAGGTGGAGAGAGAAAGGAGGCCTGTTCCAAACTGAGGAAGGGTGAGCTGGATGGGAGGGGCCAGGGATAATTTATGATATCAGTGTTCCCCGCCCCACTTTCCCAGCCACCACCCATTCCCAGCCCCCTGCTACTGTACTGTTGCTAGGAGATCCTTGCTATGTCTGGGCCAGGAGGGTGTAAAGGGCTGGTGGAGACTGTTCCATCTGGACTCCTCCTCCCCCACCAGAGTAGGGCCATGCATTGAGCTTTATCTACCACCCCTTCCCAGGCCCTGACAGACACCAGTATCTTTTGCTGTTCTCCCAAATCCAGCCAGCCAGGAGGTAGTAGGGCTCCCAGGCGGCTAAGGATCTGGAGCCAGGGAGTGGGAAAGGAGCTATGGGGGGAAGGAGACTGAAGGACTTTGATGCAGACTTACCTCAGGCCTTCTGAGAGCCAACCCAGGCCAAGAGAGTGGCCAGAGGGAGTCAGGGACACAGGCTGCAAGGAATCTTACCTTTGGGGAACTCCAGGTATGTTGTTGAGCAAGGCAGACCTCCCATTCCCACCCATCCATAGGTTAGGAACTTAGCAAAGGTGGGCAAAGGTGTAATGGAGAGGAAGTGGGTTAGAGAAGAGGGCGGTAAGCCTGGAAAGGCTGAAGAGAGAGGGTCTAGGTAGAAGGAAAACCAAAAAAACCAAACTCACTGCCGTGGAGTCAGCTCCAACTCATAGTGACCCCTCCTTGGGTTTCCGAGGTGGTATCACTACGGAAGGTGGAGCTAATCTGAGCATCTGAGAGGAGTTGGGCAGCACCTGTGTGGCTGAGACCTGTCTTCTTCCTTCTCAGACTTTGAGGTCCATGGAGAAGTAGGATGAAGTGGGCATCTGAAATACAGAAGACAGAACTTGGGGGACTTCTAAACTGCTGGTGCCTGACGTCTCCCAACTCTGAAGGGGGACAGGAAAGGAAGGCTATGGCCACAGCCGGGCTCCTGACGTCTGGTTTCTGCACAGCTCCTACTGACTTTACTAGCCTTTCCCAGGTGCAGCTTCCCCTACCCAGGAAGAAGGGAACTGACTTTGATTCAGCACCCACTTGGTTGTACAAAGCCCTTCTTAGCCACTCTCAGTTAATCTTCCCAGCAGTCCTGAAAACTGGGTGACACTGTCCCAGCTTTACAGAGGAGGAAACAGAGGCTCGGGAAGGATCTGCAAATTGCCCAGAGTCACAGGACTAGTAAGTGGCCAGGCTGAGATTCAAATGGACTTTGTGGCCCTCAAAGCATGTGCTCTCTCCCTCCCTGTACTGCCTTCCAGAAGAACCTGCTCCAAATAGTTGGAGGGACTGGGAGAAGAGACAACCAGATGCTGTGTTCTCTCAAGTTGATTCTGACTCAAAGCAACCCAATAGGACAGCCCCCATAAGGTTTCCTAGGCTGTAATCTTTATAAGAGCAGGCTGCCAGGTCTTCTCTCCCACAGAGCTGCTGGGTGGGTGCAAACCATGGACCTTTAGGTTAGCAGCTGAGTTTTTAAACCATGTGTCACCAGGGCTTCTTAGAGGACCAAATAGGTAAGAAGAATTCCTCCACAGGTGCAGAGGTGGAATCTGAGGAATGCTAAAACAGCCCACTAGGTTAAGACAGGACTGGGAATGAGGACACAGAGGCTGGGGAAGTCACCACAGTCTTCCTCGGGATGGTCCCTGGCCCAAAGGAAGACCTGTCCCTGCCTTTCTGAAGCAAGTTTCTGGGCTCTCCTCCTAATCTCTCACATGCTTGGGACCTGAGTCCCCCGGGGCACCCCCCACCCACCCATAGCCCTGGGTAGAGCACCTGACCCACTTTACCCTCTGCCCCCACACCCTGACTCAGGCCTAGAAGAGATGCCTAGACTCAAGCCATTGTCATGGTGACTCTGTAGTGGGATCCTCCTCAGCTGCTCCCCTTTCCTGATTGAGGGGTGGTCCTTCCAGAGTGGAAGAAAGTTCTCCCTAGAAGTCTGTCCTCCACCTCCTGATAAGTTCTCCATCCAAAGAGTACCTTTCTCACTCTCAACATTTTTTCTTTTCAGATCCAAAAGAAGAACCTGGTCCGCCCGACTGGCCTGGATTCCCTCTGAGAAGCTTTCCTGGATTGATGGAAAGATGAGAGTCAGCTCTGGCAAGCTGTCCAGTTCCTCCAGGAAGCCTTTGAGCAGGATGGAATCAGGGAGGCCCCGCTCCAGCCTGGGCAGCCCATCACACCTGAAGCCAACTGGAATAAGACTTTGCTTGATCCATTGCTCCTGTGTCCATAAGCTGTCGATCCGAATCCATCCTTATTTATCTTGTGTCATCTGACCTGGGATTCCCTTGTCATCTGAGATGGAAGTCCCATTTCATATCTAATAAAGACTCTTGAATACTGAACAACAGTAGTAGTGGTAGTGGATGTACTTGGGCAGGGTTGGGAGGGAGGGGCTGAATGACAGGTGGGCAACCTCTAATAGAGACCAATGGTGCAGAAGCCAATGTTGTAACAGAAGCATGAAAGCCTCACTGAAGTCAGAACTTCTACTTGGTGTGAGAGGGGTTGGAGTAAACCTTTCCTTGGCTCCATCCACCTCTCAGCCACGCCAAGATTCCTGGGGATTTACCCATAATCTGGTCAGTCCCAACTCAGAGAAGCAAGCTGATACTCCCACCTCAACTAAGTGCCATCCCAAAGACCAAGAGAATGGGAGAGGGTGGTACTGCTCCCCCAGATTGCTTGTTTGGGAAGTTACTGGGTAGCTCTCTGTCTCTTCCTTCACAAAATGACCCTTCCTCAAAAATGCCCTTCCTGGTTAGAACAATGAACAGAGAGGGAGGCTTCCTTCCCCTACGGCCACTCACTGCTCCATATCCACCCTCAGTGGAGATAGAAAGGAATGCATATACCTAGAAAGAGGGATAGCAGGTAGGACATCCCAGCAATAACAAGAGCTGGGAGGAAACCTGAGAGGCAGGGAGGTCACACAGCAAGATGGAGCTGGGACCCAGAAATAGTGCTCTTGATTTCATTTCCCCCCAACACCTGTATGCAACATGCTCTCCAGAAGACAGGTCACCTCTCACTCTCTAGAGAACCCCTGCTGGAGTGTTAGTACAGCCCAGACTGCCCGTACCTCTCAGCTCCCCACTACCCTATTGAGAGTTCTTTTTCCCATCTAATCACAATCTTTCCATGGAAATATAGTTCAAATTCCAGAACTTTTCTAAATAAAAATAATAGATAATACATGTGGCACAATTCTAACAACACAAAAGGGAAAGAGCATGTCTTCTCACCCCAAACACCTACCTTCTCTCCCAAGAAGCAACCCTGGTTCTGGTGCCCTCTCTAAGACACTCAGTATGCATCCAAGCACACATGTATCCCCACCTTCACTTCCATTTAAACACTGACTACAGCTCCTGTAGACCAGGAATCCAGCCTGAGGTCAAGATGGACTCCAGGGATTCTTGCATCCCTTGAAATTGTATGCAGAATTCTGCCTGGGCCTCTGGGAACCAGGAAGAAGTCCAGTGACTCACATCAAGAGCCACCTGGTCTAATTCAAAAGAAGCTCTGGTGGCACAGTGGTTAAGTGCTCAGCTGCTAACAGAAAGGTCAGTGGTTCAAACTCACCAGCCACACCACAGGAGAAAGATGTGTCTGTCTGGTTCCATAAAGATTACAGCCCTGGAGACCCTACTGAGCAGTTCTACTCTATTCTATGAGTTTGGGTTGGGTTGGATTTGGTTTAGTTCAGCCCCTCATTTTACAGAGAAAACCAAGGCCAGAGAGGGGCCTTGGTTATGGCCAGGGCCCCCATTAACCTTCATGTCATGAATTCCCAGGGTCCTCCACAGGGACTGGAGCTGGGAGGACCGGCAGAGGCCAGGGCAGCAGCCCAGAGGTGGTGGCTCCATTTGCATCACAATCTGGCATGCTGAAGGGGCTGAGCCCACTCTCTCTAGGCCTTGGGAGTGCTTCTGAGGTTCCCAGCCCTCATTTTGGGGCCCTCCCCACTGCCCAGCCTGGCCAAGACCCACCACAGCCCTAGGGGTCGGTCCCTGGGGAGAGAAGATGAATGGAGGCAGGGTCTAACCTGGGGTCAGCATAGAGGAAGCTGCTCAGTTCTGCCCGACCTATCCCTCTGCTTTTGTTTGGACCCCAGAGCCCAAGAATCAATCTTCATGGGCCTTGGGGCCTGGGCAAGGAGAGGCAGCTGGGGGGGGGGGCAACCCTCTGCTTCCACTGGTGGCCTCCCCTTGGAGGGAACTCCTGGAAGAAGGAGCTGGAAAAGGCACCAGGAGGTAGGAGGAAGGACTCCTTTGAGCACAGGAAAGTGGGGCAAGGACAACAGCAGGTGGGAGGGAAGTAAGGAGGGTGGACTGCTTTTTAGAAAGAGAAAGACCCAGACCCAGACAGGGACAGAAGGGGTGGGGAGGGGACCCACCCTTGACAGGGATGCCTGGACTGAGGTGGGAGGGCCCAGGCAGATCCTACACTTCGGAATGCATGTGCTCTGAGTCCCAGGAGCATATGCAGATGAGGCCTGTCTGTATGTAAATGAGCTGTCTGTATGCAGATGAGGAGAGAGGGCATTCTCTTCTCAGGGTTACCATAGAGCCCACCTCCTCCCTCCTTCCCCCAGGGCCCCAGCTGTAAGGCAGCCTGGGAAGAGGCCAGGCCTGGGGAGAGGTAAACTGCAATAGAAGGTTAGACATCAGGAAGGACTTACTAAAGACAAAAGCTAGTTCTTGGGAAGGAGCTAGAAATGAAATGGAGAATATAGAGGGGCTGCTGGGAGTGCCAGGCAAAAATAGATGGGGACGGACTATGGGAAGACTCTCTCAGGGAAACACAGACAGATGGATAGAAGATTGGAGGGTAAGTCTGGGGATGCAGGAAAGAAAGGAAACTTGATTGAGCGTCCACTCTGTGCCAGGCCTCACAGCGTCATTGGATTCTGGTGATAACCTTGTCAAACCTTTTACAGACCAGGGGCAGAGAGGCTGAGAGATCTGTCAGGTCACACAGTTTGCAAGTGGCAGGGCCCTGGCCTGTCTGACTCCACAGCAGGCCACCACAGCTTAGGACCTTCCTACTCCTTCCTGAGGAGCTCTGGTAGCATAGTGCCTAAGGCACTTGACTGCTAACCAGCCACTCCTCGGAAAGAAGGTTGGACAATCTACTTGCGTAGTGATACTGCCTTGGAAATGCAAGGAGGGGTCGCTATGAGTCGGGTCCGACTTGACAGCACATAACAACACAACAACATTCCTTCCTGAGGAGCAGACTGGAACAGTCTTTCTTGACCCAAGGGAGAGGGTAAAGGGTATTAAGAATTTGGGGGCTCTACCTGCGGGCAAGGCCTGATGCTTCCTGAGGACAGGCCTGGGGAAACTGAGGAAATTGCCCCTTCACTCAGCAGATCCAAGTCCAAGCTGGCCCTGAACCCAGACCCCTGGGCATCCAGTCCAGGATCCCTTCCTGGAAGCATAGGGGCTGGGAGAAGCGAGGGGGTGTTTAAAAATGGCCTCTCCTCTTCCTCCGATGGCCCCCGGCCCCCCACATCCAACAGTGCAGCCAAGGCCTTTGTGGGGAGGCCATGGGGAAGAGAGGCCCCTTGTTGGTCCATTCATCCTCCCGGAGGCTTGGCTGATGCCAGCCCCTCAGCACCAGCTGGGCTCTCTTTCTTGGGGGGTGCCAGCCGGCCCCCACCCGCTGCCACAACCCGCTCCCCAGCTCTGCCGTTTCCTGGAGCCTCAGGGCTTTGGCCCTGGTCCCGGCTGAGGGATGGCGGGGAGCCCCGGCCCCCCATGCTCCCCACACCTCGCCTTTCACATGCTGGCACCAGAGCCGTGGGAACACTGGACAGCAGCTGGGCACCGGTGCCGGGCACTGCCCGCCCCCAGCCCGGCTGACCTCCGAGAGGGGAGAAGAACAGGCCGCCCCCAAAAAGAAGCTCCTCCAGGATGGGGCCCTAGAAATCCTTAGCACTAATTATGAATCTGAGGACAAACAAGACATTTGCAAGTCAATTAGTGACAGAACTTTCCCAGGACAGAGCTTCATCCAGGCTCTGCTTCAGACAGAGCCACATGCTGGATCTGCTGGGTCATCATGTCCCTCCCCCTGTCCCTGCTCTGCTCAAAGCTCCCGAGATAGAGACCAGCCCAACACTCTGCCAGCCCTTACGTGGGTGAGGGCGCCAGGGCCTACGTGGGTCTACCAAACCAAACCTACTGTTGTCAAGTCAGATCCGACTCAAAGCGACCTCTCCTTGGGTTTCCAAGGCGGTGTTGTTGTTGTTGTTGCTATGTGCCCTCGAGTCAGACCCGACTCATAGCGACCCCCTCCTTGGGTTTCTGAGGCAGTATCACTACAGAAGTAGATTGCCCCATCTTCCTTCTGAGGAGTTGCTGGTGGGTTTGAACCGCCAGCCCTCTGGTTAGCAGTCCAGTGCCTTAGGCACTTTGCTACCAGAGCTCCCTTCCAAGGCGGTATCTCTATGGAAGTAGATTGCCCAACCTTCCTTCTGAGGAGTGGCTGGTGGGTTTGAACTGCCAGCCTTCTGGTTAGCAGTCAAGTGCCTTAGGCACTACGCTACCAGAGCTCCTCTACATGGGCCTGTAGTTGTTGTTGTTGTTTGCCGTGGAGTCGGCCCCGACTCATAGCGACCCCTCCTTGGGTTTCCAAGGCAGTATCACTACGGAAGTAGGATTGCCCAACCTTCCTTCTGAGGAGTGACTGGTGGGTTTGAACCGCCAGCCTTCTGGTGAGCAGTCAAGTGCCTTAGGCACTATGCTAAGGGCCCCTTCGCTCTGCTAGGGTCAGCCGGCAAGTCAGCAAGGCTGCTACCTAGAGGCATGCTATTAGGGTCCTGACCTCAATCCCATCTGTGATAGAACTTGGCTGCTCCTGAAAGGAGATGCAGGAAGCAGCTGGCCCTGAGAGGGTGGCATCAGTGGGGGTGGGAAGCTGACAAGGAAAAGGAAGTCACTGTAGAAGAGCCAGGGGAGGTGATTCTCAGAGACAGAGGCGACCAAGGGGAAACAAATAGTCTTCAGGCATCTCAGTGGCTACACCCAGGCCAGGAGCCAGAGAGCCTGAGGGTTTTCAGCTAAACCTATGAAGGAACTTCCAGGTAGACTTGTACAGCCGTAGAGGAAGGGGCCAGAGCGCTGGCTCTTGCTCCTTCCAGCCTGAGAGGTCTTTAGCTGGGAAAGGGGTTCTCTGCTGATAGGACCCCTTAATTGGGGAAAGAAAGGGAGGGGAAGGGGCTGTGAGGGGCAAAAGCCCTAGAGCCAGCCCCGCCATCTGAGGGAGATTAAGGGATTATAATTAAAACGTGTTTGAGGGGCTCCGAGCAGGTGGGTTGGGGCTGGTGCTAACGATCTAATTGCTGCCTTTAGCCAGGGCCTGGCTGCTGGGGCTCTGTAATGAGTGGGGGTGTTTTTTTAGTTTATTTTTTTAAGGGGGGTGGGTGAGAAGAGGCGGAGTTGAGGGGCCAGGAGGGGAATTCTTTTTCTTCACTTTGAACACCCTGGTTCACAGGCTCACAGGCTTCGGAGAGTACTCCCTCGCTGCCCTCCCCAAGAAACCAAGATGAAGGCTGCAGCCTAATGGAGGTACAGGAGGCACAGAAGAGAACTTTTTGGACCAGGAATGAGCAGAGAGTACTCAGGCTTGGCACAGAGAGGGTACATGGAGGCAGGGGATGGTTAGGAGGAGAGCAGGAAATCGTAATAATTACAACTGCTAACATTAATTGAAAATACACTGTACACCGTATGTCAAGCATTGCACTCCAAATCCAACCAAACTCACTGCCATCGAGTCAATTTCGACTCATAGTGACCCTCCCTTGGGTTTCCAAGGCTGTAAATCTCTACTTTAGTCATGTTGTGAAAAGGGTATCATGCTTGGTAAAGTGGAGGGTGAACAAAAAAGGAGAAGACCTTCAATGAGATGGATTGACACAGTGGCTGCAACGATGGGCTCAGGTAGAGCAAGGATTGTGAGGATGGCATAGGACCAGGCAGTGTTTCGTTCTGTTGTACATGGGGTCACTTTGAGTCAGAGCTGACTTGACAGCACCTAAAAAAACCAAAAAACCAAACTCACTGCCATCGAGTCGGACCTGACTCATAGTGACCCCTCCTTGGGTTTCTGAGGCAGTATCACTATGGAAGTAGATTGCTCAACCTTTCTTCCAAGGAGTGGCTGGTGGGTTTGAACCACCAGCCTTCTAGTTAGCAGAATGCTTTAGGCACTATGCCACCAGAGCTCCTTGACAACACCTAACAACCACAAAAATCTTTATGGAAGCAGACTGCTTCATCTTTCTTCCATGGAGCAGCAAGTGGGTTCAAACCACTGACATTTTGGTTAGCAGCCAAATGCCTTAGCCACTATACCATCAGAGCTCCTAAGCATTGTACTAGCAGTTTATAAACGTATTTAATCCTCACAACTACTCTGAAGAGTAGGTGCTATTTTGGGAGTGATGGTTCAGGGCTAGGCTGAGGAGGAGACACCTTTCCTGAGGGCTCAGCCCAGATCCTTCAGTGAGTAGATGTCAGGGATCCCACTGATCAGGGATAGCCCCCTCCAGATACAGCCTTCTACCAAAGAAGGGATTGGTGGTGAAACCCTCTGTAGACTCAGAGACCTCAGGCTCACCAAAGCATGCAGGTTGCAACCCAAGACCTTAAGATATGGAAGTTCATTCATATTCAGTTTGTGCAGCCTCCCCTCCTGCATTTCATGCAAAAAACACACCAGGAACCCGGACACACAATGGATGGCACAACG
The DNA here is from genome assembly GCF_000298275.1 of Orycteropus afer afer. Lineage (NCBI taxonomy): Eukaryota > Metazoa > Chordata > Mammalia > Tubulidentata > Orycteropodidae > Orycteropus > Orycteropus afer. The sequence goes on from NW_006921804.1 coordinate 1,445,666, forward strand.
CTAAGCCTTTGCACAGTGACAGATTACCCGATAAGCAAGGTAAGCATGGGCTTACTTGTGTTTACTAATGTGTAGCAAACAATTTCATGTTTTTTCACCACATCAAAAATTTTGCTTGTAGGTATGGCTGGTATCTGTCTCTCTCCCAATCTCAGAGCATCTTCCTACAGAATTAAAGACTCTTTTCAAATTTACAATCCCTAACAGGGATGGAGAACCCAGCAAGCAAGGTGTTGTTGTTGTTGTTATGTGCCGTCGAGTCAAACCCGACTCATAGCGACCCCCTCCTTGGGTTTCCGAGGCAGTATCACTTCGGAAGTAGATTGCCCCATCTTCCTTCCGAGGAGTGGCTTGTGGATTTGAACCGCCAGCCTTCTTGTTAGCAGTCAAGTCCTTAGCCACTATGCTACCAGAGCTCCCAGCAAGCAAGGTAGGCATGGGTTTATTTGCACTTATCACTAATCTGTAGTGAACAGCTTCACAAGTTTTTCATGTGAATTGTTCACTACGGATTAGTAAATTAGTGCAAGAAAGCCCATGCTTACCTTGCTCATTGGGTAATCTGCCTTTGCTTTTGCACTTGCTGTTCCCTCTCCTTGGAAAGTCATCCCCTCAGCTCATTTCCTATTCCAAGAATTTCCACTTGCATGGCCCTTCTTTTAGGGGCCTTCCTCTCCCTCTATCCCCTGGGCTGCTCAGAGCTTTTGAGAATTGGTTACCTCTGGCCAGCCAGAGCCAGAGAAGGTGATCACCACAGATTTAGGGAAGAAAAGGATGGGCTGGTGAGTGGTGGGTATTCGGTTTCATAAATAAAAGGCCCAAGGCAGAGTAGCTTTGGGGGGATACACAAGAAACCAGAAGCATTGGTTGTCTCTGGGTGGGCCCTGGATAGCTGAGACAGAAGAAAGATGGAGACTTCTTACTGTGTAATGAATCCTTTTGTGCCTTTAAAGATTTGTTCCATGTGAAATAAATAAATAAATAAATAAATAAATAAATAAATAAAAGAGGAACTAGGTTTGCTGGTCTGATAGAGCCTGGTAGAACCACTGAGACTATGGTCCCTAGCTGCCCTTCAGGTTTGGAATTGAACCCATACCTGTGGCTTCCAGTCGAACAAAAGACAGGCATATGAATTCAATATGTACCTGAGGTAGATACATTCCTTGGAGAGAACAACCATGGGAGAAAGAGGGGCTGTTTATGCATAGGGAGATAGCTCAGGGGGCAGGAGTGCACGGAGGGTGGACACAGGGAAGAGGTAACTATCAGGAGGAAGTGGGAGGGTAGCTGTTGCATTGGGGTAAATTGTAGTCAATGTCATGAGACAACGTGTGTGTGAACTGCTGTACGGAAAGTGAATTTGCTCTGTAAACTTTCACCCAAATCACAATAAAAAAATAAAATTTAAAAATAATTAAAAAAAGAGAGATTTGTTCCATATGAAAAAAAATGACCTATTCAGAGATAAATTAAATTTAAAATATCAGTTACAGCAGTTTTTTTTAAGGCCTAAGGAAGAGCAGTGCTTAACCCCAAAGGCCAGAGCATGAGAGAACACCCGAGGACTCCTCATTTGAGAGGAAACAGTGGAATTCCAGTCCCTTCTCTCCACCTCCCCTTCTTCACTCTTCTCCTGACACCTTCCAGGCCAGCTGGGCCTGCTAACTGTGTTCCACACTCTGCCTACTCCTCCAGGAGACTTCCAAGATGGCCGGGGAGAGCAGGTGCTTCCCAGCGGCTTCTTGGCTGCTCCACTCTTCTCCTGCCACCTCCCTATCCAGGTGGCATTGCAAGAACACCTAGAAGAGTAAGCTCTGTCTTCGTTACCTAGTACTGCTATAACAGAAATACTACATACAAGTGGGTGGCTTTAACAAACAAATTTATTTGCTCACAGTTTAGGAGGCTGTTGTTGTTATGTGCTGTCGAGTCGGACCCGACTCATAGCGACCCCTCCTTGGGTTTCCGAGGTAGTATCACTATAGAAGTAGATTGCTCCATCTTCCTTCCAAGGAGCGGTTAGGAGGCTAGAAGTCTGAATTCAGAGCTCCCATTCTAAGGGGATATCTTTTTCTCTCTGTTGACTTTCAAGGTCCTTGTCTCTTGTGAGCTTCTTCTCCTGGGCAATCTTCATCTAACTTGGCATCTTTCTTCCCCCATCTTTGCTCTGATTGCATGTTTAATCTCTTTTATATCTCAAAAGAGATTGACTCAAGATATACCCTACACTGATCCTGCCTGATTAACATAACAAAGACAACCCATTGCCAAATGGGAATATAACCACAGACATAGAGGTTATCATTTACAATGCATATTTTCAGGGGGACATGATTCAATCCATAACATTCCACCCTTTGGCCCGCCAAAATTCATGTCCTTGCCAAGTGCAAAACACATTCACCCCCTCTCATCATTGCAAACATCTTAAATCAACTCCAACTCTAAAATCTCATCTTCTGAAGCATCTAAATCAAATGGTAAGACTTTAGGCATATTCAATGCTGGGCCAAAATTCCTCTTCCTCTATGAACCTGTGGAACCTAGAGTACAAGTTATCTGCTTCCAAAGCACAATGGTGGGACAGGCACAAGGTAGACATTTCCATCACAAATGGGAGAAATTGGAGGGAAAAAGGGAGAACAAGCACAAGCAAGTCCAAAATCTGGCTGAACAAAAAACATTAGCTCTCAAGGCTTGAAACTAATCTTCTGTTCTCTGAGATCATCTGAGCAATGACCCTACGCATCAGACTCTGAATATTGGCCAGACCTACTGAATTCTAGATGGAGGCCCTTGGCCCTGGGCTTCAGCTCACCTTCCAGGCCCACTGGGATGGCAACTCTGCTCAGTGGGCACTTGCTCTTAGTTCATCTAAATGGCGACTCAACTGCTTCTGCCCCAGCAGGCCCCATTCTTCTGTCCTTTGAGCATGGCAACCCTACTCCCTCAGCTTTGGGCAGTAGCTTCATCCCCCTGGCACAACTTAACAGCAGGCTCACACACCAAGTTGGTAGAAATCCAAACCTAGGAGACCTTGGCCCCATCCTTTGCAACTGAGAAGGCCCTGCTTCCCATGCTCCTTCCAACAGTTCTGCTGATCTCTCAGCTGCTCCAAGGGTGGTCCTTTGCTTTTCTTGGAGGACAACAGATGTAGCTCGTTTAGCTTGTTTCCTGCCTGTGGGATTCCAGGAGACGGACAGTGTCCTTTCCTTCTTTGTCGTCCCCTTCAGTCTAAGGTGATGGGCTTTCTACTGTGGTGGTTGCCTAGATCCATCAATCACAGGCTTAATCTCTTTATCAAAAAGTTATGTAGCTACATCCTTGGTGAACATTCTGGGATACGTGTCCTTAATCTTTACAACAGAATTTTCCAGATCTTTAAGTTCTGTTTTCATTTTACACAGTTCATTTTTATGTCCATCTCTTTCCTCTTGCATTTTACTATAAGTGGCAAGGAGAAGGCATGTAGTCTCTTTAAGATCTTGCTTAGAAACCTCCTCAGCAAGATATCCAAGTTCATTACTTACAAGTTCTATCTTTCACCAAACATTTGAACACAATTCAAACAAGTTATTTGTCACTGCATAAGAAGCATTGCTCTTCCTCCATTGTCCAATCACATGTTCATCATTTTCTTTTAAAGCCTCACCAGAAGCACATTTAACATCCACATTTCTAGAAACATTCTGTTGCTAGCACCATATATATTCTCTAAGATGATAGAGACTTTCTCTATAGCTCTTCTCACTTCCTTCTGCGTCCTCACCTTTAATGTCCATAATTCTATCAACAATCTCTTCAAGGCAATCTAGATTTTACTGTTAAAACCAAATCCACTGCCATCAAGTCAATTCCAACTCATAGTGATCCCCATTGGGTTTCTGAGGCAGTAAATCTTTATGGAAGTAGATTGCCCAGTCTTGCTTCCACGGAGTGGCTGGTGGGTTTGAACCACCAACCTTCTGGTTAACAGTCAAATGCCTTAGGCATTCCACCACCAGAGTTCCTTAGACTTTTACTATTAGGCACCTTAAAATTTTTCCAGCCTCTACCCATTACCCAGTTCCACAATCACTTCTCCATTTTAGATATTTCTCAGAGCAGCACCCCATTCTTCCAGTGCCAAATTCTTAGTTCTCTAGTGCTGCTATAACAGAAATACCACAAGTGGGTGGCTTTAACAAACAGAAATTTATTTTCTCACAGTTTAGGAGGCAAGAAGTCTGGATTCAGAGTGCTAACTCTAAGAGAAGCCATTCTCTCTCTGTCAGCTCGGGAGGAAGTTCTCTTCTGAGTTTCTGCTCCTGGGAAATCTTCATGTGGCTTGGCATCACTCTTTCCTCAGAGCTGGCACCCTAAATTTGGACTTTCAGCCTCCTAAACTGTAAGAAACTAAACTTCTGTTTGTTCAAGCCATCCACTTGTAATATTTTTGTTATAGCAGCACTAGAGAACTGAGACAGGCTCTAATTGTAGATTTGACCCTAACTGACTGTGGAACCTTGGGCAATGGGGCTAATGCCTTTATCCCACAGGGAAGCAGTAGGAGAGGAATGACAACACCCAGGAGGGGTTCAGAGAAGTGGAGTCATGGGTTAGCGCCAAGGCTGCACTGGGGGCAGACTGTCTAGTTGGCAGCTCTGGCTCCAGAGGAACTCAGTGTCTAAGGGGAAGTGAGACAAGGCCCCAGGGTCTCCAAGATTAGGGCTCTCAAGTTTCTCAATAGCAGTGTGCATGTGGGCAGGTCACTGGATGAGACTGTCTGGTCCAGTGAGAGAAGGGACAGTGGTGGCTGCTCTCACTTTAGCTGAGGAGCTGGAGAGGATGGTGGCTGATGGTTGCCCTCCTCTGCAAGCCTAGGCCCCTGCTAATCTGCTGTGTGCTGTGTGCTGTTCCCTGGGCTCTCCCTCTCTGAACCTTGGGTGTCCCATTTGGGATGTGGGTACATCCCTGCCCTTCCTCCCTATATGACTGAGGTGACTATAACGGAGCTCTTCTGGGCACCCAGTCTTAGCTTCTCCATCTGAAAAATGGGGAGACAAACAGAAGCTAATCCCCAGAGCACTGAGAGGAATTAAATGAGATAATGTATGTAAAGTGCCTGGCGTAGCGGAGTGCAGGCAGCGAGGGCTCATAAATGGTGGCTGTTATTATAGTTATTAGATGGGAGGGATCCTGTAAAATGTGCTAGTCCAGGGCAGGGACTTCTCATTATTGCGCTGGTGGGAAATAATGAGGCCTGTGGTAATAGCCCCTCACACTCCCAGGCCCCTCTGACAAAGGACGCAGCGGCTGTGGATGAGACCGACAAAGTGAGAAGTAAATGGGACATAATGGGACACTTAGGGGCTTAGCTGGGCTGGGGGCGCTGGGAAAGACCCTCCGGCTGTGGCTCCAGGTGCTGAAGGACCCCACAGGCCAGAAATCCAAACTGACAGTCCACCCTGCAGCAGGGCGCTCAGCAAAGAGCCCAAGCCTCCATTCACCTCATAGGTCTGCTGGTGTGGGTGCTGCTCTGCGTGGGGAGGGCGGTGGCGGCATAAATCAGACCCTAGACTCGTGGACACTGACAATAATTCAAATAAACAAGTGACATACACAGATGGTGTTAAATGATACGGAGAAACATAGAACAGGGAACAGGGACAAGTAGGGCTGGGTGGGGGTGGTGAATTGTCACTTAAAATAAGGTGGTTAGGGAAAGTATGATTTTGTTTGATTTTTTTTTATTGTGGAAATTTTTTAAATAGATACAAAAATAAATAGAACAGTGCAATGAACCCCACTTGCCCATCATCCAGCTTCAACTGCCAAACTTGTTTCATCTATACTCCCACCTACTTTTTCCTGGAGGAAGTGCAGCCAGAATGCTCCTTGGAAACAAGAATGGCCAGACTTCATCTCATCCACTTTGGTCATGTTATAGGAAGGGACCACTCCCTGGAGAAGGATGGCATGCTTGGTAAAGTAGAGGGTCAGTGAAAAAGGGGAAGGCCCTCAATGAGATGGACTGACACAGTGGCTGCAATGATGGGCTCAGATATAGCAAGGATCGTGAGGCTAGTGCGGGACTGGGCGGTGTTTCTTTCTGTTGTGCCTGGGGTCACTATGAGTCAGAGTCAACTTGATGGCATCTAATAACAACAACAACTTTCTTCCATGTTATTTTGAAGCAAATCCTAGATATTATGTCCTTTCATGGAGGGTGTGATTTGAACAAAGATCAAAGGAAGAGAGGAGGCCAGCCTCGTGGTCATTCATGAGGCGAGCATTCCACACAGAGGACAGAGAGTGCAAAAGCCCTGTAAAAGGTCATGCCATGGAATTTGGAGGCTCAGGTTTGGAGGCTTTAATCCTAGCTTTGCCTGGAACTGGCTGTGAAACTTGAGACAAGTCTCTTAATCTCGCTTAACCTCAGTTTTGTCATCTGTGACACGGGGCTAATAATGCCCTCCGTCCATGGAGAGGCTGTTGTTGTTATGTGCCGTGGAGTTGGACCCGACTCATAGCAACCCCTCCTTGGGTTTCCGAGGCAGTATCATTACAGAAGTAGATTGCCCCACCTTCTTTCCGAGGAGTGGCTGGTGGGTTCGAACCACCAGCTTTCTGGTTAGCAGTCAAGTGCCTTAGGCACTATGCCACCAGAGCTCCTATGGAGAGGCTATAGGAAAGTAATGGATAATGCCCCAACCTGTGAGTACTTCACAGAAGTGGAGCAACAAGTATGGCTGTAGAGGAACTCAGTGTCTGACAGGACGTAAAACAAGGTCCCAGGGTCCCCAAGACTAGGTGGGGGTTGGGAATAAGGTCTGGGGCTAGTTTCCAGGAAAAGGCCACCCCTGAACTCAGCCTGCAGACCACTCTGATGGGAAGGAGGTCTGAGCCCAGGGCTTGGCCATGTTTGCTGTTCCTATTTTCACCCCCCCAACCCCCCAAGGAAGGGCCACTGGATCCCAAGCTGCTGGAGACAAGAGAAGGACCGAAGGCCTGAATGGCTGACTGTTCTCTAAGCAGGCCTGGCCCCCTTTAAACACCCTCACCACCACCTCCACCTCCCTCCCAGGGTGATTATCACCCAGAGGGGCCTTTCCTGGGGGACACAAAGAGACCCTCAACTCCCATCCTCAAGGCAGAATAATGGGCCATTCACACTGAGGGGACCCCAGCCTCACACCTGGCCCTCTCAGGCAGCCCCCGACTGCCCCTTTGTCCCAGGCTTGCCCTGCACATGGGTGTCAGTGGCTCGGGGAAGCCCTAGCCCCCAGCTGGGGCACTCCTGGCCCTTCCCCCACCTCTACAGCCGTCTGTACTCTGGACTGGATTTAGGGGGAGGTGGGCCTGCCATTCATCCCACACCCGCTCACTCGGAATTTCACTCCTCTCGAAAGTCCTTACAGAGCGATGGGAAAATGGGAGGGAATAATTAGGAAAATCATTAGCGTCTCAAGGCCCATCTGAGAGGGATTAAGGGATTAAAGGCCTTCCAACCAATCTCTCCTACTTTAAGGTTGTTGTAGGGGTTTTGTTTTCAGGACTTTTTTTTATTTTCTTTTTCCCTGGGTTGGGAGAGAGGAAAGTCTTGGTGGATCCTTCCTTCAAAAGCTGCAGAAAAAAGTCAAGACATTGAAGTTGAGGTGGAAAAAAATTGGGGAAGGGGGAAGCAGGTGTGTGGGTCAGGGTCTCTTCCCAAGATCTTCTAGACCACCTCAGACTACATTTTATTTTTTAAATAATGTTTACAATAAAAGTTTACACAGCAAATCAGGTGCCCATTTACAATTTCTACACAAATTCCACACAAGTTCTTCTGGTCTCAGGGTAGAACATAAACTTTATGAACTATATTATGTTCATTGGTTACACTTTTCACAATGTGTCAACATCACTAGGACTAATTGTTTCCATGAATCTTTGGTTTTCTTCATTCTTCTTTGCTCTGGATGAGACAGTGTTATTCTTTATTTTATGAGCCAATCTTTTTTTTAGTTAACAGGTGACCTCAAGGGATAGTTTTAGTTCAATGGTGATTAATGGTGATCGTCTCGGGGAGTCCTCTAGTCTCAATCAGTGAAGTCTGGACCTTTTAGGAATTTGAGCTCTGTTCCATGTTTTTCTCCCATTGTATCAGGATCCATCTATTGTGACCTTGATCAGAACAGTTGGTATTGGTAGCCGGGCACCATCTAGTTCTTCTGGTTCAGGATACAACATAAACATGATGAACTATTGTTACATCAACTGACCAAGTTGTCCCATAAGACTATGGTCCTAAGCTTTCAAACCCAGAAAACTAATCCCATGAGATGTTTGGTTATGTCTAAGGAGTATCCATAACTGTGCCCCCTATGGGCTTTATTATATATATGAATATATATATTTATACACATACATGTATATACATATAGCATATAGAGACATCTATAACTCACTGCCATCAAGTCGGATCTGACTCATAGAGACCCCTCCTTGGATTTCCGAGGCAGTATCACTACAGAAGTAGATACGTATGCACACATATCCATACCTATATACATATAAGCATCATACATACACATATAACCACACACGCATTTTTTATTGTTATTGCTGTCGTTGCAAAATTATATATGTCAGAGCATTTACATCCTTTTTCTTTTGTACTTCTTAGTGACATCATTTACGTTGGTCAAGCTGTGCACACTTCACCTGCAATTGATGTTACCTTTCCCATCACCAAAAATGACAAGTGTCAGATCCTTCTTGAGGTGTGAGTGTGTGTTGGGGGAAAGGGGCACAGAAGTCAAGTGGGACCAGAGGGCGAGCCTAGACTGGCCAGCTAAGAGCCCATGGGCTTCTTTGGCAGGTGCCCCAAGGGCCTCACCTCTGCCTTGCCCAGCCACCTCCTACCTCCTCAGCTGAAGGCTCAGTCAGGCTCTCCTGCCCCTGACTGGTTCCAACGGAGACAAACTGGGCCAAAGGGGTCCTTGCCATTCATCCTGCTCTGGTAGCCTGAGATTCAAGGCTGGGGGCCATGCAGGAGAGAGCTAGCCAGGGAAGGGAAGATTTCAGAGAGACTGAGACAGGAAAGCTGTGTCAACTAAGCTGGATCAGGCTTCTACTGTTTGCAGTAAGGGTTAGGGTTAGGGTCCATAACCACTGTCCTCAGGCAGTACACAGTCCAGTTGGAGAGAGCACACAGTCCCAGGTAGTCTCAGATGTAAAAGGGGCTTTGGGAGACACAGAGACAGACCTCCTCCAGTCTGGAGAGACCAAGGATAGGTCCATGGAAGAGATGACTCTCTCATTTATGAGTAGCCCGGATACCTGGCATGTGGTAGGTTCTTAGTAACTTTGTAGGCAATGTACCACTCAAGACAATGTCTCATTGAAATGGTTCTCCCAATTTATGGCAATGAAAAACCACCAGCGGAGGAGAAATTTGAACACTGTACCACCTGGTTTAAGGCAGCAGGCAAGTGGGGACTTGTGAGTTGCTGGAGAACAGAGGCCCACCTTCGCATTGACACCCAAGCTTTCCCACAGTCTTCCTGTGTTCCATCCCAACGCAGCCTCAGCCATTCCAGGGAAGAAAGAGGCCTGGCATGATGGGGGCTCACACAGTCTCTCCCTCCCACACACACCTCCTGGCTTCCCTGATTGCAGTTTCGGGGCTCCCTAGAGTCAAGGTTGCCCCTTCATTTCCCTAGAAGACTCAGCTAACCTTCCTCTGAGCCTCCTCACCAGAGAACCGTGGCCTCACAGGGCTTGACACCGCCCAGAGCAGGCGGGAAAATGGAGCAGCCCTTCCCAAGATGGAGGCAGGCAGAAGTCCCTGTGGACCCAACACCTTGCCAGTGGTGTGGGTGATAGATGCCAGAGGCTGCTGCCTGCTACAGCATTAATAATCCCGTTTATTAATGGTCTTAATTAGCAACCGCCAACAAGAAGCCCGGTGCTAATGCCACCAATAATCTAGGCTTGTGGGGCGTGGACAGGAAGGGCAGGGGAGGGGATGGATGGCTTGCAGCTTGGGAAATAACGCAGACACAGTATGCAGTGCTGGGTGCAGAGGCACTGGAGAGATGAGGAGATAGGGACACAATCACCCCCACCGGCTCCCACACCAGGCTTCTTGACCCCCTCACTGCACAGCCTCCTCAGAATGGTGTTGGGACAAAATGAAGCGTGAGGAATTGCAAGGGAGGGAGGGAGGTGTGCCTGTGCCTTCAGAGCTAGAATCCAGACAGTGGCCTGGGGGACGGAGGCAAGTCTGTAAAGGCTCGAGTGAAATGAGCTAGAAGGGGATTGGGAACAAGCCCTACAGTGTCCTGGAGCCACATTCCTGGCTCTGGGGAGACGGAGATGGATGGGGCTGAGCTGAGAAGGAGGGGACATTGGAGTCGGGGAGCAGGCAGCTCTTCCAGCTGAGGTTTCCTCTGCCAAGAAGAGCAGGGTGGGAAAGGCAAGTTTAAGAATCAAGACCATGCCCAGTCCCAACAAAGCTCACTTCCTCTCTCAGCCTCAGAGCCAAGCCTGAGCCTGCTTAGGTCCTCCCTGGGGACTCAAAGACTAGCCCAGAGCAGGCCCCGAGGGAGCCCTAAACATCCAGCCCAAGTAAGGGGCCCGCCTTTAGGGAAGGAACTACTGGTCAGTCCTCTTCTGGGGAACTTCCCAAAGCAAGGGTGCCCATCTGCAAATGCTCCGAGAGAGGGGGCTGTGGGAGGGAGGAGTGTGCTCAAGCCAAGGGTTTAGCAACATATGGAAAGGCGTGAGGGCATGGGCTTGGCTTCTTTCAAAGGTGGCTCTGGAGGAGTTTCCATAAAGGCTGAGGAGCCCTAGGTCAGGATGCTTTGGATGATTCTGGATTAGACCAGAGACCACTGAGGTCCCCTCCAGTCTAAGCACTGCCTTCTGAAAATACCTGGATGGGAGAGTGGCTAGGTGAAGAACTGCAGGGGCCCCACTCCCAGGGCCAGAAGTCCTGGCTGTTCCCTGGCACCATGAAATGCCTCAACTCCGAGCCCTGGGCCTTGCCGCACCATCAAGTCTCCTCTTATTCGATAAAACCAAAACCAAACTCACTGACATCGAGTTGATTCCAACTTACAGTGACCCCCATTGGGTTTCTGAGGTGGTAAATCTTTACGGGAGTAGATTGCCCCCATCTTCCTTCTTATTCAATAGCCTCTCAAATTCTATCCCAAGAAGCCAAGTCCCACTGCCCCCATCCCATCTCTACCTCCCCAGAACAGGGTAGATAGACATGTACCTGGATCTGTATAGAGGCGAGAAGGGCAGAGCCCCATCTTAGGTGGAAGGCTGGGCCAAACCAGAAAGGAGGCCTCTGAGCCCATTGGCAGGGCCTCTCTCCCGGGAGACTGCCTGTGTATCTCCCCTCATTCAACATTCTCCTACACCTGGACTTCCTGCAACAGTTCTCTTTTGGGGTGCTTTTTTTCCAGTTGGCCCCAAACCATGACAGTCTCCCAGAAGCATCACTACTTCAAGAGCCCAAACACCATCTCCCAGATGGCTTTTCACCCGAAGTAGCATTGGTCATGAGTCTTGATGGGAGTTTAGAGAAGATAGACTCAGGTCCTGTGCCCTGCTGAGCCTCAAACTCTACTTACTCAGCCAGTAAGTGTCCAGAGCACAGGGGGCTGAGTTCCCAGCCAAAGAAACAAACAGCTCTGCTCCCAGCATAGAACACCCTTACCCACTCTCCAGCTATTTTGGATGGACACAGGTGGAGGGATGTACCTCTCTCACTGATTGGAGGGGAGATGTACATCGGCAAGGCCCCATCTCCACATCATTGGAGAAGTTAACTTTAGTCCTCCCATGATCTTTCTCCCAGGAAAAGGTGGACCTCCTTAACTGGTTAAGGCAGTGGAAGACAGAGGGAGTCAGGAAAGAAGGCAGGCCTGCTCCACTAGGAAACTCATAGGTTAGAAGGACCCCTTGAGACATCTTTGCCCAGTAACCTGCATTGGGAAAATCACAAGTATTTCTCTCAGGGTTCTGGAAGAGAATTGACCCCAGATAGCCTACGAGAGCCCAGTGGGTCAATATATGAAAAAACACACAGAGGTTGGGGGAAGGAGGTGAGAAGAGCACCAGCTATGAGCCAGATGTAACTCCCAGAAGAAGGCAGAGGCTCAAAGAAATGAACTGACTGACTCTGATCACCAAGCCAGGGAGCAGTGGAGCCAAGACTTGGGCCCACCACGTCTGACCCCAAAGTCAAGGCTCTTTGGGGAGGGAAGTACAAGTGGAAGGGACAAGTGAGCACCTCTCGGCCCAAAGTCTGGTTCCGGTCACCCTTTGCCTTCCTCCTGGGGCTGGGGGCCTCGACTGGTGATCAGATGGCGGCGGCAGACACAATGGCGCTCTGTCCTGGTTGCTCTGGGACGACAGCTCATCCCTATGCAGTGACCGCCTCCCCCCACCTCGGCCCGGCCGCCAGCCCCTTTCAGGCCGAGGAAGCCCGGGTGGCGGCGGAGGGGGATTCTCACAGGCCGTTGGGCATTTGCATAGCCGGCTCGCTGGCCCGGAGACATTGGCCCGCATTGTTCCCGGGCGGCGGCGGCTGCGGCGGGCGCACGGGCCGGGTCTCGCAGGGACCCGGCTGGGAGCTGGCGGGCGGGCCAGACAAAGGGGACAGGGCGCAGAGAGCGGGGGGTGGCGACTGGGGGCTATTCCGAGGATGGGAGAGGAATATCGGGGTGAGGTGGGGGGACGTGGCTGCCTCAGGACCGCCACCGCCCCCCACTTTGGACACCCACGCCGTGTCTAATTCCTCCCCGAACTGGGGCCACAGCGCTCGCCGTGATGTGAATCTCAATAGGGGGGATCTGAAGCCTTTCCCAGGCTGCGTGGTTCGGAGCTCTGGGTCCTCCAGAGGTCAGAGGAGCAGCAACTAGCTCCCGCCTCGGGGGGACTCTGGCAACACAGGTCCACAAGCGACCCTGAGGCCCCTGGCGAACCTAATACTTCTGATCCAGGTACCTTTGGGCAGGAAACTCTGAGGCTCTGCATGCGCACACATGTGTCAAGAGCAGCGGCAGCGACCTTTCCCTCAGTGGGTCAGGCTCTGCTGGCCTCAGCCCTGACCCCAGCCCTTCCTGTTTGCTCCATCAGCGGGGTCCTGGGAGGTGAGCAGGGGCCCCAGTGTCCTCGTCCATCATTGTCCCCAGAGTTCAGTCATTGGGGTTGGACAGACAGAGTTCATGAGCGGGCAAGTGTCCGATTGTCCTGCATTGAGAGCAATAATGGTGGTGATCAGAGGGGCTGTCCCTGAGGGGCAGAGGCCTCATTGTCCTGAAGGGGTGAGGAAGGAGCCCCCCTGGCCCCTGGCCCTGCCATCTCCTTGACCTACTCATTGTCACCCTGTTGACCCAGCCTGAATGGCTAGGCCACTGTGTGGGGGACCAATGATGCTGAACCAGGAGACACAAGGAAGATGGGGGAGGGGTTGAGCCTTGGCTCCGCAAAGGGGCTCCAAGGATACCTGTCCTCCTTACCCTCTGACCTTCCTTCCTGAAAGCCATGACTGACACTCACCCCTATGCCCACGCCACAAATAATGACTCAAACTAAACAGAGCAATCTATGGGACACCCACCCTGTGCCAGGCACTAGAGGCAAAATTGAGGAAGGGAGACAAGAGAAAATACCAAGTGAAAACATCTTATTTAGGAGAAGCTGGCTGGGCAATTAGTTGTCCTTCCTCAGAAAGAGCTTGGGAATCTCTGGGTGATGCATAGAGTTCACTTTAACAGAAAGGTTGGTGGGTCAAGTCCACCTACAGGCACCTTGAATGAAGGCCTGGCAAGCTATTTCTGAAAAATCAGCCATTGAAAACCCTATGCAGGAGAGCTGTTTCATCATGGGGATTGCAATGAACGTCACAAAGCAAAATGCGTATGAATTGTTGAATGGAAAACCAATTTGCTCTGTAAACTTTTACCCAAATCATAAATCAAAAATCAAAATCCTATGGAGTATAGTTCTACTCTGATACACATGGGGTCACAATGAGTCCGGTTCCAGTCCATGGCAACTGGTTACTGGTTGGGGAGAGCTCAGTTGTCTCTTCTCTAGGAAATCTCCTAAAGAGGCTTGAGATGGGTGTTTCTCCCAGCAAGGACAGGCTGGGCTGGAGCTGCCATTTCTCCAGGCCTGGAGGAGAAGATGTGGTTGTGGCCAAGAAGGAGCCAGCAGTAGAGGGAGAGGATCAGGTCACAAAATGTTGAAATAAATGAATATTCATAGCTTTCTCCACCCAAAATGGGGTAGGCTAGGGAAGGTCTCACCCCATTCCAGAATTCCCCTTTCCCCAATCTTCTTCCAGATCTCTGTTCCAGGACTGCTTAGGGATCTGTGGGGTGAGGGGAGGTCACCTGGCTGGACCTAGACCAGTGCAGGGCTGGGAGCTGAGGCTTCCTGCTGTGGGTTGAGAGATGGGGCCTCAGCTCTTCCACACTCCTCCCCTTCCTCCCAGTAGAGGCTGACACTGACCAGGAATCTTTTTGCAATCTCAGCTCAGGAATGTCTCCTCACCACACCTATCCCATTCAGCAAGGAGTAGTGGAGGCTGTGGAGGCAGGAGGAAAGTTGAGGGGTGGAAGCAGAGTCATAGGGCCATATGGGTAGGACCCTGCTCCTTGTTCCTCTCCTCCTTCCCCTCTCCCCCAGCTACCTTGAGGATGGAGCTTGACAGCGATGGGCAGTTTTGCCCATCCCAAGCCCCAGGAATCCCTCCACTTTCTCCCTTTGTTCCTCGGTCTGCATGAATCTGAGTTTGAGGGACTCATCTTCATGCTCAACTCTTACCAGAAACCTGGGGCAAGGGCAGGAGAGGGTGGAGGGGTCCCAGTGCTGCAGGGGTCAGAAGGGGACTATGGTGTACTGGAAGGATGAATTCTGTTGAATGAGAGATCTGAAAATTCTAGCACCTGGCCTGACATCTAGTGGGGGGTGGGGGCTCATAAAAGACTTGTGGTATGAATGCAAGAGTACCATAGCTGCAGCAGACAGGAAAGGGGTTAGGCTGCAAGAAAGACTTCCATCCTTGGTAGAGGATAAGGCAAGGGCAGGAAGGCTGCATTCCCTCTGCTGAGTGTAGAGTGCCCTCTGGTGGTCAGAATGGTCCCAAGTCAACACAAACCCTGAACCATCCTTCTTGACTCTCTTGTTGTTATGTGCCGTGGAGTCGTCCCCGACTCGTAGCGACCCCTCTTTGGGTTTCCGAGGCAGTATCACTACGGAAGTAGGATTTCCCAACCTCTTAGCCACCACCTTTATTCCTCACACCACACGACCCTACTTACTCCTCACTCCCCAGGCTCAGGACAGAGACATAAGGTGGATGGAACCTGTGTTATGGATGCTCCCAGCTTTTGAGGGACTGGTGACAAATATGCCCCTATACCCCTACTCTGCTCAGATGCTACCCAAATTGAGGGTCAGAGTGGCAGCAATTCTGGAATAGGAAGAACTACCCAGCAGCCCAAATTATCTTATAAAGGATGCAGGCTTTCTAGGAGAGAACAAGTTCCCTGTGCCTGGCGGTGAGCCCACCATCAGCAAATCATAGCACCGTAAAGGAAGTTCCATGCCTCCTGGGAGGTAGGACGTCAACACTAAGGTCCTTTCCCACCCTGGGGTCCTAACAGTACAAATTAGAGAATGAAAGGAGCTTCTCATATTCCCAGTGCACAAAAAAGGAGTCAGAGTCCCTGGTGATGACGGCGGTGTTTATCGCCCTCAGAGTGCTAGGTCCTAGCTCAGACTTCACCATCGCTGTGTGATCCTGGACCAGTGGGTCAGCCTCTCTGATGTCTCCATAGCTTTCTCAACGAGAAAGGGGTGTGGATGCCTCACTTTTGGCCCTTTCTCCCTACATTTGAAGGTAGTGGAGTGTGGGCAGGTGGCATGGCCCTCCCCACCACACCACACCAGGTTACAGCCCTGCCCCTCCCTCTAATACCACCCGTGGAGAAGCGGCTCCTTGTGGCTCATTGACCATCAACTCCTTTCTGCAGCAGAAGGGATGGGAACTAGAAAAGAAGAACTTCTCAACATGTAATAGGAGAGTGTCCTCTCAGGGTCAACAGCAGATTAGGCCCGAGTGTCTGGTTCCTCGGTCCTCAGAGGTCCCTGGGCTTCATCCTCATGCTCCCTTGGCACCTGGAAGGCAGGGGCAGGGGATGGGGGGAAGCAGGTGAAGGGGCAGCTCCAGGGGGCTGGAGGCCAAAGCTTAGGGGTGTGGCCCCAAGGAGAATGAGCAGACATGAAGGAAGGAGGGGAGGCAGGGAAGGGAGGTCTGGAAAGTGAAGAAAGAGGTTCATGAGGGGCTGTAACCGTGTCTCACCTCCCAGTAGATCTGGTCCTCGAAACACTGGGAGTCTCGGGGGGAGTCCAGGATGGGCATCTTCAGCAGGAGCCCTGGGAGGGGGGATGTGTGAGGCTTGGCACCCATGGCACAGGGTGCCACTGAGAACCACAGGGCACAGAGGGGCTGGAGGAGCATGAGGTCAACATAGTGCCTGGCACAAGCAAACCACAGCTATATTTGTTGAGTACCTAGTATGTGGCAGGCCCTTTGCAAAGTGCTAGACATGAATTGCCTTCCTGAATAATCACAGAAGCCTTACAAGGTGAGTATTATCTGTGTATTACAGGCTCAGAGAAGTTATGACTACTCAAGTTTATAGTCATAATGGGTGAATTGTGATTCTGTCATGAACCACAGCTGCTGAGCTTTCTGTAGCCTCCTACACAGGGGAGATGCAGAAAATGTTTATTGAATAAGTATAGGAGTAAATAAGGAACTCTGGTGGTGCAGTGCCTAAGGCATTTGACTCCTAATCAGAAGTGGACTTTGGTGGTTCAAACTCACTAACCACTTCACGGAAGGAAGATCAGGCAATCTACTTCCATAAAGATTTACTGCCTCAGAAATCCGAAGGGGTCACTATGACTTGGAATCAACTCAATGGCAGTGAGTTTGATTTTTTTTTTTTTTTTTTTTTTTTTGGTATATGAGTAAATGAATGAATGGACTGAACTGAGCCTTGTTACAGAATGAAAATTTTGAGGTAGGAACAGGAAGGTGTGGATAGTGAAACATGTTTTATTTTTTTAAGTCCAAAAGGACTTAGGCCAGACACCAGGAAGCACTACCTGACCCAGGACTAGTGAGCAATCTGCCTCTGTGGAAGGTTTTTGTGCCCTCCTCCCTGCCCCTGCCCCAGACATCTCAGGCCCCTTTCAGGCCTCAGCCTGAGGCTGTGCTGCCCTCTAGTGGGCAGAGGAGGAAGTAGCGGAGATCCGCAGAACCAGAGGAGAGAGTCCTGGAGACCTAATCAGCCCTTGGCTGGCTCCTAGCCTCCCTTTGCACCTGGAGGAAATAAGCGCTCACTTCCTCCTCCTCACCTGGAGGTTACCCGTGAACCCCACCCCTCACTTGACACAAGTAGGCAGTTGGCACTCCATAAATACCTGTGATTAAATGAAGAAATGTCAGGGGGAGGAGACCCAAAGGCTCTTCCCCCCAGAAAACCCCTCCTCTTACTTCTCCCCTCCCCGGAGCTTCTGTCAGCCTTTCACCCCCAGCCAAGGCCACTTACCTCCAAGCCCCGCACCCACAGAGGCAAAAGTCAGTGTGACAAACAGCCCAAAGAGCTGGTGCACAGCCTGAGACCTGGCACTGCGCTGGCCCTCTGCAATGAGCGGGAACACACTCTCCAGGCTGCAGGGAGATGAGGTTGGAAGGGGTTGGGAAAGAAGGTAGAAGAAGAGGGCAGATGGGATGAGGTTTAGGGCCAGGGATGATCAGTGCACTGGTGTTAGCACTCGCATCAGTGGACATGCAGTGGCCAAAAGGGCCCCTAGGGAGCCTGCCAGGCTGTCTCCCCTCTGGGCTTTGCTCAAGCCAGGCCCCCAGCCAGCAAACACGCACACACCTTTCAAGACTCAGTTTGAGGCTCACTCTTACCCACCCTCTCTTCTGAGCCCTGATGTGCAAAAAAAAAAAAAAAAGAAAGAAAGAAAGAAAGAAAAGTTATCAGGGGCATGATCTTTTACTGACCCTTTAGTAACACAACACTATTGCAACCATTCATTCAGTGACCTTCTGCTCCAGTCGACTGAGGGCAGGAAGATAAATGAGCCTGGGTTGATCTTGTTCACTTGTTTCCTCAGATACCAGAATATGGATGAGTGAATGAACGAATGAATGAACAGACACTGCTTTTTTTCTTGATCTACAAATGGTGTTGGCTATGAGGGAGGTCATTCTAGGGGATAATGACTACAGCGTGGTTAGGGAAACTCACCCATCTCCATAAGCTTCATGGGTGGCCAGTCCAGCCACAAGGACCCCCAGAAGGGCCCCCAGGATCCCTGGCATCCCATGAAGGTTGTGGACACCACACGTGTCTTGGATTTTGAATTTTGACTCAAGGATGGGCTGCAGGATGGGACACCAATAGTGAGTTTCATGTCCCCCCTCCCACCATCTTCCTGGGCCTGGAGAGGTGGGAGGCAGGGTGCTGATAACTGCTTGTTCTTCCCAGGGTCCAAGAGATATCAATACCGTGAAAAACTTGTACCCCAGCGTGGAGACAGTCCCAGCCAGGAAGCCAGCTGCCAGAGCCCCAAAGGGTGTCAGCATCATTTCACCTGACGTCCCCACCACAACCCCTCCAGCCAGCGCTGCATTCTGGATGTGAACCTAAGGGAACGGGAAAGAGTGAGGCATTGGAAGCTTTTTTAGATCATCACACCCACATCCAGGCCAACCTCATCCACCACAGTGGCACCCACTGCTTCTGAAAGTCCTTTCTGTTATCTAACCTCTGACTCTCCTGCTATTGTGTCATCTCCTCCCATGCTGTTTCCCTACCACCAGGTCGGATGAAGCTCCAACACCCTGCCCTAACCTGTTCCCCAGAGAATCTTCCTTGCAGGGCCTCAGACCTACCTTCCTCCTCCCAGTCCATCCCTTGGCCTCTCCCAACGTTCATCCCCATACCATATCCAGGCGCCCATCTCCTCCGACGAGGGCTGACAGGGCAAAGGTGCTGAGGGTGCTTGCAGTCAGGGAATAGTAGGTGTTGAGGGCTGTCCGATGTTGCCCATCTCCCAATGTTGTGGGCGCAGAGTTGAAGCTAGGCCAGAACAGCCACAAGAAGATGGTCCCTGAATGGTGGGTGTACAGGCAGAGTGAGAGGAAGTAAGAGCTCCCCCACAAGTCCAAGCTGTGTAACTGCAGGCAAATCACCTCCTCTCTTTCAGCTGCCTCAGTTTCCTCAACTGTAAAGTGGGGATAATTGTACCTACCTCACAAAGCATGGATGAAATGAGATGATGCATATAAAGTATGTAGTCCATGGCCTAACAGGTACTAAGTGCTCAACAAACGGTAGCTATGGATAGGTGCTGGTATATAAGGCAACTATTTGATTGAAGACACAGAAGGTTGAGTTGTTTTGAATTACCAGAAAAGGGAAGGAAAAAAGGCAGAGGCCACTGCTTGCTGAGTACTATGCTGGGTACTTCATGAACATTTTTGTTTTCTAATGTTAACTCAAAACAAAAATGTTCATGAAGTACCCAGCATAGTACTCAGCAAGCAGTGGCCTCTGCCTTTTTTCCTTCCCTTTTCTGATAATTCAAAACAACTCAAGGAGCTCTGGTAGCATAGTGGCTAAGTCACTTGCCTGCTAACCAGACGGCTGGCTGTTCAAACCCACCAGCCACTCCTCGGAAGGAAGGTTGGGCAATCCTACTTCCGTAATGATACTGCCTCGGAAACCCAAGGAGGGGTTGCTATGAGTCGGGCCGACTGGACAGCACATAACAACAACAACAATGTTAACTCAACTACCTCCTAGGGAAGGCGGCCCCTGCTGTGTGCCCAATAGCTGTGGCTGAGCACTGGATGGGGCTGTGCCTGAGGGGTTTAGGGTAAGAGCTGGGAGCCCAGTATACCCGGCCTGCCTGTGTGAGGCTCCCAGGGCAATCCTGGAGGGAGGAAGAGGAGAGGACAAGGGCACAGGAGAGAGAGGAGGCTGGGGGCCAGGTGGGATAGGGCCAGTGAGTCCTGAGGGGTCTGCTGGGTGTGCCCTATGACTTCTTCCTATGGCCCTGCAGTCCTCAGTACAGTCCACAGATGTACCTTCTGAGTGGAGAGTTTTGGGAGGAATCAAGGAGGGGTTGGGGGTCTGATGTATACATCCCACCCCCACCCCCACAAAACAGGAGCAAGAGGCCAAGAAAGACTTGGGAATGCAGGGAGATCTTAGGGAAGCCTTTGGATTTCAAGCCAACCTTTTCTGGGTCTCACAGTACAAGGAAGCCTCAGCCAACCTTGGGTTCCATGTGCTCTATTTCACAACAAACCCAGGAGATGGGCAGGAAATACAAAACCTGCCTTGGTTTTGAATGTAAGGGCAGGGACTTTAATTACCACTCAATACCAGTTATGAGAAAATGAAATCTCAATTTCATTTCCCAACTGCAGTTTGTAAAGGCAGAGAGAGGAGCAGAGGCCAAGGTGGGGTATGTATGGAGAAGAAACAGGAAGTAGTGGTGGTGCTCCCAGGCCAGACCCTTCTGCTCTAAGGGGTGACTCAAGAGAACCCCAGCCCCCCCCCCCACCTAAGAAAGCAGGGGCTTCTAAAACCAAAGAAGCATGGAAACAATTAGTCCAGGGGACTAGTGGATCATGCGAACCACGGCCTATATAACCATGAGACCAGAAGAACTAGATGGTACCTTGGCTACCACTGTCAACCACTTGGAAAGGGATCAGTGCAGGAGATCCTGGACAGAGTGGGAGAACAACATGGAACAAAACTAAAAATCATACAAAAAAAATACCAAGTTTACTGGTCTGATAGAGCCTGGTGAGACCCCCAAGAGTATGGCCCCTGGTTACCCTTCAGGTCTAGACTTGAACTCACCACTCCCGTGGCTTCTAATCAAACAACAGACAGGCATATGGGGTGAACATTTACATCAGGTAGAACAATCAATTATGAGAGAACAGAAGGGCAGGGTTTGCACAGGGAGATAACTCAGGGGGCAGGAATGCATAGGAAAGAAGGACACAGGGCAGTAGTAACTACAGGGAGGAAGTGGGAAGAGAGCTGTTACATTGTGGAGAATTGCAGGCAGTGTCATGAAACAAAATGTGTATGAACTGCTGTATGGAAAATGAATTTGCTGTGTAAACTTTCACCTAAATCACAATAAAAAGTTAAAAAAAAAAAAAAAATGCAGGGGCTTCTGGGAGAATCTTTAGCATGAACTTGGGAGGAAGTGTCCCTAGAGGGTGAGAAGCAGCTCAGAGGGCAGAGGCTTTTTTCTTTGCAGCCCTGGAGTCTGGCTGGAGCAAAGCAGGGAGAGATGAGGAGGGTGAGGGGCAGGTAAGACCTGGCAGTGACCGGTGTTCAGGCTGAAGAGCCTGCTTCTAACTCATGAGTCATGGGGTTTTGGAGGATTTTAGGCAGGAATTGATGTGATCCAGCTTCAGATTTAGGAAGGTCCCTTGAATGGATCTCCAAGGACATGGATACCCCAGAGCTGAGTTCAAGAACCTGTCACAAAGTTATTGAGAATGATGAGCATAGAGCCCAGGGCCCTGGCTGCAGAATCTGAGTGAGAAGGGCTTTCTCAGCTGCAACACAGGGATTTCACCCCAAGGACCATGCGTAACACCTTGAGACCCTGCCTGGAGATGGTCTCCTTGTCCCAGGTCAGGGGTGTCTGGAGCAGTTTCCCCCAACCTCCCCCCCCCCGACACACACACACCTCAGCAGGCCTTACCAATCATGGCAAAGAGGTCGGAGTGGTAGACAGAGCCCTGGTGCTGCTTGCTCTTCTCCAGTCGGGGCCTGTAGAGTACTCGTGAGAGAACCAGGCCAAAGTAGGCACCAAAGGTGTGGATAGTCATGGAGCCTCCTGCGTCCCTCACCTGGTGACATAGAGCTGAGGTGGAGAGGTAGTCCCCGCATACCCTCCCAGCTCAGAGCCTAGCCCTGGCCACCCCTCACTCCCTGCCTGTCCAGGCTCTCACCCCCAGAAGACTGAGAAGGACAAACTCGTTGATGCCAAACAGTATGACTTCCAACAGGGCCATGAGCAGCAGCTGGGCAGGCCCGGTCTTGCCCAGTATGGCGCCAAAGGAGATGAGCACAGCCCCAGCGCAGAAGTCAGCGTTGATCATGCTAGGGGAAGAGAGGGGGCAGGGAGAGGCTCTGCCGGCCTGAGACAGGACAACACTGGCAGGAGTGGGGGGTACAGGCAACGAGCCTACCTGTAAACCAAAACCAAATCTACTGCTGTTGAGTCAATTCTGACAGAGTAGAACTGTCCCACAGGGTTTTCTTGGGAGGCAAAAAGGTATCACCTCTCCCTTTTAGTACATGAGGAAACTGAGGTTTAGGGAATTTCTGTGATTTGGCTAACAAAACCCACATAAGTGGAAGAACCAGAACTTAAACCAAAAGCTCTTCTAAACTCTGCCCTTTTCCATTAAGCTATCTATCCTCCTAGTAGCCCCTGGGTAATAGGGGCCCTAAAGAAATGAGGAGGTAGGGATGAGTGTGTGTGTCAAGGATAGAGAAGAAACGAG
Organism: Orycteropus afer afer; assembly: GCF_000298275.1. NCBI lineage: Eukaryota > Metazoa > Chordata > Mammalia > Tubulidentata > Orycteropodidae > Orycteropus > Orycteropus afer. The sequence goes on from NW_006921804.1 coordinate 1,468,296, forward strand.
GCAAAGAGAACGGGCAGGGCACTTAAGAGAAACTGATGGATGAGTCAAACACAGGTCAGGGAACAGACTTGAAGGACAGGACCTGAGCCAGGTCCTTTGGGCAGAGATGCCCACCCACCTCTTCACACCAACGTGGATGTAGCCACCGTGGAAGGAGTGGAGGAAGCCCTGGACGAGTGTGGACCACTGCAGGGTGAAGGCGGCCAGGAGGAAGGTGAAGCCCACGCTGCTGAAGCCATAGCGCTGCAGGAAGGCCATGAGGAAGCCAAAGCCCACAAAGACCATGACATGCACATCCTGGAAGCCTGCAGGGGCACATGGGAGTATGAGGGGCTGCCCTGGCCTTGACTCATAAACCAACCAGCCTCTCTGCCAGCACCCCCAGCTCTCACCAGCCAGAGCCGCTTTGAGGCTGCAGCCAAGCCTATAAAACTCTCCAGGCATGGCGGGGCCTCCCAGCCCTGGGCCACCTGCGTGGAACAGGCCAGCTTGGGGCTGTGGGACCCAGACCATCCTTGCTGGCTTCACATTAGGGCAAAGGAGCAGAGCTGCCTTCTGCTTCCTTCTCTATCCCTACTTCTTTGGTAAGAAGCCCTGGTGGCACACAGACTAAGCACTCACCAGTTCGAACCCGTTCAGCCACTCTGCAGGAGAAAAAAAAAAACTAGCAATATCCTTTTATAAAGATCATAGCCTAGAAAAGCCCATCACACTGGGTCATTATGAGTTGAAAATTGATCCGATGGCATCTAACAACTTACTTGGTAGTATAAATGGTTTGTACTTGACTGCTGTCTTAAAGGTTGGCAGTTCAAATCCACCCAACGGTACCACAGAAGTAAAGTTCTGACAAGCTGCTTCCATTAAGATGACAAGCCTATAGAGCAGGTGTGTTCTGTAACACGTGGAGTTGCCATGAGTTGGAATTGATTCAACAGCAACTCATTTGCTTTGTCCTTGGGTTTCTTACAACTTGACTCGCTAAAAGTTCAACCTGTGCTCTTTCCTGCTGTAGTCCTAGTCCCTCCAGGCTTCTTTTCAACTTTGCCTTTCTGTTGGAAAGTCCTTCTTGTTGTCTAACCCCCATCCCTCATACTTCAGAGTCTATGCCTCTCCATTTTGAAGTTTTGTTTTTTAGTAACTTATGAAATAGTTTTAAACTATTCACAGAGAATCCTAGTTCCCTTTGGGGGGGTATTAAAAATCCACATGAGGAGGGGGCAGGGCTGCTGCTTTGCTCAACTCTAATGCAAATGGTGCCCCCTGTGCAATATGGCAGTGCTGGGAGGATTTAACTTTTCAGTTTGTCTTTCGATAGTTTGAATATTTTAACTTCATAGATAAATTACTTGAATTTCTAAAAAATGTCAGTGGGGTTTCTGGGCAAGGAGATTTGGGGCTTTTTGTTTATTTTCTATTCTGTACCACTCTACATAAACATACAGACACACACACACAGAGCTAATAACAGTAATCTACAACAATGAGATAAATACAAATAATTTGCTTTGGTAATAGGTTGTTCTGCACACACATACACACACACCCATTCTAAGGAGCTCTGGTGGCAGAGTGGTTAAAGCATTCAGCTGCTCACTAAAAGGTCGGTGGTTCAAATCCACCAGCTGCTCTATGGAAGAAAGATAAGGCAGTCTACTTCTATAAAGATTTACAGTCATGGAAACCCTATGGGACAGTTCTACTGTGTCTTAAAGGGTCATTATGAATTGGAACTGACTTGCTGGCAGTGAGTGGGTACCTACCCCCATCTACTTGCAAGCAGGGTTTGAAGCAAAACCTGGACTATAGTTTTTCCAATCCATGTGGTCTCATGGTTCAGGGAAATTAAGCAGCTTGATCAAGATCACGTAGTCAGAAGTGAGGGAGCTTGTATTTGAACCAAGCTTGGGCTGATGTAGATAGTATAAAACAAAAAAAACCAAACCCATTGCCATCGTGTTGATTCCAACTCAGAGCAACCCACATTGGGTTTATGAGGCAGTAAATTTTCATGGAAGTATATTGCCCCATTTTCCTTCTGAGGAGTGGCTGGTAGGTTTGAACTGTCAGCCTTCTGGTTAGTAGTCAAATGCCTTAGGCACTATGCCACCAGAGCTTCTGATAGATAGTATAGTCACACTACATCTTTGGCTTTAATCATGAACACTAAAGTATCATGAGTGCTGTTATTGCATTTGTTGTAAATATGTTATTGAGAAACAGAGTCCACTATCACCCCAGACCCCACTTTTATAACTCCATGTGAGAAATTTCTCTTGGGGCTTAGTGCTAGGAGTGATCTGTTCCCCCTCATTCATGCAGCAGATGTGCACTGAGCACCCAGGCTCTGGGAATGTAGCTGTCATCAAGGTAGCCACAGCCTCTACCCTCACAGAACACAAATGACAAAATATTTTATGCGTGAGCTTTCTCGGTTCTGATGAAAACAACATAATTGATCACATTTCCCCTTTTCTCTTGGCTGCCTGCAAGCTCAGAGCTACACTGAACCTTAACTGTAACAAATGTAGGCCTTAGATTATTCATATTTATGTTTTGTTTTTCTTAAGGAGCTCTGGTGGTATAGTGGTTAAGGCATTTGGTTGCTAACTAAAAGGTCAGTGGTTTGAACCCTCCAGCTGCTCTGTGGAATAAAGATGAGGCAGTTTGCTTCAGTAAAGATTTACAGCCTTGGAAATCCAATGGGGGTTGCTATAGGAATTGACTCAATGGCAGTGAGTTGATTTCTTTCCCTATACATGTATTTTTGTTGTAAATGACCTCAAATCTCTTATAGAAAGAGGCAAAGAGAAAGAAAAAAAAAAAAATCATGGTCACCTTTTTTGTTTAATCTAAAGAAGCACCAAAAGAAACAAACCAAACTCACTATTGTTGAGTTGATCTGACTCATAGTGACCCCTCCTTGGGTTTCTCAGTCAGTATCACTACAGAAGTAGATTGTCCAAACTTCCGAGGAATGGCTGGAGGGTTTGAACCACCAGCCTTCTGGTTATCAGTGAAATGTCTTAGGCACTATGCCACCAGATCTCCCAAAGAAGCACTGACAAGCCAAAATTATTATTGAACTTCAGAATGCAGCAAATAACTTTGAGAGATGCAAACTTTTATGCCTTTTTTTGTGTCATATATGGGCTGATAAGAAATGAGTTTGCAAGCTTCTGGCAGAAAATTGGGTGTGTGCTGGGATTGGAGGTCTATAGCGAGGCTGCCAGCCAGTGGTCAAGGGGACTGAGGGCCTGGAGACCCCCTGGCCTCACTAAATATCCCCAAGATCAATGCTGAGATCCTGGATAGAGTGGGAGAACAATGTGGAACAAAACTCACAAACAAAAAAGACCAGGTTTGCTGGTCTGATAGAGCCTGGTGAGACCCCGGAGACTGTGGTTCCTAGTTACCCTTCAGGTCTAGAACTGAACTCACTCCTGTGGCTTCCAGCCAAAAAATAGATAGGCATACAGGGTGAACATTACACCAGGTAAATACACTCCTTAGAGCAATCAATTGATCGATCCTGGGAGAACAGAAGGGCAGTGTTTGCATAGGAAGATGGGGGTGGGGCACAGGAGAGAAGGACACAGGGAAGAGGTAACTACAGGCAGGAAGTGGAAAGACAGCTGTTACATTGTGGGGACTGCAGTGAACGTCATGAAACAAAATCTGTACCAACTGCTGTATGGAAAATGAATTTGCTCTGAAAACTCACCCAAATCACAATAAAAATTAAAATAAATAAACATTCCCAATACTGCGCTACTTCCCCAGCCCTGCCTTTCCCAGAATCACTCAGATCTGTTTTCCCTCCCAGATCTTAGAAACCTAAGAGAAAGGAAAAGGCATCACTTAGAACTTAGCCTGCAGCCCAAGTTCTTTTAGGCTCACTGACTGACTTCTTTTCTCCTTATGCAAACAGTAAAGAGGATACCAGGTCTGTTCTTGTGACCAAGGACAGCAAGATGACAGTGGGAGTTGGATCACAGGGCTGTGTCCATCATGGCCAAAACCACTCCAGAACTTGTCTTAAATGGCAATAATATTTACATCCCCTACGCTGGGTTTGTTTGGAATCAAAACTCAACCTCTTGACCTTTCAAGTGGAATCTAAACATCAAGAAATCTCCTTGTCCAAAACTCTCCTAGGGCTGTGGTGAGTGAGCAGGGTGACAGATTACTCCTGTTGAAGGCAGGGGGATGGATAAGAACAAAAAAGGGGAAGACCCTCAACGAGATGGATTGACACATTGGCTGCAATGACTGGCTCAGCTCTAGCAAAGATTGTGAGGCTGGCACAGGACTGCACAGTATTTCATTCTGTTGTACATAAGGTTGCTATGAGTCAGAGCCAACTCAACAGCACCTAACAACAACAACCTTCCCTTCAGGGGATCCTGATGCTTGACACCCACCCCATCCACCCACCACCAAACCTATACACCTTTGGTCAGGGAAAAGATAAAAGAACCATCTGTTACCCTCTCTCCTGACCTGACCACTCTCCCCCAGTCCTGCTAGATGAACTTGGACAAGACTGTGGAACAAAGGAGTGGATAAAACTGGGGCTTTACGGCTACCACTGTCATCCACTTGGAAGGGATGTAGGAGATCCTGGATAGAGAGGGAGAACAATGTGGAACAAAACTCAAAATCATTTGGAGGAAAAAAAAAAAAGAAGGTGGGGACCAGGTTTGCTGGTCCAATACAGCCTGGTGGAACCACTGAGACTATGGCCCCTTGCTGCCCTTCAGGTCCGGAATTGAACCCACACCTGTGGTTTCCAGTCAAACAAAGTACAGGCATTTGAGTTAAACATCTACCTCAAGTAGACACACTCCTTGGAGAGAACAATCATGGGAGAAAGAAGGGCAGCTTATGCACAGGGAGACAGCTCAGGGGGCAGGAGAGTATGGAGGGATGGACACTGGGAAGTGGTACTATGGGGAGGAAGTGGGAGGGGAGCTGTTGCATTGTGGTAAACTGTGGTCAATGACATGAGACAAAGTATATGTGAACTGCTGTATGGAAAGTGAATTTACTCTGTAAATCTTCACCCAAATCACAATAAATAAAAAAATAAAAAAAAAAAACTGGGGCTTTAGTATCTGACAGATTGGGACTTGAATTCCAACTTCCTCCCCTTCTTTCTGCATAACCTTGGATAAGCCACTTAACTTCCTTGAACCTCAGTTTGCACATCTGAGAAATGGAAATATGAAATATGAAGAGTAGGGAGAAGGGGATAGGAGCTCTGGTGGTAGTGCCTAAGGCATTTGACTGCTAACCAGAAGGCTGGTGGTTTAAACCCACCAGCCACTCCTCAGAAGGAAGATTGGGCATTCATTCTACTTTCGTAGTGATACCACCTCGGAAACCCAAGGAGGCGTCACTGTGAGTCAGATCTGACTCTACGGCAGTGAGTTTGGTTTTTTGGTTTTTTTAGGGAGAAGGGAAAGGGACGCTAAGAAGTCATCTTTCCCTCTCCCACTTTACTCCCACCCTGGCCTCTAAGAGGGCAAATAGGGTTATAGTCTCTTAAAAGAGATGCCACAAACCATTCTGGTCCAGATCATACTCTCTATCCTTCACCTCTTCCAAGAAGATCCTGATTCTATCTATCCTATCTCTCTCCCTGCAAGTAAGGTCTCTGAGGTATATGAAAGAAGGACCCATCCAGGTCTTTTTTCTTAGAACCCTTTCTCATGTTTGCTTCTGTACCCCCTGGCTCTTTACCCCTTTCTTATTTTCCAACATTTGCTTTGTGGAATAAGAGGCTGCAGATGGGATGTCAAGAAACCTGGTCAGTCTGTGTTCTGTCTGCAACTTGTGTGACCTTGGTCAGGTCACATGATGTCCCTGGCTCTCTTTCTTTCTCCACATCTGAGAGGAGTGGACCAGATGGGCTCTGAGGGCCATGGACCCTCAGAGGGCCATGCCCTTGGCACTGGTCAGGTCTGCAGCCCAAAAACAACCTCAGAACTCCCTTTCATCTCATGAAGCAAAGGGCGGTGGCTACACTCCCTCTGGCCCTGACCTTAAGCTGCACACAGGGACAGGTGAGGATCGGCTCATCAAAGCCCCAGGCTGCAGGGACCTCACACCTCCCTTCTCCCCAACCTGCTGAGAGTAGGGTCCTAAGTCCACAGGGATTGAAACTTAGGAACCTATTCCTTTTACTTCAGTGCAGGGAGGGAAAGCTGTATGTCTGTCTGAGGAGAGCCCACCCACCATCACAGCAGAGGGGCTAGAGGTTACACTTCAGGGGGCACTTCAAAAGGAGCAGGGCTGGGAAGCCCAGAGTGGGGCCCCTGGGAGAAACAAGTGGAGTTCATGGTACGCAGCCAGGTCAGACTCTTGGGCAAGAGCTTACTTCTGCCTCTGGACTGTTCCCTCCCAACTCCCTATCTCTCTAGACAAATGTGTGATCCCAAGAATCTGCCATGCCAACTTTGAGCCCCAGCTTCTATGGTGCACCATTTCTGACCAGGCCTCAAGGTGAAATACGGGGAGAGGGAGATGTAATCTCCTGGGCATCTAACACTTCATGCTCAACTCCAAGTCCCCATCTTGCCCCCTATTTCCCCAACATTGTCAGTTTCACTTTGTTGGAGCTGGGGCAGGGTGAGATGGGGACAGCCTGCTGCCAGGTCTACACATAGAAATTCAGGTAATAACAGTCTGGGGTATTGTACAGGAGATTCTCACACCCGAGGCCTTTAAACTGAGACATTTTTTCTCATTGCCTCAGTGGGGAAAACTGAGGCCTAGAGATGACCTGCCCAAACATTTGTAACGACAGAACTCTGGGAAGTCTGATATCCTTAGTCCCAGCCACCACCTGAGTCACAAGGCTGGGCCCCCAGTCTTGAGGCTATGTCCTCACCAAACTGCAGTTAACCCTTCCGTTTCTGGGCCTTGTCAGCAGGCTGCTGAGTTGTGGTGCAAGAAGCTTGGGATATTTGAGTTCTAGTTCCAGTTCTGCTATTCACGTACTGGGTGATCATGAGCAAGTCATAACCCCCCTGAGCCTCAGCTTCCTCCTCTATGAAATGGGCTAATGACCCATGCCTCCCTCTCAGGGCTAGAGGGTGCTGCTCTCTGAAGGGTTTGCAGGCAGGTGGTTGCGTCATTTTCTCTTCTGGAGGGGCCAGCTTTGGGAGACTGGGGAATAGGGCTTTCTTCTAACCACTTCATTCAGGTTTGACCCCCTGCTGAGAACTGTAATTTCTACCCCAGACACACTGAACCAGAATCTACATTTTAACAAGATCCCCAGGTGATTTTCATGTATGCATAAGAAACAGGAATGAACCGGTTCAAAACTCTATTGAGGAAGAAGTACCTGAGCCCCACCAGTATAGTAGGCTACTTGCAGGTCTGAGGGCTTCATAGTTAACACCTGCCATTAACATCTCCTGCGTGGCCAGCCCCTGCCTCCCCTACCCAGAAGGGTTCTCTCGCCTGTGGTCAGGGAGGAGTCCCTAGAAAAGGCAAAGTCGCTGGAGCAGCCCTGCAAAGCCCAATCAGACCAACTGGAAAGTGGGAAGAGGGAGAGGTTAAAGCTGGGGCTTTAGATCTGGATTCAGATCCAAGCTCCTGCACTTCTGACTGCCAGATCCTGTGCAAGGTGCTTAACCTCTCTGAGCCTCAATTTTCCATCTGTGTCTACTTTATAGACTAAATGAGATAATGCATGTTCTCAGCACAGTACCTGGTACACGGCAGACCAAGGACAGGGTGTTTGTTATTAGAAATCCGGGGCCTCTTCATTTTAGAGCGACAAGGGAATGCCATTAGACAGCTTCTAGCCACTCCCCCTTCTTTGGAGCAGAATCGCCCATCTAGAGGTAGATCCAGGCACCCAAGCGGCCCTCCCCAGACGGCAAGGAATTTGGGGTCTTGGTCCCCTAGCACCCTCACCCGCACTCACTTGGGTAGCGAAAGTAAAATTCATTGTCGCCGTTACTGTGGTTGCCCCAGTGCCAGAGGGCAGTGTCAGTTTCGTGGTTGTAGCGGACAAAGACCGCGAAGAGGATGGCAGTGGCGCCCTGGAAAAGGAGGCACAGCAGAGGTAGCTGCAGGCGCCGATCCACGGCGCGGCGGGGGGACCCTGCCATGGGGCAGGTGTGCGAGTCGCCAACTGGGGCTCGGATTCTGGACGCGCCACGCGGGACTGATAGATACTCGCGGGGCGGGCTGAGCCGGTTTCACTGGCAGTAGACCCCGCCCACTGTGGACCCGCCCACCTGGAGCCCCACCCACACGGAGGCTTGGCCTCTGCCGCGTTAACTCCCCGGGCTTCTCAGGGTCCTGGTGGGGCGGGGTTAGAAGCGGGGGCGGCGCGGGCAGCGCCCTGAGGTGGGGCAAGCTCTGTGGGAGGGCAGTGCTCAGACCCTGTTTTCCTTTGCCCCGCTGATGCTGGCGCTTTTCCGGTTGGGGCAGGTTCTTCGAAGTAACCCTGGAAAGGCGCCCAGTGTTCTGCCATGCTGGCGTGCAGCTGCTTGACCCAGTGGTGGGGAGATGGAGAGGACCCACCCCCTCATACGTGGTGTCACTTTGGACAGTGTCTCCTCAGAAATAAGCGACCTTTAAAGACCCCAGACTGGGCTCTGAAGGGTTAACACAAGATGGACTTGGGGGGTGGGGTTACTCAATCTTTTTCTTACTGAAAAGAGCAGAGATGGAGAACAGAAATAAACAGATGGCTCTCTAGGCACTGATGATTAACCAGGCTCCGAATGTCTGTTTGCCAGTAGAGTCCCTTACCCCCACCCCAAGCCTCCTCCACCTTCCCACCCTCAATCTGCTACTCCTACCACAGTTTGGCAGGTGGCAGGGGACACACTAACACCTTAGTTCTTTGCGCAGTCCAGTGTAGATTTGAGAGGGCCTGGGTTACCTGTGCAACTGAAGAGAGGAGGCTAGATCAAAGGAAGGCCTTCCCAGTTATGGGTCAGAGGTCCCCTTGTTACACAAGCAAGATTCACATCCATTAGGGTCTGTAAACAGACACCAGGAGACAGATCTTCATTGAGCACTTAACTATGAGCTAGGCTGTGGGGCAACCTACTTCCGTGGTGATACTGCCTCAGAAACCCAAGGAGGGGTCACTATGAGTTGGGTGCCACTCGATGGCACATAACAACAACAACAGGCTGTGGCCATGAACTAGCTAGTCTCTCTTTTCAGGAACTGCTGTCTGGTTGGGAGACAGACACTTAAAAGGGAATTTAATTACCATTGGGGTAAATGCTGTAATAAGGGAAACACAGAGGCTGTGGGGGCCCAAAAAGAGGAGCCACTCAGTCCACAGGGAGAAGGAGGAGATGGAGAACAGCTTCCTGAGGAGGCAATGTCTAAGGAAAGTCCGGAAGGACAGCCTAGGAATTGGGCAAATGAGGAAGGAAAAGCTGTTGCTGTCAGGTTGGTTCCAACTCATGGTGACCCCATGTGTTACAGAGTAAAATGACTCTGTAGGGTCCTGGCTGTAATCTTTATGGAAGCAGACTGCCCAGCTTTTCTTCTGCAGTGCTGCTGGGTAAGTTTGAGCCCTGAACCTTTAGACTGGTAGATGAACACAACCATTTGCACTACCCAAGGACCTCATAGGCAGAGGAAGGAACTGAGCCCAGGGAGCATGTGGCCTATACCCAGTGGGTGTGGGTCACTGGAGGGCTCTAAGCATGTAGGACCTGGCATCATGGATTCTTACAGTTCTAATCCCAGGATCTCCATTTACAGACCACAGAGAAGAAGCTGAAAAGCTGAAAGCCAGTCTCAGTGGGGCTGGTGGGAGGGCAACTCACGTGTCCGCATTGCTGCCCACCCATCACGATCTGTCTGAGGGGCCTGTTGTGTGGGAGACGCAGGTGGATGTTTGCAAAGATGCCCTGGACTCTGGCCTGAAGGAAGAGCTGCCACCTTCAGGGGATGTGGCCAAGTCTTATTCTAACTAGTGGATGTAGGGTGGGGTGCCTCCTATGAACCAGGCTAGCCCCTTCTCAGGAGTGGTAGTGACCAGGGTGACAGAGGTGAAGTCCCTGGCTCTCCTCTTTTTCTCTTGCTCCTTCCTCAGTGCACCTTCTTCCCATCTCCCCTCATGGGCCCAAGCCTCCAGCCCAACATGGGATCTTGGGAATAGTGGGAATCTAGGTATTCAGCTTTCCTAAGTGCCCAGAAAAGTGGAGACGGTGGTAGGAGGTAGGGTACATCCTCTCGGTAGCACTGCTCACAGCTGGCTAAGCAAGCTCTCTGGCCCTCAGTGGCCCCTGTCCCAGAGATTCCCTGTCACTACTTGGTCAGCAGGAACGTTGTTTGCTAGCTGTGGTGCAGAGAAGGGGAAGATGCCCAGTCAGCAGCCTTTGGATAATGATTCTTGGATCATTCAGCATCTGGGGGCTCCTCCCTAACCCAGACTTCTGCTCTAGAAGTGCAGCCTGCTTCCTGAGCCTTGTTTGGGAGTGAGGGTTATGCTCTGGGCTTCCCAGACGGGGACTGGACAGGTCCTGAGGTGAAAGGCGAACCTTCAGATCCTGGATAGAGTAGGAGAACAACATGGAACAAAACTCAAAATCATAAGAAAAGTCCAGGTTTGCTGGTCTGATAGAGCCTGGTGAGACCCCTGAGACTATGGCCCCTAACTACCCTTCAGATCTGGAACTGAACTCACTCCTGTGGCTTCCAGCCAAACAACAGACAGGCATATGGGGTGAACATTTACATTAGGTAGATGTACTCCTTGGAATGATCAATTGTGGGAGAACAGAAGGGCAGTGTTTGCACAGGGAGACAGCTCAGCACAGGACTGCACAGGAAGGAAGATGTGGTCGTTGTTTGTGTGTCAACTTGGTTGGGCCTGGTTGAGTGGCTGGGCAGCTGGTGGTAGTTATTCCCCGTGATGAGAATGGCAATCATCTCCATGGTGGGATCTACAACAAACAGCTGAGTAGCTGCTTTGGGTATGTGGTCTGCTTCTCATATTTAAGAAGCTGCTTTGGGAATGGTCTCTAGTTTATGGCACGCTTGGACCCTGCATGTAGCCCTGTCATTGTTCAGCAGCCTGCCATGCTCTGCCGATCTTGGGACTTAAATGGAGTTGAATTAATGGCCTGCCTTGTGGTTTGGTAACATCGAGACTGACATTTTATTTGTTGACCTTGGGCTTGTTAGCCTCAGCAGCCAGCTGCCTGAGTGAAGAGATGCCTCTAGCTTCAGTGGGCCGGGAGCAAGAGGCAGAGCTGAAGCCCAAGGTTGAGGGGCTTTCATACAGCCCCTCAAGCCTGGCACTTTCAACTTGGACTTTTAGCCTCCCAAACTGTAAGAGAATAAACTCCTGTTTGTTAAGGCCATCCCATTTGTGGTATATTTTTGTCAGAGCGGCACTAGGTAACCAGAACAGAAGGGCACAGGAAAGAGGTAACTATGGGGAGGAAGTGGGAAGAGAGGTAGTGGGAACTATAATTGTGGGGAATTTCATGCAATGGTATGAAACAAAATGTGTATGAATTGCTGTATGGAAAATGAATTTGCTCTGTAAAGTCATCCAAATCACAATAAAAATTTAAAAACGAAAGAAAAGGGAACCTTCAAAAGCTACAAAATGAGAGAGAAAGCTAGGAGTGGGCTGGGCCTTCCAACCATCTTCTAGGAGTCGCCTCCCTGATTCCAGCTTTCTCCATCTTGATCTCACCCGCTGTCTCTCTTTTTCTTTCTAAATTCCTCTGGGTGTTTGGTTTTTCCTCTCCTCTGTTGCTCATTCATTTATTCAGTCATTCAACAACTATTCATCTAGGGCCAACCATGGAATACAACCTGAGTTCCTAATCACCATAAGTAACAGATAAGTTTGGAGCAGGGTTCTGGAGGTCCCTTACCCTGGTGGGTGTTAATCCTTTAGTTGCTGGATTGTGGGGAGGCCTACGAAGTCCCTATGAAGGTCCAGGATAGCTTGGCCAACCTCAGAGGGGTATGCCTGGAGGCCTTGGGGTGGCAGCTATTTGCCAACCTGTATGGGAGTATCTCCATATTTTAACTATTGAGTACCAGCTGATATCAGCCCTTCTCCAGCAGAAAGCAAGACCTTGACAGCCCTCCAAATCTGAGATCTCCCTTGGCCCACACTTGTGAGGGTGCTGCATTCCACCATCCACCAAGCACTTTGGAAAGGCTCAGCCATGGTTTTCTTTTGGGTTGTCATGTGATGTCAAGGCCCTTGGCTCTCCCTCCTGCCTCCTCTGCCCCAGGCAGCTCTGCCAGAATGGGGGGCTTGATCTCTCCCTCCACTCACCACAGGTCTCCTCTGAGGGGCCCTTGACTCTGTCACCAGCCCCCATGCTGTCTTGGTTGAGATCTGCCCAATATTTGACCTTCCATCTCCACTTTCCAGTGACCAGCTGGGTGCTTGAAGGGTAGCCAAGGGGAAGAGTGTCTGCTGGCTGCCCTGGCCCAGCCTGACCAGGCTGGTCCTGGGGACCAAGTGTCTGAGGTTACTGAGTAACTCAGGGCTGCCTGGAGCTACTCTCTACTAGGGTCACCTCCTTCTCTGAACTCCCTGCTCTCCTGGCCCAGGAGTCCCCAAAGCCACTGAGCCACCTCCAGTGTTTATGGGGGACAAAAGAGAAAAGTGGCAAAGCCCCAAAGTCATTAAGGCACTTGTTCATTCATTCATTCGTTCACTCACTCAACACATCTTTATTGTACGACCTTGAGCAAGTTATTGAGCAGTCTTTGACCCTCAGTTTTCCTATCTATAACCAAAAAAAAACAAACTTACTGCCGTCGAGTCAGTTCCAACTCATAGCGACCCCTCCTTGAGTTTCCAAGGAGGAAAGTACACAAGTAACTCTACACAAGTAGATTGCCCAGTCTTTCCTTCTGAGGAGCGGCTGGTGGATTTGAACCACCAGCCTTCTGGTTAGCAGTCAAATGCCTTAGGCACTCCGCCACCAGAGCCCCCTTCTTTATCTATAGGAACAATAATATTTCCTTTGTAGAATTAAGGAGCTCTGGTGGAGAGTGCCTAAGACATCTGACTGCTAACCAGAAGGTTGGCAGTTCAGACCCACCAGCCACTCCACGGAAGGAAGACTGGGCAGTCTACTTCTGCAAAGATTTACCACCTCGGAAACCCAGAGGGGGTCACTGTGAGTCACAACTGACTCGATGTCAGTGAGTTTGGTTGTTTTGGTTTGTGGAATTGTCATGAGGATTCCAAGTAATCGATGTGGAGTGCTGGCATTTTCATAAACATTCAACAGATATTGTTGATGTTTACTATTGTTCTGATGGCTAAGCCAACAAACAAACAAAACTGTTGCCAATGAGTAGACTGCAACTCATAGTGACCCTATGGGACAGAGTAGAATTGCCCATAAAGTTTTCAAGATTGTAATCTTTACAGAAGCAGACTACCATATTTGAACCCACAGAGCAGCTGGTGGGTTCAAATCACCTACCTTTCAGTTAGAAGTCAACCACTTAACCACAGTGCCACCAGGGTTCCTGATGACTGAGGAGAGAGGGCAAATGAGTCACTGGCTCCAACACAGTATGAGGGCATGGTGTCTTTGAGAATAGGAACAGAGAAGGGGGCAGGCACAGTCTCAATGCATTTCCTGTAGGGATGGGCAGAGGGGCTGGGGGCTTAGGACCGGCACATTCAAGAAGGGCTGTCAGACCAACAGCCCCAGTCACATGACAACTCTTGAACAGAGGAAATTCAGAAGGCAGAGCCTTCCTGCCTTCAACAAACATATGTTGAGCATCTACTGTATGGTTAGCATTATGCTAGGTGCTGGAGATCCAATGGAACAAGATACGGTGCATGCCCTGGGTGGAGGTTTCCTCTGGGGGCAATGGAAATGAATAGTCAGATAATCATACCACAGAGAACTATCATGAGAGGGACATAGATCCTGTGAGGACACTTAGGAGCAACGCTTAACCTATGATGGGGGCTGGGGTACGGGGAAAGCTTCCCAGACAAAGTAATGTTTAAATTGAGACCTGGCCAAACTTCACAGCTGGGTGGGGAGAGGGATTCCTTTTTGTCTGAGCACTCTGTTATGAAAACAGAAGGAAGGCTATACTAGAAAGCCCTTCCCTCCTACTTTCTGAGAGTGGGCAAACCCCAGGCCTCAGTTTCCCCTAAAACCACAGTTACTGTCCCCCCAAAAAAACTCACTGCCTTCAAGTCAGGTTTCCAAGGCAGTATCACTGCGGAAGTAGATTGCCCCATCTTCCTTCTGAGGAGTGGTTGGTGGGTTTGAACCTCCAGCCTCCTGGTTAGCAGTCAAATGCCTTAGGCACTATGCTACCAGAGCTGTAGCACCATGCAAAATACTGTTATGTTTACGTACATGGTGTGATAAAAATTGAGTATGACTTTTTCTTTCTAGAAGTTCACCATATTAGCTTCCATGTAAAAGTTTGTCAAGGAGCCCAGGTGGCACAATGGTTAAGTGCTCAGCTGCTGACCAAAATGCTGGTGGTTCGAACCCACCTAGCAGCTCTGTGGGAGATAGCCTTGGCAATCTGCTCCTGTAAAGATAATAACCTAGAAAATCCCATGGGGGCATTTCTACTCTATCACAAGGGTCATTATGAATTGAAATCGACTCCACAGTACCTAGGGAGCTCTGGTAGCATAGTGGCTAAGGCACTTGACTGCTAACCAGATGACTGGCAGTTCAAACCCACCAGCCACTCCCCGGAAGGAAGATGGGGCAATCTACTTTCGTAGTGATACTGCCTGGGAAACCCAAGGAGGGGTCGCTATGAGTCGGGTCGACTCGATGGCACATAACAACCACCACCACCACAGTACCTAACAACAACAACAGAAAATGTCTGTCAGAATCAGATTACTTATGTTTGCTAAACTTTTTCATCTATTAAATAAAAATGGTAGTATCTATCTTGCAAACAAAAGTCTGTCAGAAGGCAATGATCTCAAAGCAAATGCAAGTTTTTCATTTACGTATTCAGTTAACACATTCTGTGTGCATTCCTGCCATGTGTCAGGTACTGTGCTAGATTCTTATTCTCAGGAACCCAAGAGGGATGAGACATAGTCTCAGTTTCTAAGGCCCAGACAGGAGCCCTGGTTCAGCAGTATGATTCTTGTCTACACTGGTGGGAGTCTGTGGTCACTTCCTCATCAATGCAGGAAAGATTTTGAAAGGGAGTAAAGTTCA
Organism: Orycteropus afer afer; assembly: GCF_000298275.1. NCBI lineage: Eukaryota > Metazoa > Chordata > Mammalia > Tubulidentata > Orycteropodidae > Orycteropus > Orycteropus afer. Next base: position 1,483,502 of record NW_006921804.1, read on the forward strand.
GAAGGTAAGAGCATGGCCTTAAAATTGGAGGGACATAGGTTAGACTCCCAGGACAAGTTGCTGAACATCCCTTGAGCCTCAGTTTCCTCATCTGTTACATGGAGGAAATAATACTACTTGAAATCCTTGGGTAGCGCAAATGAATAACATGCTTGGCTGCTAACCGTAAGGTTGAAGGTTAGAGTCAGGGTTTCAAATGGGTTTTTCCCAGTTCAGTCACGGCTGACAAAGTGAAACCAGAATGGAACTGAATTTGTAAAATGTGGGTATACCAGAACAGTGGGAGCTCTGGTAGCATAGTGGCTAAGGCACTTGACTGCTAACCAGAAGGCTGGCAGTTCAAACCCACCAGCCATTTCTCGGGAGGAAGGTTGGGCAATCTACTTCTGTAGTGATATTGCCTTGGCAACCCAAGGAGGGGTTGCTATGAGTCAGGTCTGACTCGATGGCACATAACAACAACAACAACAACAACAATCAGAACAGTAACTGGAACTTGAAAAATTAATGGGTTCGTGACCTTCTAGAAACAATCTCCCTCTTGGACAGCAAGGGCAGACGGTGTGCTGCATAGCTACCAAATATCTTACCTGCAGAGTCGGAAACAACAGTGCCTGTCTCAAAGATGGTGACAGACCATGTTGCTTTCAATGTGTGTCGCTCTCCACCGTCCTGGCAATAACCCAATCTTCTGCATCAGGCTCCTGAAAGAGCTCACTATGTCCCTTTTGAGTCTCCCATTCAGGGCTTTGATCTGTAATTTTTCCTTTCTGGTTATCATCCCAGTATATCCACATTTTACAAATTCAGGTCTGTTCTAATTTCCGTATGTTGACCATGATGACTGAACCAGTTTGAACCAGTTTAAAGCCTCGGTTTGAATACACCTCAGAAGAAAGGCCTGATGATCTACTTCTAAAAAATCAGCCACTGATAGTCCTATGGAGCACAGTTCTTCACTGACACACATGGGGTTGTCATGAATCAGAGGTGACATGACAGCAATTGTTTCCTGAATAGTATCTACCTCATAGGGGTTGTCGTGAAAATCAATGCCCCCAAAGCCCATGGCATGCAGTAAGTCTTCAATTGTTTAAGTAGCGGTTATTACTGCTGCAGTGACTGTGGTTCTCAGGGTTATTAAGGAAACATGTAAATGAGCGACACAGTCACTCTTTCTTTCCTGTCCATTCCTCCTGCTACTGCTCTTAGGAGACCCAGGTTAATTTCCAGAGAAACAAGAGAACTGGTCCTCAACCCTTGGTTTTGAAAATAAACAGATGTTTGTTCAGTTAACTCTTGAATGTCTAATTGGGGCCCCTGTAAGAGAAGAAATAGGAGGGAATACCAGGGTCTGGTGGGCTTAATTCTAGGAATGGGCTGCATGGGTGTGACTGCAGTTAAAGGGGGGATCAGAAGGCACCTCCCCACCCCAGTTTCTCTTCTCTAGTTCTCCCAGGGTTTCCTCCACCACCACCAAATGAAGCATAGCAAGGATTGTGAGGATGGCACAGGACTGGGCAGGGTTTTGTTCTGTTGCACACAGAGTCGCTATGAATCAGAGCCAATGAACCATAACACCAAACAAAATCATACTCTATTTGGGATCAGCAAGGAAATCTGGCTTAGGTATTACTTCTTCCCTCTCCCTGGAGCTGTTGTGCCCCAAGTATGCTGAGATCAGACCCTTATTCTCTCTCCTAGGTCAGCTCCCTTCCCTATTCCCTGCCTTCTCCAAATATAGAAGCCTTCTAACTTACGTCCCTCTTTTCTGGAAAAGGAGCAGTTGAGTAGAAGTCTTTGTTGCATATGGCCAGGGACAGGAAAATCGTGAAGGCTGGAGGTGCATTTTCTCTGCCCAGGGCTGGTGGGCAGAGCAGGAGGAACCAGGAGGAAGGTGATCAGATGGGTCCTCAAGGTCTGGTGGTCTGGTGAGAGCTGCTGGCTTTGAGCAGCTTGTGGTTGCAGAAGAGAGACTGGACTGGGCTATGAACACAGGAGAACATAGTCCTCCAGCACCTGGCAATGCACATCTAGGGTCATGGGCTGCCTCCTCTGGGTCTCCCTCTGGCAGCCCTGAGACACCAGGGAGTGAGATCTGTGGTTCTCAATACTGTTAGCAGAAGTCATAACCGTTTAGTCGTTCATTCAATAGCTATTTGTTGAGCCATGCATGCAAGGTCAAGTGCACTGCTCTAAGTCCCCAGGATAGAGCAATGAACTAACATTGTCCCTGCCCTCATGGAGCCAGTATTCTAGTGTGGGAGACACATAATAAACACACATAAATCGATACATAAAATGTCATGAGATCAAATACCTGACTAGGGTTTAACATCCAGAATACATAAAAAAACTTCCACATCTGAACAACAAAAAGACAAACAACCCAATCAAAACATGGGCAAAGAACTTAAATAGACAATTCATCAAAGAAAATATACAAATGGCCAATAAACACATGAAAGGTGAATGTTATTACTAGTTGCTGTAGAGTTGATGACCACACATAGCAACCCCATGTTAGAGAAATGCAGATCAAAACCACAATGAAAGGTGAAGAGGGAAGGGGAGGGTCAGGGGAGGGCAAAAAAAAAAAAAAAAGCATTGACCTATGTCACTTTAGAAGCTCTGGTAGCATAGTGCCTAAGGCACTTGACTGCTAACCAGAAGGCTGGCGGTTCAAGCCCACCAGCCATTCCTTGGAAGAAAGGTGGGGCAATCTACTTCTGTAGTGATACTGCCTCGGAAACCTAAGGAGGGGTCGCTATGAGTTGGGTCTGACTCAACAGCACATAATAACAAGAACAACAACATGTCACTTTAGTTTTGTGTATTTCACTGTACATAAATTATATTTCAACATAATGTATTTTTAAAAAAGTAAACAAAAATAAAATAAAATAAACCCACAATGAGATACCACTTCACATCCACTAGGATGGCAATGATCAGAAAATAGTAAGTGTTGATGAGGATGTGGAGAAATTGGAACCCACATCCATTGCTGGTGGGGTTGTAAAATGGTGCAGCTCTTGTGGAAAACAGTTTGATGGGTCCTCAGAAAGTTAAATATACATATACTATATGACTTAGCAATTCCACTCCTAGGTATATACCCAACAGATTTGAAAGCAGGGACTCAAGCAAAGCAATAGCCAAAAGGTGTAAATAGCCCATGTCCACCAAAAAGATGAATGGATAAACAAAATGCAGTATATACATACAGTGGAATATAATCATAAAGGGCCACAAAGAGAAACAAAGTTCTGATATATGCTATGTAAAAACTAAAAAAAAAAACAAAACCTCACTGCCGTGGCATCAACTCATAGTGACCCCTCCTTAGATTTCCGAGGAGGTATCTCTATGGAAGTAGATTGCCCAGTCTTCCTTCTGAGGAGTCGCTGGTGGGTTTGAACCGCCAGCCTTCTGGTTAGCAATCAAATGCCTTAGGCACTATGCTACCAAAGCTCCCATATTATGTATTATAAAATACACAAGCCTTGAAAAAATACTAAGTAAAATCAGTTGATACAAAAGGACATATACTGTATGATCCTACTTATATGAGATACCTAGAATATGCAAATGCTTAGAGACCAAAGTTTATTAGTGGTTAGCAGGAATAGTAGAAAGGGGAAAGGGGGAGTTACTGCTTAAAGGACACTGTCTCTGTTAAGGATGATGAAGAAATTTTAAATTGGATAGTATTTCAAGAATGGTGTGATCAGCCATGTCAAATGCTGCTTGATGTAAGAGGATTGGGAGCTGTTCACTGAGTTTGACAAGGTAGTGGATTTGGAAACCTTGACACGAGCTGTGTCAGTAGACTGACAGTGATGAAAGCCTCCTGGAAGAGGGTTCAAAAGACAAGGAGGGGAGGGGAGGAAAAAAAGAGCGAGAGAGAATGGGAACTGATCAAAGATTCCACAGGATAATCCTTATCAAAAAGGGGAAAATGCAAAACAGAATTTCAGATTCTCATGGACTCCAGACTTCTGGAGCCATGGAGGGTGGAGGAACCCCTGAAATTATTGCCCCGAGGTAATCTTCAAACCCTAAACCACAAATATCCCCTGAAGTCTTCAAGCCAAACAGTAGTCTAGCTTAACTAGTTTAAAAAAAAAAAAAAGGTCTGCCTTGAGCATTTGAGCACTGTGCTCTTTTAAGAACTCTCTCTGTGGGATCAAACTGATAACAACTCTAAAGATTAAATAGGAACCTTAGGGGGACAGTGAGTTTGTTAATGAGAGAGGACTACTCAGAAAAGGAGAGCGAGAATGGTTGCACAACTCAAAGAATGTAATCAGGGTCACTGAATGGTACATGGAGAAACTGTTGAATCAGTGTATGTTCTGCAATGACAAAATTTAAAAAGTAAGAAAAGAAAAATTTAAAAAACGTATTTCAAAAAAGAGAGAGAGGAAAGAAGGCGGGGCAAGATGGCGGACTAGGCAGAAGGATTGCACAGACCCTCTTCAACAAAGAAAAGGGAAACCAATTAACACAGACACAGAAGAT
>NW_006921804.1:1497210-1502680 GCF_000298275.1 Orycteropus afer afer
GCAATCCTACTTCCGTAGTGATACTGCCTCGGAAACCCAAGGAGGGGTCGCTATGAGTTGGGGCCAACTCGACGGCACATAACAACAACAACAAGAGCTGGGCAAGTCGGTTGCCATGGCTGAGCAAGGGGCTGAGGGGCCAGACTGTCCCTGCACTGTTGAGGCTGCTTGCTTTTCCCCCAACACAGGGTTCTGAGCCTCTGAGCCTTCTTCTCCTGTGCCCTTCCATGAGCTTGCAGACTTTCTTCCCCATCTGCTTCCCACTCAATCTCCAAGTCTCCTCACCACCTCGGTGAATCTACCCCTGGTGCCCAGTCCTTCCACCTCCTCCCCAGACTGACATTCCTTGAGCAGAAGCTTATGGTACAGTGGAAAAACCATGGTTTCAGAGCCAGGCAGGCCTGGATTTGAATTCTGGTACGTCCCAATAAACTGGATGCTCTTGAACTCATGATTTAATCTCTCGGAGCCTCAATTCTTCTATTTTCTAAAAAATTTATTTAAATTTTAAATTTATTTTAAAATTATTATTAAATATTAAAATTATTATTAAAATGTATTTTAATTTTATTTAATTTTTTTAAATTTTATTTTTTATTGTGATTTGGGTGAAAGTTTACAGAGCAAATTAACTTTCTATACAGCAGCTCACATATGCATTACCTTAAGACATTGACTACAATTACCATAATGCAACAGCTCCCCTCCCACTTCCTCCCGATCTATTTTTTTTTATAAATGAGGTACCAGGTCCAGGTTGACTAGCTGGTTGTGACTCCAAGATGCTGTATATGAAGTATTCAGCACAGAATAAATAGTAAACATGTTGTTGTTGTTTTGCCATCAAGTCGGCCCCGACTCATAGCGACCCCTCCTTGGGTTTCCGAGGCAGTATCACTACAGAAGTAGGAATGCCCAACCTTCCTTCCGAGGAGTGGCTGGTAGGTTTGAACCGCCAGCCTTCTGGTTAGCAGTCAAGTGCCTCAGCCACTATGCTACCAGAGCTCCCATAAATAGTAAACTAGTAATAAAAAACCCAAACTCACTGCCGTCGAGTCAATTCGACTCATAACTACCCCTCCGTGGGTTTCTGAGGTGGTATCTCTAGGGAGGGAGCTCTGGTGGCGTAGCGCCTAAGACATTTGACTGCTAATCAGAAGGCTGGTAGTTCAAACCCACCGGCCACTCCTCGGGAGGAAGATGGGGCAATCTACTTCTGCAGTGATACTGCCTCAGAAACCCAAGGAGGGGTCGCTATGAGTTGGGTCCAACTCAATAGCAGTGAATTTGGTTTGGTTTGGATCTCTATGGAAGTAGATTGCCCAATCTTCCTTCCAAGGAGTGGCTGGTGGGTTTGAACCACCAGCCTTCTGGTTAGCAGTCAAATGCCTTAGGCACTATGCCACCAGAGCTCCCAAACATAGTAATAGGTATTACTATTTTATTACTACATAGTAATGTAATGAATTGTTTATGTATCTTTCTCTCTAGATAGACTGTGAATCTGTCAAGAGCAGTTCAAACTCACTGCCGTCAAGTCAGATCTGACTCATAATGACCCCTCCTTGGGTTTCTGAGGCAGTATCACTACTGAAGTAGATTGCCCAAACTTCCTTCCAAGGAGTGGCTGGTGGATTTGAACCACCAGCCTTCTGGTTAGCAGTCAAATGCTTTAGGCACTATGCTAAAAGACTATCTAATTTACCTCTCTCTGGTGCCTAGTACAATGCCAGATAGAGGTAGATACTCAGTGAATGCTTGTGGAATGAACAGATGAAGCAAGTGGAGACATCCCCTGTCCTTCCATCATTGGCTTAGAGTGTTCCTTGGAGTTCCCATTCCTACAGATGCTGAAGAGCCAGCCAGTGGTCAAGGCACACCCTGGAAGCCGAGATCTTCCTCTACCCCCATTCTTTGCTACTTAGACAAATATCACCTCACCACCACCACCACCACCACGAAATCACTTCTTCAAAGCCTGCTAGCAGACCCACTTCCAGCAGGGAGCTGAGAAGACCTTTTCCAAATACAGCCTGTTTCTCCCTCCACGCTGTGAGATTCTTGCTGTTACCTGCATGCTCTTTCTTCTCCTAAAATAAGGAGTCACCTACCTCAAGTGTTATTCCTTTAGGAAACTTCCCTTCTTTTGGGCTCCTTGCTTTGTTTCCACCGCACTAGGCACTCTGCTGGAATTCATGCCTCCGCCCCTTCTCTAGCCTGGGCACCTTGAAACAAAGGTGGCAGCTGCTTTACTTCAGTGACTCCCCCCACCCCCAGCCCTATGTTGGGTGTAGCAGGGTCTCTCTTCCTAATTCCTGAATTAAATGTTTGGCTGAAAGGGGGTGAGACCTTGACTCCACCCTGGTGGAGCAGCCTTCAACATTAAGGGGAGTCCGACCTAGATCTCCTTCCTGGCTGTTCTCGGCTGCCTCTGCCTCCTGGGTTCCGCTCCCTCCTGCTTTTCCGTAGGGCCCAAATCCTCGAGGCGGCCCGCCACCTGGCGGCGGAGCGAAGTCATGGCACTGTTCCCCTCCCGCCTCCACACCTCCTCCCCCAGTTCGCAGCTCCAGCAGCTGCAGTTCATCCCAAAGTGGGTTAGCTCCCGCTGGGGCTGAGGAGCTAATTAATAGGTTTGGCTGAAGCCCCAGCACCAGTATTTTTTTATTTTTTAAAAGCTCTGCAGACAAGTTTATTGTGTAGCCAAAGCTGAGGATCACTAATCTTGAGAGACTAGCATCAGGACCCTACTTTGGAACTTGTAAGAAAAGAGTTCTCAGACCCCACCCCAGACTTTCTGAATGGGAAACTGAGAGTGGGCCCAGCAATGTGCATTTTAACAAGCCCTCTTGGTGCTTCTGATGCAGGCTAAAGTTGGAGAACCACTGATCTAGAGGTATATTATGCCCTTTCTAGCTCTAAGAGTCTCAGAACCTCTGGGAAGCAAAGGTCCCACAGTCTCCATCCACCCTTTCGACCAAAGATATATGTTCATGGATCACTTGCCTACAGGATAAACCAGTCAAACCTGAGATCACAAAATGGTCTTACTTCTTTAATACAGTATCACATATTAAAAAGCTAAGCAAAACTACCCATCCTCAGACTTTTCCAGTAAATGTACAGTCTGGCAATTAAGCAGTGGTCCTGGAGTTTGGCATACCTCTCACTTGGCTGTCTCAGGAAATCTGTAGGGGCCCTTACATCCTACTGTGTGGTTTATGAGGTCTTCACCTGTGGTACCTTGATATCCCCTTGTTTTTTATTCCATCAACAAGAGTTAGACTCTTTGTGTGTGTGTGTGTGTGTGTGTGTATGTGATTTGGGTAAAAGTTTACAGAGTAAATCCATTTTCCATACAACAGTTCATACACATTTGGTCTCGTGACATTGACTGCAATTTCCCACAATATAACAGCTCTCTTCCTACTTCTCCCCCATAGTTACTTCTTCCCTGTGTCCTCTCCCGTGCACTCCTATCCTCCCGCAGGGTCTCCCTGTTCATAAACTGCCCTTCTGTTCCCTCATGACTGAGCTCTTCAAAGAGTGTATCTACCTGGTGTAAATGTTCAATCCATATGAGGGTCTTTTGTTTGGCTGGAAGCCACAGGAGTTCAATTCCAGACCTGAAGGGCAGCTAGGGGCCATAGAAGAGTTAGACTCTTGCAAGGAGGGAAGGACCTGCCCTCAGGGAGAGTTGGCCCAGCTCACTCAAGAAAGATAATGGTGGCAAAGTGAGCTTGAGCAAGAGCCTGGCTCCCGGGAAAGGGAATTGTCACTTCCTGTTTCTATGGCTATACAACGTCTCCCCCTCCCCCTCTGCTCCACTCTCTACAATGAGCCAGGAGAGGCAGTGGGTTAAGGGGTTCAGGGATTCCAGTCCCTGGGCTACTGTTCCATTCAGTGGCAAACAGCCAATGTGTCAGCCATAGTGGGAAGGGTCTAAACAAAGCCCTGTGTCAGAGTAATCCATGTACAATGTGAAAATGGTATATTTTGGGATTAGGTCTGAGCACGTCCAGAAGATGTGTTAATTACATGAACTCATAGTCCAGACTCCCACAGCAACTATGTCCTTTGCATCAATGCCTTTCCCTCTACTCACATCTCTGGCCTCAGGGGAGACTTCCTAATACTAGCTGACAGTAGAAAAATGAAGGGCTGATTTTGAATACTCCCTGGATATTTAATGACATTAAGAGATTATTGTTATTTTTTAGGTGTAATGATTATATAGTTATTTTTTAAAAGATGTTTTATTTTAAAAGCAGTTTTAAGATGACTTCCGGTAAGATGGAGGAATAGACAGACAAGTGAAACAGACCCTCTTCAACAAATAAAAGAAAAACCAATTGACAGAGATACAGAAGATAATTCTGGAGCCCTGAGCTTTGAAAGGAGCTATACAGAAGTGGATCAGGCACCAACTAGTGGAAAAATCTGAAGGAAAAGAGTGAGTACAGAGATGGTCAGAGCTGTGGACTGTCAGCTACTCTGACGGGACCAACAGCCTGAATATTTCCAAGTGGTGTTGGGACCTGAGAATTGACCTAAAGATCAGCCCTGGTCACCAAGGGCTGCAGGGACGACTGTGCTGGTCACCTATGACTAGGAAGGGAAACAGCAATGAGGGAGATAACCTGAGCTGTTGACTTTCCACTATGCACAGGGCACAGCCATTTTGATTGTTTATACATGGCAGCCATTTTGGATATTTAAAGTGCCTGAAGGTGCAGTCATTTGAAATGTTTACAAGTGGCAACCATTTTGGATTTTAAAGTGATAGCATTCTCATTCAGATTTCAGGGACCTAAGAATAGGCTCTGTTTGCCAATGTCAGGACGGACATATAAGAGGCTGACAACAGAAAAGGAGACAGGTGGTAAGTGTATAAGTGCTATCAACTAGTGAACAGAGGAGCACAGCACAGTACCCTTCTTGAGTAAATAACATACAAACAAAACAAAGAAAATGAAAATTGTGGGCAAGTCACTCCAACATACAATCACCAATTAAATATAACACAAAAATGTCACAATGCCTCGGAGACAACAGAGCATCACAGTCCACACAAAGAAGCAAGATAAAGCAGGAGAAACAAAGGACCAGGATACAAACCCGAAACACATCCCTGAGGAAGACACAGCATTGGAACTCCCTGATAAGGAATTCAAAAGAATTACATTTAGGTATCTTCGACAAATGGAGAGACAGATCAAGGAAAACACAGACAAAACCCTAGAACATTTTCAAAAGACAATACAAGAACAAAAAGATAAAACATTGAATGGGCAAAGGAGCAGAATTGAATCAATGAAAGACAGAATTAGGGAGATTGAAGGAAAATACCTGAACACTTCTTTGAAAGGGGATAAATCAGAAAAAAAGATCAAAACAAAATGAAGAAAGCCTAAGGTTCATGTGGGATACCATCAAAAGGAATAACCTATGTGTAATCAGAATTCCAGAACAG
>NW_006921804.1:1503980-1505955 GCF_000298275.1 Orycteropus afer afer
TTTTTTTTTTTTTTAAAAAAAGCAGTTTTAGGCTTACATAAAAATTGTGCAGGAAGTACACTTCTTAGTTGTCCTCAGGTCAGCTTCTAACAGCGACCTTATGCAATGAAATGTTACTTGGTCCTGCACTGTCTTCATGATAACTGATGTGTGTGAGTCCACTGCTGCGGCTTTTGTGTCAATCCATCTCTTTGAGGATTTCCTTTGTTTTCACTAGCCCTCTACTTTACCAAACATCATGTCCTTTTCTAGTGATTGGTTTTTCCTGGTAACTTGTCCGAAGTAAGGGAGTTGAAGTCTCACGATCCTTGCTTCTAAGGAACATTCTAGTTGTTTTTCTTCTAAAGATATATGCAATATTTTTCACCAACACCACTGCTCAAATGGATCAATCCTTCTTCTGTCTTCCTTTTTCATTACCCAACTTTTCCATGCGTACGAGGCAACTGAAAAGACCATAACTTGGGTCAGATACACCTTAGTCTTCAGTATCTTTCTTTTTAAAACTCTAAAGAAGTCTTTTGAAGCATATTTTCCCAGTGCAATCAATACATTATTTGCTTTCTCGCCTGCTGTTCTATGGATGGTGATTGATTATTGATCTAAATAGAATGAAATTGTTAACTTCAATTTCTTATCCAAGCAAGTACAGAAAGTTCCCTAACACCCCTTCCCCTTTCCCCCTGCAGTTTCTCCTACTAGCATCTGGTACTTGGGTTATACATTATTTACAATTGATGAACCTAGACTGATACATTAATTACAGTCCATGCTTTACATCAGGATTCACTCTGTGTTGTATAGTCCATGAGTATGATAAATGCTTGACGTCATGTGTCCATTACAGTATCATATAGAACAGTTTCACTGACCTAAAAGTGCCCTGTGCTCCACCTATTCATCCCTTCCCTCTCTTCTGAATCACTGGCAACCACTCATGTTTTTGCTATCTCTAAAGTTTTGCCCCCCCACTCGTCTGTCACTTTGTCATACTGTGGTAGCTTGCATGTTGCTGTGAGGCTGGAAGCTATGCCACCGGTATTTCAAATAGCAGCAGGGTCACCCACGGTGGATAGGTTTCTGTGGAGCTTCCAGACTAAGACAGACTGGGAAGGAGGACCTAGCAATCTATTTCTGAAAAAATTGATCACCGAAAACCTTATGAGTAACAGTGAAACATTGTCTGCTATAGTGCTGGAAAATGAGCCTCTCAGGCTGGAACAGACTCAATAGTACCTAACAACAACAACAACATTTTGCTTTTTCCAGAATGTCATGTAGTTGGCATCATGCAGTATGTAGGTTTTTATTTTGTTAATTTTTATTTTTGCAGTAGCTTTTTTTCAGAGTGGCTTTCCCAGACTCTCATTCATTGCTGGTGGGAATGCAAAATAGCACACCCACTTCGGAAGACAGTCTGGCAGTTTCTTACAAAGCTGAACATTGGTTTACCATTCAATTCAGCAATTATGCTCCCAGGGATTTACCTGAGTTAGTTGAAAACATATACCTAAACATTAAAACCTTCACACAAATGATTAAAGAAGTTTTATTCATAATTGCCCCAAATTGGAAGCAAACAACATGTCCTTCAATAGGTGAGTGGATAAACAAAACACAGTATGTCCACAATGGAGTAGTATTTAGAGAAAGTAAGAAATGAGCTATCAAGACACAGAGGAAACTTACGCACACCCACGTTCATTGAAGCACTATTTACAATAGCAAAAAGATGGAAACAACCCACATGTCCATCAGTGGAAGAGTGGATGACCAAACTATGGTACATACACACAATAGAATGCTATGCAGCACTAAAGAATAATGTAGAGTCTGCAAGACACCACATAGTGTGGATGAACTTGGAGGACATTATGCTGAGTGAAATAAGTCAATCACAGAAAGACAAATATAGTATTAGTTCATTGTTGTAGAAAGTCAGGGAAAGGTTTATATATGGAGGGAAACTTTCTTT
>NW_006921804.1:1511173-1517328 GCF_000298275.1 Orycteropus afer afer
GTTGGTGAAAGGGCTGGAGGGAGGCAGCATGTCTGGCCTTGTAGGAATAGGCCTTGGGTTACTGCTGGTAATCCTGTCCTCCTCTTGTAGGGTTAGAGGAGGTTGGAACATGTGGCCTCCTTGCCCTTTTAGCAGCGCCGTCAAGTCGGACCCGACTCATAGTGACCCCTTGGGTTTCTGAGGCAGTATCACTACGTAAGTAGATTGTGCCATCTTCCTTCCGAGGAGTGGCTGGAGAGTAGCAGTCAAGTTTCTTAGGCACTACACTACCAGAGCTCCCAGTCAAAGTCCTAGAAGAAGAAAAATCAAAGACAAGGAAGGAAGTCTAGGAAAGAAATTACTGGTGGACTAATGGAGTAGGCACAAGGTTATGGATCTCTGTTTCTTGCATTAATGTCTACCAGATGGCTTTCATCATACAGGGTGTAGTCATAGTGGTCAGGTATGGTGAAGTAAATTACTTACTATGGACTATTTAGCCATAGTCTTTGTGACTTCCACACAGTGATTGGGTGCAAACAAGGTGTATGGAACCTGTGATGGTTGGGGTTATGTGTCAACCTGGCAAGGCCATTGTTCTCAGTATTGTGTGGTCATCCTCCATTTTGTGATATAATGTAATTGTCCTCCATTCTACTGTAAATTCTGACCTCTGTGTGTTATGTTAATGAGCATTAGGTGTGTTTTGTTAAAAAGTCAGGATTAGGGTGGGATGCACTCAAGTCACCACCCTTGCTGAGTCGCACCTTTTATCTTACAAGAGAAAAGGAGAGAGAAGGAGCAGAGAAGGGGACTTGACTACCACCAAGAAAGAAGATCAGATGAAGAAAACCAAAGATGCATGGAAACAATTAGTTCAAGAGACTGGTACACCATGCGATCCTCAGCCTATAAGACCATGAGACTAGCAGAACTAGATGGTGCCTTGCTACCACTGTCAACCACTCAGAGGGATCTATGTAGAAGACCCTGGATAGAGTGGGAGAATAATGTGGAACAAAACTCAAAATCATTAGGAAAAAAAAGACCAGGTTTGCTGGTCTGATAGAACCTGAAACTCCTGAGACTATGGCCCCTAGCTGCCCTTCAGGTCTGGAAGTGAACTTGATTCTGTGGCTTCCAGCCAAATAACAAACAGGCATCTGGGTTGAACATTTACATCAGGTAGATATGCTCCTTGGAGAGATCAATCATGGGAAAACAGAAGGGCAGTGTATGCACAGGGAGACAGCTTGTGGGGGGGGAGGGCAGGAGTGCATGGGAGAGAAGGACACAGGAAAGAGGTAACTATGGGGAGGAAGTGGGAAGAGAGATGTTACATTGTGGGAAATTATAGTCAATGTCATGAGACCAAATGTGTAGGAACTGCTGTATGGAAAATGAATTTGCTTTGTGAACTTTCACCCAACTCACAATTAAAATTAAAAGAAAGACAGAAGAGCCAGGAGGTGAGCATGCCTTTTGGACCTGAGATCCCCACATTGAGAACCTCCTAGACCTATGAGCCAGCAAGAGAGAGCTGTAACACCAGAAATGGTAAGAGGCAGTGAAAAGAGTGGCAGAGAAACAACAGCAGCAAAGGCAGCAGAACCAGGAGACTGGCAGGAGAGGTGCAGTGGGATACCTGGCCCATGGAACCAGAAAGCTGAGTGCCTTTGGGCAAAAATCTTGCTGGCAGAGTGGGGTGCTTCCAGGCACTTGGCAGAGCCAAGCTCCAATGGTCCACAGAACAAGGGAAGACCTGAAAGCCTTCAGACTGAGGCTTACTAGTGGAGTAGAGTGCCTCTAGGCACTTATTCCAAAACCAAAAAACTAAACTCACTGCCACTGAGTCAATTCCAACTCATAGTGACCCCTATTGAGTTTCCAAGGCTGTAAATCTTTATGGACGCAGACAGGCTCATCTTTCTTCCAAGGAGAAGCTGGTAGGTTCGAACCACTGAACTTTTGATTAGCAGCCAAATGTCTTAATCACTTCACCACCAGAGCTTCTTTTAGGCACCTACTGGCAGAGCTAAAAGAGCTTTGTAACACTTGCTGGAGTAAGGCAGAGGCTTAGCCGAAGGGCTGAGAGGACAGAGAGAGGTGTGCCTGTAGGTGTAGCTAGGAAGAGGCGGTCCTGACCAAAGAACTGTATCCTGATTCATTCTGGATCCTGAATTGTAAGTTGTTACTCCCCTAATAAAGAGCTCTGGTAGTGTAGTGCCTAAGGCACTTGCCTGCTAACCAGAAGGCTAGCGGTTCAAACCCACCAGCCACTCCTTGGAAGGAAGGTTGGGCAATCTATTTCTGTAGTGATACCACCTTGGAAACCCAAGGAGGGGTTGCTATGAGTTGGGTCCGACTCGACGGCAAATAACAACAACAACAACACTTCTCTAATACACCCCATAATCGTGAGGATGGTCTGAGTTCTGTGTGGCCGCTGAAATTTATCAAACTCAGCAGAGAGGTAGAGAGTGCTATGGAAGGGACGGTGATGTCAGAACTGGTAAAAAGGTTGGAGAGAGGAGGTATGTCTAACCTCTGCTTCATAGGAGTCAGTCTTGAGCTGTTGATCTTAATTCTCCTTCCCCCTTTGTGAAGTTAGACATGGAGATATGACACTTCTGCCACCATTTTTACACAGGAGACTATTCACGGGCCTAAAACATGGGCTCTGTCCTTTCACTACAGCTGATCGAGCTACTGCCACCACTGAATGCACTTTATACATATCCCAATTAAAGTGATATAATTGCATTTTAATTTTTGCTTATAAGTCTCTATACAATCTATTCTCAACACAGTAGCTAGAGTCATCGTATTGAAAAGAATTTCTGATCACATTATTCTTCCCACAATCCTCCAGTGGCTTCCCATTTCACTCAAAGTAAAAGCCAAAGTCCTTAAAACATCCTGTAATGCCCTACGTGATCTGACACCTTCATCTATCTGATCTCCTTCCACTCTTCTTCTCTGTCACAACACTGTACCCATATTGACCTCTTTGTTATTCTTCCCATATTCCAGGCACTTTACTGCCTAATGGAAGCTCTGGTAGCATAGTGCCTAAGGCACTTGGCTGCTAATCAGAAGCCTGGCGATTCAAACCCACCAACCACTCCTCGGAAGGAAGATGGGGCAATCTACTTCCGTAGTGCTACTGCCTCGGAAACCCAAGGAGGGGTCTCTATGAGTCGGGTCCGATTCGATGGCACATAACAACAACATTACTGCCTAATGGGCTTTGCGTTTGCTGTTCCCTTGGTCTATGTGGAGGTTAAGTTGTGTATCAACCGGTTGGGCCTGGTTGAGTGACTGGGCGGCTGGATGTAGTTATTCCCATGATGAGACTGGTAATCAACTCCATGGTGGAATCTACTGTGAGCAGCTGAGTAGCTGCCTTAGGGATGTGGTCTGCTCCCAGTACTTAAGGAGAAGTATAGAGAGAGGTCTCTGAGCCTTTTGGCATGCTTGGACCCTACATTGTAGCTGAGTCTTCATTCAGTACCCTGCCATGTTGTCTGCTCATTTTAGGGTTGTTTTTGGATTTGAACCAGTGGCCTGCCAGGTAAACTTTGTTTGATAATTTTGTTTGTTTGATAATTTTGGGATGTGCCATTTTATTTTTTAGCCTTGGGTTTGTTAGCCTCACCAGCCAGCAGCTGTCTGAGTTAAAAGAGTGTCCAGCTTCTGTGGGCCAGGAGCAAGAGGCAGAGCTGAAGCCTAAGGCTGAGGGGCTTTCATCCAGCCCTTGGAGCTGGCACTGTGAACTCAGACTTCTAGCCTCCAAAACTGTAAGAAAATAAATCCCTCTTTGTTAAAGCTACCTATTTGTGGTATTTCTGTTAGAGCGGCACTAGAGGTAACCAAAACAGCCTGAAATGCTCTACTCCCAAAAATTCTTATGGCTCTTTACCTCTCTGCCTTCAGGTCTCTGCTTAAATGTTACCTTATCAATAAAGCCTCCTACCTCTCACACTTTCCTCCATTATGCTTAATGGTTCTTTTTTTTTTTTTCCCCACTAACGGTTCTTAACCATGCTGGTTTCAGGGACCCCTTACACTCATAAAAATCATTGAGGACCTCAAAGACTTTTTGTTTATGTTGGTTCTATCAATATTTACCATATTAGAAATAAAAACTGAGAATATTAAAAAAAAGTCATGTATTCATTTAAAAACAATAGCATTACATGTTGACATAAAACATTTTTAATAAAAAATAGGCTACCAAAACAAAATTAGTGAGAGTGCTATTTTACATTTTTACAATTCTCTTTAATGTCTTAATAGAAAACAAGTGGAGTATCCTATCTGCTTCCGTAACCAACCTATTACATCACACACCATGTAACCTCTGGAAAACTCTAATATATACTTGTAAGACAATGAGAGTGAAAGCAAAAAAGTTTTAATGTTAGGATTAAAATAGTTTTGACCTTACAAATCTCCTAAAAAGGGATTTTAGGAACCCCTTTTTGGAGTTCCTTACCCCATTTGAGAAGTACTGTATTACACTAAAGGAGCTTTGGTGTAGTGGTTAAGGCTGCTACACAAAAGGTTAGTGGTTCAAAACCCACCAGCTGTTGTGGAATAAGATGAGGCAGTCTGTTTCTGTAAAGATTTACAGCCTTGGAAACCCAAAGGAGGTTGATATGATTGGAATCAACTTGATGGCAGTGGTTTTGGTTTTTTTTTTCCCAGTATTATACTGTTTTTCTTTGTTGTTCTATCACCATCTGACATTCTGTATTAGCTTCCTAAGGCTGCAAGTGGCAAAGTACCATGAACTGCGTGACTTAAAATAAGAGACACCTGAGAGAAACACAAGGCAAAAGTGGGATGAATGATGTTACATTGAGGGGATTGCAGTCAATGACATGAAACAAAATGTGTGTGAGTTGTTGAATGGAAAACTGATTCTGCTACATAAACTTTGATTTAAATTGCAATCAAAAGTAAAATAAAATAACAGAACCTTATCCTGTCACAGTTCTGGAGGCTAAATCTGAAGTCAAGTTATCAGCAGGGCCATATTCCCTCTAGAGGTTCTAGGAAAGAATCCTTCCCTGTGTCTTCTAGCTTCTGATGTCTGCTGGCAATCCTTGGCATTCCTTGCTTGTAAACACATCACTCCAGTCTCTCCCTCTATCTTCACATCTTTCTCCCGTGTATCTGCATTCAAATCTCCTTCTTTTTATAAAGAAACTAGTCATTGTATCGTTGTTGTTGTTATGTGCCGTAGAGTCTGCCCCGACTCATAGCGACCCCTCCTTGAATATCCTCCTTGGTGAAGTGTCTATTCATGTCTTCTGCCCATTTTTTAATTGGATTGTTTGTCTTTTTGTTATTGAGGTGTTGGCATCTTATTTTTTGATGTATAATAGAGTTGCAGACATCTGTATACTTTACCCATAAACACTTCTCTATAAATACCATTAACTAGAGTTCAGCATTTGCTTACAGTTTTTTTTCAGGCAAAATTTACATCCAGTGAAATGTACAGATCTTAGTGTACTATCTAATGATTTAACAAATGCATATACCTGTGTAACCCAAACCACTATATCAACCATCACCTTAGAAAGTTCTCTGTGTCCCTTCTCAGTTGCTCTCCACTTCCACATCACCCCTAGGGCAGATTGTTTTTAGTTTTTTCCACCATAGATTAATATTGCCTGTTCTAGAGTTTCAAATAAATGAAATGATACAGGGTGTGCTCTTTTGTGTAAGGCTTATGTCACTCACCTTCTTCTTCTTTTTTTTTAATTTTATTGTGATTTGGATGAAAGTTTACAGAGCAAATTCATCTTCCATACAGCAGTTCACATTGTCTCATGACATTGACTGTAATCTCCCACAATGCAACAAGCTCTCCTCCCACTTTCTCCCCATAGTTACCTCTTCGCTGTGTTCTTCCCTCTCATGTACTCCTAAGCCCCCCCACCCCAGCTGTATCCCTGCAGATACACAGCCCTTCTATTCTCCCATGCTTGATCTCTCCAAGGAGTGTATCTACCTAATGTAAATGTTCAGCTCCTATGCTGTCTTTTGTTTGGCTGGAAGGCACAAGAGTGGGTTCAATTCCAGACCTGAAGGGCAGCTAGCGGCCATAGTCTCAGGAGTTCCATCAGGCCCTATCAGACCAGCAAACCTGGTCCCCCCCCCCT
>NW_006921804.1:1548612-1557730 GCF_000298275.1 Orycteropus afer afer
ATTTACCTCAAGTAGACACATGCCCTGGAGAGAACAATCATGGGAGAAGGAAGGGCTGCTTATGCACAGGGAGGCAGCTCAGGGCGCAGGAGAGTATGGAGGGATGGTCACTGTGAAGAGGTAACTATGGGGAGGAAGTGGGAGGGGAGCTGTTGCATTGTGGTAAACTGTGGTCAATGACATGAGTGAGACAAAGTATATGTGAACTGCTGTATGGAAAGTGAATTTGCTCTGTAAATCTTCACCCAAATCACCATAAATAAATAAATAAATAATGAATATTAAAAAAAAATAATAAGAAGAACAAAAGTCCTTACTCAACAGAGAAAGTTGTTCTAGCTTTGTGAGTTGAAGTCTAATAAATTTCAATACCCAGTCCCAAGGGAAGCTGCAATATCTGAGCACCAAAGCATTAGTCCTTCAGAGGCTTTTGCGCAAGCTCCTCCCTTTCAGGGTTATCATGGCCTCCTCTCTTTATACTAGCAGGTGTGGAAACAGCAAGGGGTAAAACCCAAGGGATTAATAAAAGGGATAACCCTAGAATAGACATGCCTGCATTCTTCTGGGAATGAAAAGGCCATCTTGAAAACAAGTGACAGAAGATTACATGTACTCTCCAGCCAGAACCATCCAAGTGTTGCAAGTACCATTGTGGCAATCTTTCTGGGAAGAGTGAGAGGCCACTGCCATAACAGAGCTGAGGCAACCACCAAGTCCAGCTTGCTCTGAGCATCAGCCCTACCTGGGTGACAGATGGAGCCATCGCCATACTCACTGGAAACAAATCCAGCCAGTGGCACCACCTCTCCTGATGAGAACCCAGGACTGAGGAACCTCAGTCTTCATATCCTAGGAGTAGTCTATAGAGACTCCAGGCTGAAGAGTCAAGCTGGGCCTTCCTCTGGGGCAGAGGAGCTCTCATCTGGGAGACTTGAGATAGCTCAAGTTGTACCTCTAATGGTGTTGAGAGTTCAGGAGGAGACTGACCAAGGAGGGAACTATCCTGAGTGAGATGTCAACGCAAGCTCCTGGGAAAAAGGACCCAGTTGAACAGCAAAACCGGGCCAAGAGATGCAACTCACCTCTAGGTCTCCATGACCAGACTGACCAGAGGCCAAGAAGGTCCCTCAGACATTGATATGTGGCCAGTTTTCTAGGTGAGACAAATGATTTTTCTAATTCTGAAGAGAGACAGGGATCACATGAATAAAGTCTTCCTAGTGCACGCAATAGCACTGGGAAATTAAGTCAGGAAGAAAATCTCACAAGCTCTCCAGAGGAAAAGTTCTAGGGCTCAGAAGCCTATGAAGTTGAGGAGATCAAGACCAATGATTTAAGACATTCTCATTAATGCCAGTCCCTCAGCCTTGGCCACAGTGTCCACTGTTCTGTCAGCACAGGACGAATGAATGGATACAGGAAAGGGGACATGGGGCATCACTTGTGCAATGGGCCCATGCATGCTGTAGAACAGCGTATGCACCCTGCTAGACCCAGGACAACAGTGACCCCTTGTAATTGCTCTGTCTAGAATACATTCCATAGCTGCCCTGAAAGGTCAGCACATTCAGGAAAATCTCAGCAATGTTTCAGGTGGTTTATCTTCCAACTGGTCTTGTGGTCATTACCAGTTCCCTCTCCAACATGTCCAGCTCTCAACACAATTCATTTTATTGTTCCCAGAGAAAGAACAAAGGTGGGAGAAAGTTATTTCCTTGCATTCCAGCTCCCAGCATCTCAAGAACTCCCCTTTGCAAGTTCTTCACCCCTGCTGACACAACTCAACTATTTATGTGTTGTTGTTGTTAGATGCTATCAAGTTGGCCCTGACTTACAGTGACCCTATGTACAACGGAACAACACACTGCCCGGTCCTGCACCATCCTCACAATTTATGTGTAGGACAGCATAAATGTCGTGCTCAACCACACTGTACAACACTCCAAAACTGCATGGTGCTCACAGGTTGCCAGGAGGCCATCAGCAAAAGTCTACCAATAACTAACAAGGATTACTCTATAAATATCACATCCTTCCAGTCAGAGCTGAACACATTAGTACAAGGAAAGTACCTTTGGTTATTTACAAGAATCAGACAGCATATAACCAGAAATGTTCCACCATGAGCAGTCCCCTAAAAGCCCTAAAAGCTGTCTAGGTAGAGATGACAACTCTTCCTTGCACACCCCACTTTGTGCCATGGGGAAGGGGTTGAAATGGGACCCTACCTACTGCCGGTCTCCTCCTGGCCACCTAAGTGGGCTGTGAGCTTAGGCTATTTGTGCCCCAGATATTGTATACCTCCAGCCCAAGTGGCAAATTATATTCGACGGCACATAACAACAACAACGTATGCTACTGCATTATGCTCCCCAGACTTCCTGAGGACGGAGGCGATGAGCTCAGAACTGCATCATTTCCAACTTGCTAACAAACAACTGGCCTCGGTTGGGGTGGTGGTTTGTTCTGAGGCATAAAGATGCCAGCGGGGAGAGAAATGGAAAAAACCATGGCCACCTGGCTTGTCTGAAGGACTTGCCCCTCACATTGTACATGCTGTACCACAATCTGCTTTACATGACCAGACAGAAGCTTAAGGGTTAGGGGCAGAGGTTTCTGGGCCATTCATCCAAACACCCATCCAATTATGTCCCTAATACTACTGTTTTTCAGCTGGTGAAGGTGGCCAAGCCACTCAGAACACTTGAGCTCCTTATTCCCATTGCATGCCAAGTACCTGGAGAGCAGAAGATGACAGTGACTAGGTTTCCTGTCCTCAGCACATAGACCCTGTACATGCCAACACTTTATTGCAAGCATTGGCTATTCAGGTGTCCTGGGGACTTCCTATGGCCACAGCCCATATGCAGTGCAGGCAGGAAGTGCTGGATAATTAACCACCAACAAGTAATGATGGACTTGGTTAATACCCAAGTAGGTCATTCTTGACGAAGACAATGCTGAGGCAGGTTTCCCAGAGTCCCCCAGAGTTTGCCAGTGGAATTGACTGCTAGGTGCTGAGAATGGTAACTTGCTTAATCACACAGCTTTTATCAACTTTCTTCCTTCCATATCTCACTTCCCCACTCCTCTCACTTCCTCTGCAGATGTTTTATGGGATCATACCTCAAATAAACCTACATACCAAAAAAAAAAAAAAAAAAATTAAACATACATAGAATATATGTCCAGATTCCAGCAAGGATTTACTGCAAAGAGAGAGGGGAAGTATACACAATAATTTTGTTTCACAATTCATTTACTGAATTGGGGCAGGTGATTTAAAAACAGATTACAAGATACAGCTGGGAGAGAGGTCTTATTTTCCCCCTCAGGAACCAGTTGTGTCATGGATGCTTCTAAATTTTCCAGAATGGCCATCTGTTGTTGGGCAAGCTGGGTTTGAAGCTGGAGATTGGCATACATGCATTCTAGGAGTTCAATACATTCCTTGGGCCTGTGGGTAATTCCTGAAAGAAAAGCAATGGAGATGCAAAGGGGTAAAAAAGGGAGAGATTTTGTAATTGTACTGAGATTGGAAGGGCTCTAATAAGATGAACCTTCTAATTTGTTGGACATAACCCAACCCAGACATACTTTTGCTCCTTCTCCGTGAGTGCGACGTGACAAGCCTGTTTTAATTTGAAACCAATCACTGAATCCATTACTCCTCTCCTTTGCTTTATTTTTCCCATAATAGTTATGATTATATGGCATATTCTGCATGATTTTATCTAAGTCCCCCTTCTAGAATATAAACTCCAGAAAAGCAGAGATTTTTGTTCTTGTTCCCTGCTATACCTAGAAGAATACCTGGCTCATATAAGTGTTCAATAAATGTTTGATGAGTGATTAAAATGGTTTGGGAGCAAGACCTAACCTCCTTCTTAAGAACTCAGGAGATGATCTAATAGAGCCTGGTGAGACCTCTGAGACTATGGCCCCTGGTGACCTTCAGGTCTGGAACTGAACTCACTCCTGTGGCTTCCAGGCAAACAATAGACAGGCAGATCAATCAATCATGAGAACACAAGGGCAGTGTTTGCACAAGGAGATAGCTCAGCTGGTGGGGAGGGGAGGGAAGGACACAATTACAGGGAAGAAGTGGGAAGAGACCTGTTACATTGTGGGGAATTGCACTCAATGTCATGAAACAAAATGTGTATGAACTGCTGTATGGAAAATCAATTTGCTCTGTAAACTTTTACCCAGATCACAATAAATTAAAAAAAAAAAAAAAAAAGATCTCAGGAGATACCTCAACTTCTTTCTCTTAGGTAGTTTCTTTTCAACTACTCTTGCTGCATCAGCCCATTTTTTTCTAATATCTTGAAGTATATTATACTCAGCCAGTTCTTAGTTAGCCTTGGTAGTTATGGTATCTTGTTCGTGTATTTTCTGGTTCTAGCTTTTTTATTAGATCCTGAGGTCCTCAAAAACAAGGGTCATGACTGAGTAATGCACTGTAAAGCTCACTACAGGAATGCCAAATATTCACTGACTTCCCCAAGGAAAGGATGAATAACTGAGTTTCAGAGAAAATGAGGCAGAGATAATAGTCACTATTTCCTTCCCTGATCACCTTTCAATTAATATTGCTAGCAAGCACTATGATTGTTACTTCACTTCTTGCAAAGGTGTTAATAAGAAAACAATACAAATTTGTAGAACCAGGAGGAAAATGAGATCAATAGAAATGAACAATGGCACAGAGTTGACAACCAGACCAACAGGAGAAAGCCCAGGTCACCACCCTCCATGCCACCCTCCCCACTGCTGAGTCCATTTTGGAAACCCTCCCTGCAATCTCACCTGAGAGTAGCTTTGTTGTCTGGATGTTCAAGAAAGTACCTGCTGGGGAACTTGCTTGAAGATTAATATAGCTGGGGCAGGGTCTGGCTCGACAAAGTAGCACAGCACTAACATCCTCTTTGTCTGGAACAAAGTCAGAGGCAACTAAATCAGAACTCATTCCAACAAGGGAAGGCCTTTCTCATTAGATCCCTGCACCTGGTCCACAAAAACACAAGTGCTGAGGCCATACCCTAAATGTCTTTAAAAAAAGATATATAAGACAAACAAAAAGAAATCAGAGTGGGACCAGGAAAACCAGGTAGGGGTGGAATAGCAAAAATCTAATTTTCTTCCAAGTTTTTATTGAGACGCACTCTGTGTTTCTTGCTGTGCTAGATGCTAGGGCAAATACAAGACATGTAAGAAGACAATTTCTTAGGCAGCTGATATTTAGTTAGGGAGATAAACCAGAAATACTTATATAACAACAATGAGTCTGACAGTCTGGGGTAAAAATAAGGCCTTTTATATTTTAGTTATATTAAGTATGTGATTAAGAGTAAATGTTTTTACACTGTTCCACACCCTACTTTGGTGAGTAGTGACAGGATCTTAAAAGCTTGGAAGCAGCCATCTAGGTGCAACAACGGGTCTCTCCTCATCCAAAGCAAAGAAGAATGAAGAAAACCAAAGATTAATGGAAACAATTAGTCCAGAGAACTGGTACACCATGTGATCCTCAGCCTATACATCTATGAGACCAGAAGAACTAGATGGTGCCCAGCTACCACTGTCAACTACTCAGAGGGGTATCTATGCAGGAGATCCTGGAAAGAGTAGGAGAACAATATGGAACAAAACTCAAAATCATCTGGGGAAAAAAAAAAAGGACCAGGTTTGCTGGTCTCACAGAGCCTGATGGAACCACTGAGACTATGGCCCCTAGCTGCCCTTCAGGTCTGAAATGGAACTCACTCCTGTGGCTTCCAGCCAAACAAAAGACAGGCATATGAGATGAACAATTATACTAGGAAGATACACTCCTTGGAGAGAACAATCATAGGAGACAGCTCAGGGGGCAGAAGTGCATGGAGGGATGGACACAGGAAAGAGGTAACTATGGGGAGGAAGTGGGAGGGGAACTGGTGCATTGTGGTAAATTGTAGCCAATATCATGACACGAAGTGTACATGAACTGCTGTATGGAAAGTTAATTTGCTCTGTAAACTCACCCAAATCACACATACACCAAAAAAAGAGTAAATGTTTTTAGATGGCAGAATAGGCAGACAAGCTACATGGAGCTTCTTCAACAAAGAGAAGAGAAACCAATTGAGAGAGACTCAGAAGATAATTCTGGAGCCCTGAGCTTTGAAAGGAAGTATACAGAAGTGGATTAGGCACCAATTAGTGGAAAAACCTGAATGAAAACAGGACCTAAGAATAGGTTCTGTTTGCCAAGGATGGCAGGGACATATGGGAGGCTGACAACAGGAAAGGAGATAGGTGGTGAGTGTATAAGTGCTGCCAACTAACGAATAGAGAAGCACAGTACCCTGCTTACATAAATAACATCCAAACAAAACAAAGAAAATTAAAATGGTGCGCAACTCACTCCAATATACAATCACCAATTAAATGTTGTTGTTGTTAGGTGCCATTGTTTCCGACTCATAGCGACCCCATGCACAGCAGAACAAAACACTGTCTGATCCCACGTCAGCTCCATGATCCCTGCTACACTTGAGCCCATCATCGCAGACACCATGTCAATCCATCGCGTCCCTCTTTTGTCGACCCTCCACCCTACCAACCAAATATTTATCAATTAAATATAAACACAAAAACGTCACTAAGTCTCAGAGACAACAGAGAATCACAGTCCACACAAAGCAGCAAAATAAAGCAGGAGAAACAAGGGACCAAGTTACAGACCCAAAACATCCCTGATGAAAAAGCAGCATTGGAACTCCCTGAGAAGGAATTTAAAGAATTATATTGAAGTACCTTCAATGGATTGAGAAATAGATCAAGGAAAATGCTGACAAAATTGAGGAAAACAGAGAGAAAACCCTAGAACAATTCTGAAAGACAATACAAGAACAAAATGTCAAAATAAATGAAAATTAGAAATGATACAAAATTTACAGATAGAAATTCGGAACATTAATACGGAATTTTCAGAAATAGATAACACATTGAACAGGCAAAGGAGTAGAACTGACTCAATGGAACACAGAATTAGTGAGACTGAAGACAAATACCTCAAATACCTGCAAAAAGGACAAGGAGGCCACATATTCTGACTTCCTCTAACCCCACAAGAGGAAGACAGAATCACCATCAATAGCTCAAGGCCTATTCCTGTGAGGCCAGACATGCTGCCTCCCTCCAGCCCTTTCACCAACTGTTCCTCCCAAATCACCACCACCTCTCTTCTGGGTTTGATAATTCGCTGCAGTGGCCACACAGAACTCAAAGATTATGAGGTTTATTAGGGAAGCACCAGTCTACAATTCAAGTTCAGGAAGAACGTTCAGTCTCTCTCCCAGCCCACCGTCCCTCAGCCAACAGTCTCTCACAGTCTCTCTCCCAGCAGTGCATGTCTGGGTCCCTCGGTGTCTCATTCAGCAATGTGTGTCTCTTGCCTCTCTTTCCCAGCAATGCGTGTCTCAGGAGTGCGTGTCTCTTTCAGCAGCATGTCTTCCTCAACCAGCAGTCAGAGAGAGTTCTGCCTCTAGGAGGCCTCCTTTTGAGCCCAGCAGAGTGGCCAAACCAACCAATCATAACCACAGAATTCTAAGCACCTGAGAGTGAGCCTCCCATAACATTGCATTGTGCCATACCTAACAGAAATAACCCAGGTGGATAACATTTCCTGATTAGGAGCTCCTCAGTTGTTCATTCCACCACTGAGTTTACAAAGACTTATGAGTAGAAAAGCCATACTAAGTAATTTACTACACTGCAGGCCACCCCCTGACTTTTCTAGCCATTATCCCTTTTATACTGCAAAAATTCACATCCCAAAAAATCCCCTTCACCATCAGTTTAAGAATAACCACACCCATGAAAGCGTGTAAGCCAGCCACTTCATGCCTTTATCTCCCCCTATTTTAGAGAGCCAATTTCTAATTTGCCCATCCCTATCAAACCAGTACTCTGAGGAGACAAACATAGTCCTTTCTCTCTGGAGAATCTTCTGTTCTGCTTGGAAACTTCAGGCATCTGGATCCATAAACAAGCAAAGCCCAGCCCAGCTCAAGCCATCAAATTGCAGCAACTTAACACCAGCTCAGTGTCAAACATCTTCCTCTTCGTTTGGTCGGGTTCTGGTCAGCTCAGCCCTAGCCATCCCAGCTAGGTCACAGGTACCAGCTGCCAAGTTTGGGCGTCACACTCTACCCTTCACTTCAGACCAGCCAGCACCTTCTCTCACATCTTCAGTCCTCAGGGACTATTTCAATGCCCATAGGCTCACAATTCGTTGCACTTCAGACCAGCCAGCCCTTCCTCTCATCCCCAGCCTCTGGGCCTGGGTCAAAGAGTACCAAACTCAGCCTGTTTCTTCTTTGCTGCACTTCCCCCATTTCCACTCAGGTGGATCCAGGTGGTCACAAGCAAGTAACAATACCTCTATGGATGATGTTGATTGTTTTTCTAATGTTGAACCATCCATGAACCCCACTTGGCCATAATATTTTATTTATTTTTTTGATATGTTGCTGGAGTCTATTGGCTAGTATTTTGTTGAAGATTTCTGCATCTATATTCATGAGGGATATTGGTCTGGAATTTTCCTTTTTAGTGATGTTTTTGCCTGGTTTGGCTATCAAGGTTATGCTTGCTTCATAAAATCAATTTAGGAGGATTCCATCCTTTTCTATGTTCTGGAATAGTTTGAGTAGGATTGGTGTCAGCTCTTCTCTGAACATGTGGTAGAACTCGCCAGTGAAACCATCTGGGCCAGGGTTTTATTTTGTTGGTAATTTTTTTTGTGACCTGTTCAATTTCTTCTTTTGTTATGGGTCTGTTTATATTTTCCATCTCAGCCTCTGTTAGTTTAGGTTAAGTAGTATGTTTCTAGAAAGCTGTCCATTTCTTCTAGATTTTCGAATTTGTTGGAGTGTAGTTCTTCATAGTATCCTGATATTACCCTTTTAATTTCTGTTGGTTCTGTTGTGGTGTCAGCAAATTCATTTCTTTTTCATGTTATTTGTATTCTCTACCACTTTTCCTTTGTTAAATTTGCCAGTGGTTTGTCAATTTTATTAATCTTTTCAAAGAACCAACTTCTAGTCTTGATTTTTTCTATTGTCTATTT
>NW_006921804.1:1557995-1568527 GCF_000298275.1 Orycteropus afer afer
TTTTTTTTTTTTTTTTTTGCTGCTCTTTGTCTAATTGTTGGAGATATTAGGTTGTTGATTTTGGCTCACTCTTCTTTTTGATTTGTGCATTTATTGCTAGAAATTGGCCTCTGATCAAGGATGCTCTCTGTGTTCCAAAGATTTTGGTCTGGTGGTGTAGTGCCTAAGGCAGCTGACTGCTAACCAGGCTGGTGGTTTGAACCACCAGCCACTCCTCAGAAGGAAGATTGGGCAATCTACTTCCACAGATATACTGCCCTGGAAACCCAAGGAGAGATCACTATGAGTTGGATGCAACTCAAAGGGAGTGAGCGTGGGTTTCTTTTTTTCTAAAGATTTTGGTATGTTGTGTTTTCATTCTCATTTGATTCAAGGAATTTTTTAATTTCATTTTTAATTTCTTCTATTACCCAGTTGTTTTCAAGGAGGGTATTATTCAGTTTCCATGGGTTTGCTCTTTTTCTGTTCATCTTCTTATTATTGATTTCTAATTTTACAGCATTGTGATTTGAGAAGATGCTTTGCAGTATTTCAATGTTTTAAAATTTATTGAGACTTGCTTTGTGGCCTAACATATGGTCTATCCTGGACAATGTTCTATGTGC
Source organism: Orycteropus afer afer (assembly GCF_000298275.1). Taxonomy (NCBI): domain Eukaryota; kingdom Metazoa; phylum Chordata; class Mammalia; order Tubulidentata; family Orycteropodidae; genus Orycteropus; species Orycteropus afer. The sequence goes on from NW_006921804.1 coordinate 1,558,601, forward strand.
ACTGGAAAAGAATGTATACTGTGCTGTTGTTGGGTGAAGTGCTCTATAGATGTCTATAAGGTCAAGCTGGTGGATTGTATTGTTAGTTCTTCTGTGTCTTTGTTGAGTTTCTTTCCAATTATTCTATCTGCAATTGAAAGTGGTGTATTAAAATCTCCTACTACGACTGTGGAGTCATCTGTTTGTCTTTTCAGTTCTGTTTTAATCTAGTTTATATATTTTGGGGCTCTTTCATTGGCTGCATAGATATTACTGTTATGTCTTCTTGTTCAATCAATCCTTTAATCATTACATAATATCCTTCCTTGTCTCTTATAGTGGTTTTTGTCTTAAAGTCAATTTTATCAGAAACATTGCCACTCCTGCTCTTTTATGGTTGCCATTTGCTTGATACATCTTTTTCCAAACTTTGATTTTTAGTCTATTTTGGTCTTTCTCTCTAAGGTGTGTCTCGTATAGGCAGCATATTGATGGGTTGTGTTTTCTTATACAATCTGCAACCCTCCATCCCTTGACTGATGCATTTAATCCATTGACATTCAGCATAATTATTGACAAGTATGAATTTGTTTTTGTCATTTTGTTATGTGCTTTTTCATGATATTGCTGATTTCTTTGTTCCATATAATTTTCTGTGCTGAGCTCGTTTTGTTTATAATTGTGTTATCACTTCCTTTGTTGCTATTATTTTAGTATTTGCTAAATATTTATGCTGGTCCTCTTTTTTATTCTGATGTGATGGATTATCATTTTTCTTTGAGGTTACCCTGTGATTTATAATTTTCTTCCCAAGTTTAGAACAGTCCATTCTATCTTGCAGTTGTCTTGACTTCCCTACCATTTAGAAGTCCTGTAACACACAATTTTTTCCCTCTTTTTGGTTTGTAGTTGTCCTTGTTTGTCAATTGATGTCTCTGGTTCCCTGTTCACAATCTTGTAGGCTTATTTACTTTGGATACGTCCATAACTGGGCTGGTTTCTGGGTTATGCCATCATGTATGTTAATGGTCAGTCGTTGTTGGTTCTCTGTCCAAAGGACTCCCTTTAGCATCTCTTGTAAGGTTGGTCTGGTTTTAACAAATTCCCTTAATTTCTGCTTATCTGGAAATGTCCTAATTTCACCATCATATTTGAAGGAAAATTTTGCTGGATATATAATTCTTGGTTGGAAATTTTTTTCTTTCAGGATTTTATATACTATCCCATTGTTTTCTCATCTGTATGGTTTCTGCTGAGAAATCTGAGCTTAGTCTTACCGGTTGTCCCTTGTAGGTAGCCCTTTTCCCATGCTGCTTTCAGGATTCTTTGTCTTTGGTGAATTTGATGATGATGGATCTTGGTGATTTTCTTTTGGGGTCTATCCTGCTCAGGGTTCGTTGGACTTCTTGAATGGATATATTTTCATCTTTCATCGTACCAGAGAAATTCTCTTCCAACAAATCTTCGACAATTTTCCCTGTGGTTTTATTTGTTTCTGTCTGTTCTGAAATCCCGATTACACATAGGTTATTCCTTTTGATGGCATCCCACGTGAACCTTAGGCTTTCTTCATTTTGTTTTCTTTTTTCTGATTGATCTCTTTCCAAAGAAGAATTGAGGTATTTGTCTTCAATCTCACTAATTCTGTGTTCCATTGATTCAATTCTACTCCTTTGCCTGTTCATGTGTTATCTATTTCTGAAAATTTAGTGTTAATCTTCTGGATTTCTATCTGTAGATTTTATATGATTTCTAATTTTTCATTTATTTTGTCATTTTGTTCTTGTCTTTCAATATTATTCTAGGATTTTGTCTGTTTTTTCCTCAGTATTGTCAGTGTTTTCCTTGATCTCAACTCACAATTGAAGGCACTTAAATATAATTCTTTTGAATTCCTTCTCAGGGAGTTCTAATGCTGCTTTTTCCTCAGCGATGTGTTCTGGGTCTATATCCTGCTCTCTTGTTTCACCTGCTTTATCTTGCTGCTTTGTGTGGACTGTGATGCTCTTTGTATCCTAGACATTGTGACGTTTTTGTGTTTATATATAATTGGTGATTGTATGTTGCAGTGACTTGCCCACGATTTTCATTTTCTTTGTTTTGTTTGGATGTTATCTAAGTAAGTAGGGTACTGTGCTGCTCTATTTGCTAGTTGGCAGCAATTACACACTCACTACCTGTCTCCTTTCCCATTGTCAGCCTCTGGTGTGTTCCTGCTGTCCTTGGCAAATGAAGCCTAATCTTAGGTCCCTGGAATCTGAAGGAGAATGCTGTCACTTTAAATATCCAATATGGCCACCACTTGTAAACATTCAAAATGGCTGCACCCTCAATCACTTTAAATATCCAAAATGGCCACTTCTTATAAACAATCCAAATGGCTGCACCCTCTGGACAGCCAAAGTCCACAGCGCAGGTTGTCTCACTCCTTCCTTCCTATTTCTCTTCCTAGTCATAAGCCACCAGTGCAGTTCTCCCTGAAGCTCTTTGTGACCAGGGCTGATATTTAGGTCAATTCTCAGATCCCAACACCACTTCAATATATTCAGACTGTTGGTCCTGTCAGAGTAGCTGATAGTCCATAGCTCTGTCCATCTCCATACTCACTGTTTTCATTCAGGTTTTTCCACTATTTAGTGCTTAATCCACTTCTGTATACTTCCTTTCAAAGATTAGGGCTTCAGGATTATCTTTGTATTTCTGTCAATTGGTTTCTTTTTTGTTTGTTGAAGAGGGTCTGTGTAGCTTGTCTGCCTATTCGCCATCTTACCGGAAGTTGAAACCTTGGGAAGCTTCTGATGCGTGGAAAAAATATACCAAGTGGGGAAAAGGAGGACAGTATGAGCAAAGGCAAGTAAGGAAGAATATACTGGAATGGTCAGGAGCCCTAGAAAAATGGCTAGAATTAGGGATGGAGGCAGTGGGCAGGCAGGATGAATCATGGAAGACCCTTTATAAACAGCAAATCTGAGACATTTCCATTTTGTCCTGAATGGAATGCAAAGTCATAGTAACCTGTTCTGGTTACCTAGTGCCACTCTGACAAGAATATACCACAAATGGGATGGCTTTAACAAACAAGAGTTCATTCTTACAATTTCAAGGCTTTAAGTCCAAGTTCAAAGTGCCAGGCTCTAGGGGCCGGGTGAAAGCCCCTCAACCTTTGGGTCCAGCTCTGCCTCCTGCTCCCGGCCCACTGGAGCTAGAGGAATTTCTTCACTCAGACAGCTGCTGGCTGCTGAGGCTGAGAAGCTCCAAGGTTGACAAGTAAAAAGGCACAGTCCTGATTCTACCAAACCACACAGCAGGCTATTAACTTAAGTCCATTTTAAGTCCCAAGGTCAGCAGAGCATAGCAAGCTGCTGAGCAACGACACAGCTACATGCAGGGTCCAAGCGTACATAGTCTAGAGACCATTCCCAAGGTTTCTCCTTAAATACAGGAAGCAGACCACATCCCAAAGGCAGCTACTCAGCTGCTGTGGTGGATCCCACCATGCAGTTGATTGCTAGCTCATCATGGGGAATAACTACCACCAGCTGTCCAGCCACTCAACCAGGCCCAGCCAAGTTGACACACAAACATAACCGCCATATAACCCCACTGGGTTTCCAAGGCTGTAAACCTTTATGGAAGCAGAATGCCTCACCTTTCTTCTGTGGAGTGGCTGGTGAGTTCAAATCACCAACCTTTTGGTTAGCAGTCAAATGCCTTAACCATTACACCAACAGAACTCCTTTTATTCCACTTAAGGAAGTCTAGATTAGAGTTCTGTCACTTACAGCAATGTATTAATTAACGTAAGTTGCATTTTTGACATATGAAATCTGATGTGAGAGAAGGAAATCCAAATAGGGTGCCTAGGAAAACAGCCAGTGAGATGGCACTGCATTCAGGTGGATGATCAAATTGCCAAGTCAGCCACAAAGAGGAAACGGAGGAGAAGCTGCAAAAATAAATTAGCCCCACATGTGAGTTAAATATTTACCTCAAGTAGACACACGCCCTGGAGAGAACAATCATGGGAGAAGGAAGGGCTGCTTATGCACAGGGAGATAGCTCAGGGTGCAGAAGAGGATGAAGGGATGGACACTGGGAGGAGGTAACTATGGGGAGGAAGTGGGAGGGGAGCTGCTGCATTGTAAATTTTGGTCAATGACATGAGACAAAGTATATGTGAACTGCTGTATGAAAAGTGAATTTACTCTGTAAATCTTCACCCAAATCCTAATAAATAAATAAATAAATGAGCCCCAAAGGTCCATACAACACAAAGAATGAACCCTGATGTAAACTATGGACTTTCGCTAATAATAATTTATCAGTATTGGTTCATTAATTATAACAAATGTACCACAGGAGTGAAAGACGTTAATAATAGGGGAAACTGTGTGTGTGGGGGGGAGTGGGATATGGGAACTCTGTACTTTCTGCTCCATTTCTCTAAAAACCATAATCCACTCTGAAACATAAAGTCTTAAAAAATAAAAATAAATGAACACTCCAAAGTAAAGAATAGAGAAAACAAAACTGGGTGTTTGGAGGACTCCTTCTCAAGAATTTGAGAGATGAAAGAAAGTGACAAAGTAGAGAGGAACACAGACTCAAAAGGCAGAACAGCCGGGACCATGAAAGAAAGTGATTGGGGCATTATCTTGGTTCTCTACTGCTGCTCTGGGATCTGAAGAATGAAGGTAAGAAATACCACAAGTGGATGGCTTTAACAAATAGGGATTTATTCTCTTATAGTTTAGGAGGCTAGAAGTCTCAGTTCAAAGTGGGTGAAGGTCCCTGTCCTTGAGCTTCAGTTTTGCTTCCTGTTCCAGGCCCACTAGAGTTGGAGGCTTTTTCTGACTTACACGTGTGAGTCAGAAAAAGCTGCTGAGGGTGATGAACCCGAGGTTGGCAAGTAGGGTGGCACAATCCCAAGATCAACAGGCACATGACAAGTCACTGGTTCAAGTCCAGGAACTATCCCAAAATTGGCAGGCAACACAGCAGGTCACTGAGATGAAGACTTGGCCAAATTCAGAGTTCAGATGTGCCAAAAGCTAGAGACCTTTCTCAAAGCTTCTCCTTATATACTGGAAGCAGGCCACACCCTAAATGCAACTACTTAGCTGCTCACAGCAGATTCCACCATCAAGGTGATTACAATCTCATCACGGGGAAAAATTACTTCTAGCTGCCCAGGCATTGAAAACCACAGGCCCAGCAAGTTGATACACAACCTTAACTACCACAGGCATTACTCACTGGCACAACAAAATTAAGAAAAAAGACAGAAAAAGTGAATTCATTTATACATAGAGAAAAGAGATAGTTAAGTGCCTACATGTGACAGCCATTAAGCATACCACACTAAGCTAAATAGACGTGGTCACTACTTTTATGGAACTAATAGTCTTTCAGTGTAGACAATCATTAAGTGATCAACCATGCACATTACTATACCCTGAAAAGTGCTATAAGAGCACCTAACCTGGTCTGTAGCGCTAAGTAATTAGTCTTGAGGAAGTACTATCTCAGCTGGGATCTGAAGACTGAAGGTAAGATAGTGCTCTTCATGAAAAACAAGCCTAGGGAAAAAGTGTGATGAGTAAGTTTTGTGCAGGAAGATGTCTTATTTTTGTACTTTACTCAGGACAGGAGCTCCAGTGGCACAGTGGTGAAAGCATTTAGCTGCTAACCAAAAGGTTGGAGGTTTGATCCTGCCCACCACTCTGTGGGGGAAAGAGGAGGCAGTCTGCTTCTGTAAAGATTTACAGCCTTGGAAACCCTATGGGGCAGTTGTTCTCTGTCCTATAGGGTCGCCATGAGTTGGAATCTACACAATGGCAGTGGTTTTTGGTTACTCAGGATGCAAAAGAAGGAATGGCCTAGTAAGAGGAGGAAGTATTCATACATGGATGTCAGGCTAACATGCTTTCTGTCCAGGTCATTGAGCCTATGAAAATGGAAATCTGCTATGGTCGCTGTCAGTTACTCTAGGTGAGGGAGAACCTGTTTTTTTTTTTTTTTTCTTTCATTTGTGCATTTTCCACGTCCTACAGTAGGTTCTTCATCTTCTCTTCCATCCTGCCCCAGAGTCATCAATCATTTGATGGTTCATGCAGTCTGGTAAGGAAATCAAAGCTGAAATTCAGGTCTCAAAATTCTTCTCACCTTTTGAAAATTTGTTAATTTGCTAATTTTCATGCAAATGAACTTCTAAATAATTTGAGCCCTTCCTGTGAATCTGAGAGTGCATTTTCTATTGGGTTGTAAGGTTTAAAGAAAACTTTACACATAACCTATATTTAACAATTGTTATTTCTGACTAGACAGTATAGAACAGCAAATTTGGTTGGGGAGCAGCAAAAGGAGGCAGGGCAGAGAAAATAAGAAGATGCTTTACATACATTATCTTATATATTCTTCACATTAATCCTGGGAGATAGGTAGTATTATTCCCGTGTTATTTGAGGAATCATGAATAGGTTAAGAAATTTGCTTAAGATTCCATAATTAGTATGTGGCAATGTGGTGTCTATAGATCCTAAAGTCATAATTTTACCACCGCATTACACACTCTGTGAAAAGAGTGAATTAGTTTATGTCCAAGGTTTGGCATAGTAGGCCTCCCCGATAAAGTAGTCTACTCTACCTATAGTTAAGTGGACAGGCTCTGGAGTCTGCCTTAGGCCTTTCTCTGGTCCTGAGAGGACCGTCCCACTCAAACTGAGTATCTGTTCACTCTAGTCCATACTATGTCTTCTGGGATCCCTGTACACAAAAGTCTTGTTCTAAGAATTAAGAGGAGATACAAAGGAAGAATAATAAATTCTTTCCACAAATAATTGTTGAGAATCTACTTAAGACAGACCTAGTTCTAAGCACTGGGAATGTTCCCATTTAGTAGGAAATGTAGAATACACACAAATACTTTCCATTTAACTAACGGGAAAAAATGAACATACAACTAAAATAATTTTTTCTGACACACACCTTTTTCACCTTTTTCTTTAGGAGGCTGACTAGTGTGCTGCGCCATCTGAATACCAACAGGTGTGGTGCCTGGGAAAGAATCATAGCATCACATGACCAACAACTCACACTATTATTGTTACTACTGACAATTTTATAAACTCTCTTCAACAGGCCTGACTGTTCCAATTTTCATGGCCAAACTTAAGTGACTTGTTATTCGTATTTGTTAAGTGCCATCAAGCCGATTTTAACTCACAGAGACCCCATGAGTTACAGAGTAGAACTGCTCCACAGGGTTTTCTTGGCCATAATCTTTACAGTAACTGATCACCAGCTCTTTCTCCCGCCAAGATGCTGGATGGGTTTGAACAATTACTGCTCTTGAGTTGTTCTTGTTCTCACAGTCCCTTCACTAGTTTGGTAAACAGTTGTTTCTATTATTATTGCTTCCTCTATGGAATTGACTTGATGGAAATGGGTTTGGTTTTTCTGGTTTTTTATTCTGGAGGAAATAGTAATTTCACTAAACCCAAACATTAAGAATGGACCACAACATCTTCACAAAAGGCAGCCTCAATTACTCTCTGCCTCAACAGGGTGTTCTCTCCATGCTTAATTTTTGCAGCATCAATCCTTTCTCTAGCCCGTGGGAAATTAAAAAACTCCGGCTCCCGTCATCTCTAACGGTCCGGCAGAGCGAATGAGGACTGGAGGGAAGGGAAGGGAAATGGACGTGGAGGAAAAAAAAAAAAAAACCACCTCAAAGCACGAGAGGGAATCTTGAAAAGATGTTTTAAGTAACGGGGAAAACGCAAGCCATCACCTTCCGGTACCACTCACAGCCTCAGTAGAACATTTACCTAAAAAAGGGAAACCACCACACAAAGCAACGAGTCCAGAAGCGACGAACCACAACTCCCAGCGTGCCCTGAAGAAAGGAACGTTACTGCCCAGTCCTACAGGATTACTACTCCCATCTCACCCGCTTCAAACCGGTTTACGGGACTACCACTCCCATCTCACCCGCTTCAAACCGGCCAGGTCTTTCCTCAATGGCCGGCTGAAGTCCCGCCCTTCTCTTCCTCTCTCCTGTTAAAGCCAGAACAAAAGAAAAGAAACTGGAATGTCTTCCTTGACCTTCACGGTCCCAAAAGAGCCGAAGTACAAATCACAGCTTCATGACCTCACCTGCAGTTTTAATTCCAAACTTCAAACCCCCACACCCTCCCCAGTAGTTGCTGCTCATGCGCAGTGGGATACCAACCAACGGTCGGAGCCTTGGCGCTTGCGCTGAACATCTCACCGCACGCGGCCTGGCGCGGCCGTCCTAGTGCGCAAGCGCCTGTGCCCTCCCATTTCCATCATCGCGCTCTCTCTACCTAGCTTGCCTTGCCGGTCTTGCGTAGGGGGCGGGACTAAGAATGCCAATTGGTCTGTTTTCGTGCTAGTCAAGGAAGTGGGCGCGGTGATTGGAGGCGGCCCAGAGGGTAGTGTGTTTCGCTGTAAGCCTTGAGGAGGTAGCGTTTTCTGGGCTTCTCCCTGGTTTTCTCTCTCCAGAAGGTTCTGCCAGTTCCTCCAGCTCAGGGTACCCGGTTCTGCATCACGCCGCCATGATGGGCCATCGTCCGGTGCTCGTGCTCAGTGAGTTCTGGGAAAGCTGGGGAAGGGTTCCCTTTTCGCCCTTATCCCTCCACACTTTTCAGTGTTGCCCAATCAGCCCCATCCCGCCCTGGCCCGGCAACTGAGTCTCCTAGCCATCGACCTCCTTTAGGAAGCCTTTTCCTTCGCTTTTTTCTCTTCCCTTTATTCATATCACGCTTTTTACAAACGCAACTGATACTTTGCCTCTCCGAGCCCCTTTCTGTGGACTTAGTAGGCTCCTTCTCACTCCTTGCGCGGCTGCTCCCCACCCCTCCGTTCATACTCGCTTCCGTAACCCCCTTTTCTGTGTGTTATAGCTGAATGAATAATGGTTTTTTTTATTAAGCCCATCCCTTATTGGCGGCGTGGCTTTGGGCAAATTGTTAAGTGTTTCCATTGATATTAATGAGGTTAGTATCTCTTCATAGAATTGTAAGGATTAAATAAGTGGATAAACTGTTCGAAAGAGAGTCTGGCAAATAGTGGGTAGTATCCTTGGTTACTTTCAATTACTTATTTTCAATTACAGGTCCTCTTGAATTTCCATTCCTGAAGTGCCCCTGCTTTCCTCTCAGGTCTTCACGTGTAATCATTCCCCCAGTGACCCCTGCATTGTGTAATCTGTCCACTAACGAACTTGAGTTTTCCCAGAATTACAGGACTGGTTCTCTTTACTCTTTGGGAATACTCCTGATTTCTTTCTGACCATTGAGCACTACCTTCCTTGTCTACCCCTGGTATGTTTCCATTCTCTGTACCCTATATGCACCCTATTAATACCCCATCTGCAGGACCGGTTAAAATGCCTCACTAGCCATTTTCTAACCCTTTCCATCTTCTGTATACAGAATGTTGTTCAGAGTTCTCATAAGTTTTTCTCCATATCTGGGAAGTAACTATTTTCAGAATTTTTTTCTTTCTCTTTTTAAAAAAAAAAAAAAATTTCTTTTGATGGATTGTAGACCATGCAGGTTTTTAAGAGTTACCAATGCCTGATATAGTAATGTAAATTCTGAGGATTGGGAGGTTTAGATTTGATGAGACTAGATTGAAGGAAAGACAGATTTAAATGATAGGGAAAACTATAATTTGGAACAGGGAAAGAAATAGCATTATGTTGGGTTAGTTATAACCATTGCCTTGCCTTAATCACCATTAAGAAGGCCCTGAGGGAGAAGGAAGGGCTGCTTATGCACAGGGAAATAGCTCAGGGTGCAGAAGAGGATGAAGGGATGGACACTGGGAGGAGGTAACTGTGGGGAGGAAGTGGGCGGGGAGCTGCTGCATTGTAAATTTTGGTCAATGACATGAGACAAAGTATATGTGAACTGCTGTATG
>NW_006921804.1:1568640-1570279 GCF_000298275.1 Orycteropus afer afer
TAACTATCAGGAGGAAGTGAGTGGGAGGGGAGCTGTTGCACTGTGGTAAATTGTACTCAGTGTCATGAGACAAGGTGTGCGTGAACTGCTGTATGGAAAATGAATTTGCTCTGTAAACTTTCACCCAAATCACAATTTAAAAAAAAAAAAAGAGGGCCCTGGGGTGAGTGGCGCATTTGTGAAGCCCTTTTTAGGTCTGCATTAATCCCTGGCATTAGTGGCTGTAACTGATTAAGCTCCATATTGAAATATGTAGTTGGCTCTCAGGGTAGTGAATGGGTTACTGAGGCATCCTTACTACCTCCAACCATGGGATAACCATATGATTTATCTTGCAAAGCAGTACACTCTTTGGAGAGTGAAAAGGGACACTATCAATTGTACTAGGACTATCAGAATATGGTCCCTAACAAGCAGGAAGATAAAAACCCCAAAACTTTCCCTATCTTTGTAAAGCAATATTCCATACTTTCTTAGGGTCTTCACACTTTTGAGATTCTGATGATAGCTGTGGATCCTCCCACTGGAAAAAAAAATGCATTATCACCCACTTTCTCATAAAATCTTAGTTCACTAATCCCACTGAAGCTCATTCCTGGATCTTTGGTTATGAGTCCTTGCTATAAATACATGAGTGTTTGGTTAGAGAGAAAGTGATGACCAGGATTCCAGAGTTTTGAAGCCTTGCAGATTATTTCTTAGTATATCAGGGTTTGAAGTAAGTGAAGAGGTAAATAGTCAAAAGTATCTGTGACTTTTTTACATTTTATTTTTGATGTATAACTCACATTCAGTAAGCTCACATATCAAAAATTTTTATCTGTATATATACCCATGAAGCTATGTTTATTTCCAAAGATCAAGGATTTAAATAAATAGTTTATGTGCGGTAGGTAATCCTGGGCTGTTGCCTTTTGTTTTTTTCTATCTTAGGCCAGAACACAAAGCGTGAATCTGGAAAGAAAGTTCAATCTGGAAACATCAATGCTGCCAAGGTAGCTTATCTTTTAAGGATTAAACTATAGTAGTTTGCCACCAGCTGCTTTCCCTAGTATTTCTGTATTTCTTTGTGGTGATGAATTTCTTTTGTATATGCTTTAGAGTATGTGATTAGGCTGAAGAAAAGTTGACTTCTCTGTTGTGGGTGTGGTTTCAGCTCAGTTAAGCGTAATTTTTGCATATTAACCTGTATGTTAATCTGTTGCTGAATATTGTTTTGTCATGATCCTCTCCCATACTAGACTGAGTTACTTGAGGGGGAAGATTATGTATTGATTTCCTTTTGTGTTCTTAGTACCCGTTAGAGCCTAGATAGTATTCAGCCTTTTGAATGAAAGAATGAAGTGAAGTAGCCCTAGACCTGATGGGTGTAGAAGCTGCTGTCATGGAAAAGAATACTAAAGCATGAACTTCCAGTTACCAGGACTACAGGAAACTGAAGCTCAGGGAGGCATTCCCCATTTTCTTGTGAAAAGTCATTTATTTTTATGTCTACCCTGAAAGCTCTGGTAGCATAGTGCCTAACGCACTTGACGACTGCTAACTAGAAGGCTGGCAGTTCAAACCCAACAGCCACTCCTCAGAAGGAAGGTTGGGCAATCTACTTCCGTAGTGATACCACCTTGGAAACCTAAGGAGG
>NW_006921804.1:1571029-1573502 GCF_000298275.1 Orycteropus afer afer
TCTCTATGGAAGTAGATTGCCCAATCTTCCTTCCAAGGAGTGGCTGGTGGGTTTGAACCGCCAGCCTTCTGGTTAGCAGTCAAATGCCTTAGGCACTAGGCCACTAAAGCTCCCTTTAAAGATGTAGTAAATAAACAGGGAAAGAAGTAAGTATGGAAGAAAAAAGCTCAAGAGTTAGTCTACTACTCAAAGGGTTAAGAGGCCTTTGAGTAGTGTCAGTTGAGCAGTGTACATTTTTCTTTCAGATTCAAGTACAGCATCCAGCAGCCAAGTCTATGATTGAAATTAGCCGGACCCAAGATGAAGAAGTTGGAGATGGGACCACATCAGTAATTATTCTTGGTAAGAGGAGAATGGGAGGTTGATAAGGAAAATTGGGTTGAAATGTGAACATTTTTGCTAGAAATACATGTGTCATATTTTAAGAAGGAAATTCTGTTACCGATCCACTAATTATAAATACATACATGTTGCTGATTTTCTATGTATTCTCCCCAACTGAGAATAAAACATAATATAGAATAAGGTGTGCAAATCTGGTTGAATAAAACAAATTCAAAAATTCTTCATTTACATAACTAATCTTTTCATTTCCTGTAGGAGCACTTTTTTCTGAAAACTGCTTATTTTATTGAAAAGTTAATTATTTGTTGTATAAATTTAAGTTGACATTTTGATAGAAAAGCAGATACATTTTAAACATTAAAATTAAAAAGAAAAACATTTTAAATGATTTGTGTATTGCCTTTGTTGCCTTTTGAGAATGGTGAGTTGGATGGAAATTTGGCTGAGTTACTAATCACATTTTTAGACCCAATTCTTTGGAGGATTGAGAATTCCATGTGACTAATTCTGAACTTTAAAGGAAAACTTGAATGATGTCCTTTACCTAAGAGAATGAAGATTTTTGTGCTCATTCTCACCTTTTTCTTTCATTTATAAAACTCAAGGTTTAGATATCAGGCAGAATTTTCTAGTAATATGTAGTTGAATCTCCTACAGATATTAGATATCCACAAACCTAGGTATCTTCAATTTTTAAGGTGCTTTTGAGGGGTAGGAGGGAAACATGACCATCCCTAAAGCAATCTTTCTTCTATGTCACTGTTCTGACTATTCTTTAAAAGGGCATATCCTTTACTAAGTCATCTTACTAAAGTATCTATCGATCATTTTTTGATATTCATGATGGCTATTCAGGAATTGGAATGAAGTATTTAACATTTATGCACATGCTGCATTTGTGTAGATTTAAAATTAGTGTCAGTGGGCAGATAGTGTAAGCAGTTCGTGTAGAGTTTTTTGGTTTTTGTTTTGTGTTTTTTTTTTGACAAAAGTATTTGTGTTTCTTTTTCAAATTTTTTTTAGAAGCAAATGTATGTGAGACATTTTAAAAGAAAGAACATTTTTACCACTAATTCCTTATCCAAAGGCAAATGGTTATACATTTTTTTTAGAGTCCTGGGAAAAGTTACTTCCTTTTTTTTTTTTTTTTTAAACTGGTAACAGATATTTAGTTAGAAATAATCAAGACCACAAGTAAACCTTAGGATCAATCTTTGACCATTTAAAATAAATCAGTTAAAGATATTAATGAATCAGCTTGTACAAAATGTAAAGTTCAGAGTAGTGTTTTGTTCATTGTCATTGAGTTGGCTCCAACTCATAGCATTAGTATAACAGAACAAAATGTTGCACAGTCCTGAACCATCTTCATTATAGTTTCATAGTTGCTTTGGTTAAGTTCATTGTTGGGGCTGTTCAGTAGTACCTTCCAACATGGGGGTTCATTGTCCAACAATACATTAGACTGTCCTCTGCTGTGATCCCTAAGTGTGTTATTGTTGTGATGAAAACATACATAATAGAACATATGTCATCTCAACAATTTCTACATTTTCAAGTCAGTGACATTGATTACATTCTTCCAGTAGTACAGCCATTCTCACTGTCCTTTTCCAAATCATTCCACCACCTTAATATAAATTCAATGTTCCCTAATCAAATGCTCCCTTTTTCCTCCTCACTCCCAACTCTGGTAACCAAGTAATCTTTGGTTTCTATGTATTTGCTTGTTTCATATAAGTGAGATCATGGAATTTCATTCAGCATGGTGTTTTCAGTGTTTATGTTGTAACATACATAAGGGCTTTATAGCTGTGTAAATTCCATAGTGTGCCTGTACCACATTTTGTTTATCCATTTGTCTATTGGTGGATGTTTTGGTGGTTTCAACATTTTGGCTGTTGTGAAAAGTGCTGTAGTGAACATTGGTGTACAGGTTTCTGTTTGCATTCCTGCTGGGTTGTGTGTTCACCTCTTTGGAATTTTCCCCAGTGGCTGTACCATTTTACATTCCCACCAGCTAGGGGATGAAGGTCCTGGTTTCACTGCAATCTCCACAATACCTTTTGTTTTTCCTTTTTAAATCATAGTTGTGCTAATAGGGATGAGATACCTCATTGTAGGTGGG
>NW_006921804.1:1582543-1583544 GCF_000298275.1 Orycteropus afer afer
AATGACATGAGACAAAGTATATGTGAACTGCTGTATGAAAAGTGAATTTACTCTGTAAATCTTCACCCAAATCAAAATAAAATTAAAATAAAAAAGTTGAAGGGTTAATTTGATTGAAGCAAAAAATAAAGAATAAATTATTTTAATGTAGCTTTATATCTAAATGTAGAGAGTTGTCAGACATGGGAATGGATTACTAAGGCATTTGAACACCTTTCTGGGATAGGTAAGTTTCCCACAAAAATTCCCTTAATTCTCTATATAGTGGGATATACATTAGAGACTTCTTTCAAATAGCCAAGATACCTACTGAGCAAACTATTTCTCTGTTTTTCTAGTACCCCTGTCGACATCAATAACCGTGATATGATGCTGAACATCATCAACAGCTCCATTACTACCAAAGCAATCAGTCGGTGGTCCTCTTTGGCTTGCAACATTGCATTTGATGCTGTCAAGACTGTACAGTTTGAGGAGAATGGTCGGAAGGAGATTGACATCAAGAAATATGCTAGGGTGGAAAAGGTAAATGCTTTTAATGTGTGCTTTTGGGACCAATTGTTCCCTACCATGAATTGTCCCACTTGAGGGAAATAGGTATTAATTAGAGAAAGATTTCTTTAGTTAGAACAAAGAACTATACTTGGTGCCTAGATAACAAAAAAACGAAAGTACCAAGGAGTTATTTGGGAAATGATTTTGTTAACCTTCATTGCTATCTCTGCACATGCTTTACAAGAGCTAGGGAGAGACTAATTGGTATTTCCATGTTTGTATTTACATATGTATCAGTCAGTATTGGTTAGGATATGAGCCTAACAAAGGCTGTACAGTTGGTGCTAATGTGTCTGAGCAGGATCACCAACTCTTAGGGAAAAACCACAGATTAAAAGTAGTAGTAATAGCTTATGGCCAGTAGATGGTGCCTCAAGCATGAAAGTCTGTGGGCATATTTTTTTTTTTATTAAACTTTTTTTTTTTTTTTTTTTTAGCCAGAACTC
>NW_006921804.1:1584554-1585776 GCF_000298275.1 Orycteropus afer afer
AGCCTTGCTTTATGGCCTAACATATGGTCTATCATGGAAAAAGTTCCATGTCCCTGTGCCCTTCTTATCTGTGTATTTCTGTCTGTCCAGCTTTCCCCCTATATGAATGCTACCCTTCTGGTGTCTCATGGCTGATTGACTTTAGGGGTACATGAAGAACTTTCTACTTTTGGGCTGAGGTCCAATTCATGGAATTGAGTCCATTTTTAGGCCTGAAGGGTAACTTGGGACTGTAGTCTCAGGCGTTCCATCAGTCTCTATTTGACCAGTAATTCTGGTCATTTTTGTGTTTTTGAATTTTGTCCACATTTCCCCTCCCACTGTATCCAGGATCTCCAGTTTCCATCCCTTTCTAAGCAATTGGCATTGGTAGCCAGGCACCATCATTGTAGTTTTGATTTACATTTCTCTAATAGCTATGTGAGAATCTTTTCATGTGCTTGTTGGCTATTTAAATATTTTTTTGGTAAAATGGCCAAGTCCTTTGCCCATTTTTTGGTGAGGTTGTTTGTCTTTGTGCTAAGTTGTAGAAACTTTTTATATATTTTGAATATTAGACCCTCAATAGATACATGATTCCCAAAAATTTTCTCCTGAACTGTAGGTTTCCTTTCACTGTTTTGATAATTTATAAAGTTTTACTTGATTAATTTTCTAAAATAGATCACCAGGCCTTTCTTTCTAGATTGTCTTAGTCTGGAAGCTCTGCTGAAACCTGTTCATCATGGTGATCTTGCTGGTATTGGAAATATCAGTGGCATAGCTTCCAGCATCATGACAGCGTGCAAGCCACCATAGTATAACAGACTGACAGATGAGTGGTGTGTTAACAGTGGCCAAATGGCACATCTTTTGGGAGAATCTATTTTAGAAAAAAGATAGTGTATTTTTAGAAATATAATGAAGTTGCCTTGATATCGAGGTGCTTTTTAAAAGTTAACTCTGCGTGCATGAGCTGTTGATTGTAAAACAAATTTGTTCTCTAAATCTGCACCCAAAGTACAATAAAATTTTTTGGGAAAAATAGTTAAATCTGGTGTTTTTATCTTTGTTTTTTTTTTTTTTTTTTTAGCAGGAGAGATGATGTCTGAGGTTGAGCAGTTCCTGGAGCTACAAATGGTCCCCTTAGTGGTAATCAGTGCTTACCGCAAGGCATTGGATGATATGATCAGCACCCTTAAGAAAATCAGGTATTGGGAGGGGCAGGAATGGGTACTGTAGA
>NW_006921804.1:1585876-1588492 GCF_000298275.1 Orycteropus afer afer
GGGAAAAATAGTTAAATCTGGTGTTTTTATCTTTTTTTTTTTTTTTTTTTTTTTAGCAGGAGAGATGCTGTCTGTGGCTGAGCACTTCCTAGAGCAACAAATGCACCCAACAGTGGTAATCAGTGCTTACCGCAAGGCATTGGATGATATGATCAGCACCCTTAAGAAAATCAGGTATTGGGAGGGGCAGGAATGGGTACTGTAGAATATGGGAGAGCCAGAATACTGATGTCGTCTTATGTGGTGAAGGAAGTACCGGCACATTGCACACACTAATGGTTTATACTCTGAGTGTCAGTTTGTGAGGAGAAACAGGAGAGCAAAATGAAGTCCAGAGAACTAATGGATCATATGAACCCCAGCCTCTACTAGCCTGAGACTAGAAGTAGATGGTGCCCTGCTACCACTACCAACCACTTTGATCATGATCACAATATAAGGTTGTAGACGGAGTGGGAGAAAAATGGAAAACAAAATTCAAAATCATAAAAAAAGACCAGATTTACTGGTCTGATAGAGACTTGTAGAACCCTTGAGACTATGTCTAACATCCTTCAGACCTGGAATTGAACCCACACTCCCAGAGATCACCTTTCATACAAATAACAGACAGGCCTATTTGTATAATAACAGTAACACCCATGAGAAACATGATTCTCAGAACAGTCAACAGTAACAAGACCAAAAGGGCAGCACTTGTCCAAAAACAAAGTTTAGAAGGCAGGAAGGATAGGCAAATGGAAATATGGAACCCAGGGAGAAAGTGGGCAGAGTGCTGTTAAATTGAGGGGATTGCAATTAATGTCATCAAACAAGATGTTATAATGTATAAATCGTTGAATGGGAAACTAATGTGCTTTGTAAACTTCATCCAAACGACAATAAAATGTTTAAAAAAAGGGGGTGTGGAGAAAAGGGAAATAAAAGTTGTAGAAAATGGCAAGAGATACAAAGAGAAATCTAAAAAGAGCTGGGATCAGTTCTTCAAAATATATTTTGGTTGCATGTTATTTGCAAGCTTCCATGTTAGTCACTGTCATGAGAAACATGTTAGGTAAACCATGCCTACCTTTCAAGGTTCTAGATTCTAATAGGAGAAATGTGTTAAAGAATTAAGCTATAATTATTTAGTTCTTAATGTGTAATATTCTAGACATCATGTGTGTTTATAGCTAATTCTGTACTCTGATAAAGTACTGTCCATAATGATAGCCCCAGTTTTCCATTAAAATCAAAAGGACTGAGGCTGAAAATGCTATTTGAAACCCATCTGATACACAGAACTAGCTCTGTATATTTGCTGAGTGCTGTTGGAGCAATGACTTGGAAGGAAGATGAGGCAATCTACTTCCGTAGTGATAACTGCCTCGGAAACCCAAGGAGGGGTCACTGTCAGTCGGGTGCGACTCGACAGCACATAACAACAACAATAACAACAACAACTGGAGCAGTGAAGGGAATTTAGAAATTCATGATTTGCAGCTTTAGAGAACATTAAATAGTGTCATAATGGAAAATCACATAAATGCATGTGCTTGATTTAAAAAAAAATTGAAAAACTGAAGTGATTTGTTTTATGGTTAGATCTTAGGGTACATAGTTAGTAATTTGGTGAGTTTTATATTGTGCTGCAATCCATTAAGAAATAAAAAGTATACAATAATATTTTTGTCTAGCACTCTTAGGGAATGAAGTGTTGGATGTAAATTATTTTTATGAAATAAATCGCAAGAATATAGAAGTGCCCAAAGATTTTATTGAGTGTGTAAAATTGAATCATTAGGACGTTTTCTTTTTTGTCAAGCAATAATTACTTCCCTAGAACACCATACATTTATTTCAGATAATACCTGTTGAAAGATTGAGTCTTCCATAACTCAACAACTATTCACTGATAGAATATTTATGTGTCCTATGCTGTAATAGGAGCTCTGGTAGTGTAGTGCCTAAGGCACTTCACTGCTAACCAGAAGGCTGGTAGTTCACACCCACCAGCCACTCCTCAGAAGGAAGATATGGCAACCTACTTCTGTAGTGATACTGTCTTGGAAACCCAAAGAGGGGTCTCTATGAGTCCTGTCCAACTCGACAGCACATACAACAACAACAACTGCTTTTCTGTAGCTTGTTTTAGTGGAAAATATTTGAGTTTTCTTCTTGTCAGATTTCTGCCTTATACAGGTTCCAACTTTCACAGTTTTACTGTAATCTTACCAGGCAGAAATCTATAGTCTTGTGGAGAGGACTAACCAAACAGTAAAAACACTAGGTAGCGCTATGTATTGCAATGCTAGATAGAATAGAATCAGGTGTTCCCAATGAATAGTACAAACTGATGATGATTATCAAAAGGAACGCACAGAAATGGCTCATTATGGGATAAAGTTTCATAGACAAAAAGTGTCTTGACCAGAGCTGTAAAAGTTGAAGGGTTCCTAAATGTGAAACCTAGAACTATACAGTTCCTCAAGGAAAATTTAGGGTCAAATTTAAGGGCCCTAATATATGGTATAAATAGAGTAGCAAGCATAATTCAAAATGCACCAACAGCAGAAGAGAAGCCAGATGATTGGGACCTTCTAAAAATTAAATTTTTATGTGCTTCCAAAGACTTCT
>NW_006921804.1:1591727-1601547 GCF_000298275.1 Orycteropus afer afer
TGAGGGAAATGTTTAACTCACATGCCTGTACTTTGTTTGGCTGGAAACCACAGTTGTGGGTTCAATTCCAGACTTGAAGGGCAGCTAGGGGCCATAGTCTCAGTGGTTACACCAGGCTCCATTGGACCAGCAAACCTGGTCCTGTGGGCATATTTTTAAGGAAGTAGAAAAGATCTGAGCCCTTTTTTTAAATCTATAAAATTACTGAATTTCTTTGGGTCTCAGCTGACCTTCAAATTGGATGTCATGGTCCAAGATTGGTTGCTTCCTAGAGGGGGAAAATGTGATTACAACAATACTTGTGTGTTTGAGCTTCAGAGAAGAAAAGTATATGAAAAATAAACACAGGAAGATTGAGAAATTCTCTCTTCTAGGTTAGGATTCAAGTGGGTCTCTTTTTTTGTTTAGATACCTGGGGGCATCATTGAAGATTCATGTGTCTTACGTGGAGTCATGATTAACAAGGATGTGACCCATCCACGAATGCGGCGCTATATCAAGAACCCTCGCATTGTGCTGCTGGATTCTTCTCTGGAATACAAGAAAGGAGAAAGTCAGGTGAGATACTTGGCTCTGTTCCTTAAAGTTGCCATATGAATCTGACTCCTTATATGGCAAAGTAAGTAAATGTATGTTAATTATATGCCTGTTCTGCCAATTCTCTTTACATACGTTACCTCTGCGTCTTACAACCCTTTGAGATAGTTGGTATTGACTCCATTTTACAGGTGAGAAATCTGAAGCTCTGAACACAAATCAGGATTTGAACCCAGCTCTGATTGGTTTCAATTCCACACCACCATGCCACCCTCCCTAGTGCATCAGGAGAATGTAGGATAGAAGTTAATTTAGTTTGAAGTGCTAAAGGAGAATTTCCAGAGGGCAGGAAGCTCACAGGCTTCGTCCTCAGATAAAACAAAGTAATTGATTCTTAGAACAAGGATTAAGGAGTCCTGGTGGCAGTGATTAAGTACTTGGCTGCTAACTGAAAGGTCAGTGGTTCAAATGCACCATCTGTTCCTGGGAGAAAGGTCTTGGTAATCTGTTCCTGTAAAGATGATGGCCTAGGAATCTCTGTGTGGCAGTTCTAATCTGTCCTGTAAGGTGAGTCAGAATCAACTTGATGGCACCAACAACAAACAAGGATTGGGAACAAGAATCAAAGAACTTAATTTGCAGGAAGAATTAAGATCTAGAGGTGCCAAATGTGCTGGCAGGACAGAGATAACACTGAATTGGGTGGCCAGAGACCTTTCTGGGCCAAATCTCCAGTAATTGGCTTGTGACTTGAGTTCTAGTTGCTTTATGATATGGAGGAATTAAACTAGATGATAGCTAGGTCTAAAGTGGATTATAGAAGTGTGAGGTCATGGCTTAATATTATTCTGATTTGCTGGGATTTGTGAGAGAACTGGGTAGAGGGAGTGTAGTAGTTGGAATGAACTTGAGGATCTTCACCAGTCTTATGAATTTATATATCAGAGCTACTTTTCTTTACCACGCAGACTGACATTGAGATCACACGAGAGGAAGACTTTACCCGAATCCTCCAAATGGAAGAAGAATATATCCAGCAGCTCTGTGAAGACATTATCCAACTGAAGCCTGACGTTGTCATC
Source organism: Orycteropus afer afer (assembly GCF_000298275.1). NCBI lineage: Eukaryota > Metazoa > Chordata > Mammalia > Tubulidentata > Orycteropodidae > Orycteropus > Orycteropus afer. The sequence continues at coordinate 1,593,347 of NW_006921804.1, forward strand.
ACAGAAAAGGGCATCTCAGGTACGATCCATTCATTCTTCCAACCTACCTTTGAGGTAAAAGAAGATGGGAGAGTTTTTTTTCCACATTGGAATAGTCTGAAATAAATGTGTGATGGACGTTGAGGATAAAACCAGGCCAGACCCCAGAGCTCCTAACTTCCAGCTTGACACTTCTACTCTTGGGTTTGCAGATTTAGCTCAGCACTACCTCATGCGGGCCAATATTACAGCCATTCGCAGAGTCCGGAAGACAGACAATAATCGCATCGCTAGGTGAGTAGGACAGGGTGAAATAACTCATGTGTTACCATTTTATAGTTGTATAGTAAATTATTACCTCAAAAGATATAACAAAGGATACAACCAGCTAGATCAGTCACAAGTGGAGATAACTGGGGCTTAGCTATCTGCCTTCCTGCCTTCCTCAAGCCCTTTAGCCAACAAAATAATCCACTGCTGAGTCTTTTTTATATTGAAGGAGCCCTAGTAGCGCAGTGCCTAAGGCATGTGACTGCTAACGAGAACATTAGTGGTTTAAACCCACCAGCCACTCCACAGAAGCAAGACTGGGCAATCTACTTCTGTAGAAGTAAAGATTTACTGCTTCATAAACCCAGTGGGGGTCATTGTGAGTCAGATGGCAGTGGGTTCGGTTTTTTGTTTTGTTTTAACCAAGTGTGTGCAGCTTGTGCTTGGACATTTGTGATCACTACCTTGGTAGGTGTCTATTACATTTCTAAATTACTATTTGTAAAAGAGTTCTTTATTATCATCATGATGATTCTGAGTGGACTCTGGATCATTAAGGCTTTATTTCCCTTCATGTGGTTTCCAGAATAGTCTGTGTCAGTTAACTGGCTCAGAATATAGGAGGAATCTGTTTTCTTGATTTGAATCCTTGCCTGTTACTCACGCAACTTCAGATTGCATTGCTACACCCATACGATGCCTTGTCAGATACCATCCTTGTGTGTGTGTGTGTGTGTGCGCGCGCGCGCGCGCGCACGTGGTGAAAATATATATACAAGAAAACATTCACCAATTCAGCAATTTCTACATGCAGGCTTACAATGGACATATTGTAGATTTGGTTCCAGACCACAGCAATAAAGCAAATACTGCAATAAAGGAAGTCACATGATTTTTTTGTTTTTCCAGTGTGTATAAAGATTATGTTTACACTATATTGTAGTCTTGTGTGCAGTAGCATTTTGAAAAAGTCCGAAATACCATGAAAACTATCAAAATGTGACACAGACACGCTGCTGTTGGAAAAACGGCATCAGTAGACTTGCTCAATGAAGGGTTGCCGCAAACTTTCAATTTTTGTTGTGTTTTTTTAAACAGCATCTGCAAAGCACAGTAAAGTAAACAGCAGTAAAGCAAGGTGTGCCTTTATGTAATTCAGTGGCTTTGATTATACTCATATTGCATAACCATTATTGCTATGCTTTTTCAAATTATTTTATCACAATAAATTCAGTGCCGCCTAAGTAAACCACACCCTCCTATAAATCAAAATTCATTGCCATTGAGTCAGTTCCTGACTCTTGGTGTCCCCGTGTGTAACCACTCACTCACTGCTGTTGAGTTGATTCTGACTCATAACGACCGCCATTGGGTTTCTGAGGCAGTAAATCTTTATGGCAATAGATTGCCCCGTTTTTCTTTCATGGAGGTGGATTTGAACTGCCAGCCTTCTGTTTAGCAGTCAAATGCTTTAGGCACTGTGCCTCAAAAGCTCCTTGTGTAACCACTAGTATATTATAATATGATATTTGCTTATTTTATATAAGTGACTGATTTCATTCAATGTATATTATTTTCAGGGTTCATCCACATTGTGGCAATCAACCATTTTTAATGTTAGTTTTTGACGTTTCACAAATCCAAATTGAATATTACACTTCTCTTTGGAGTGATTATGAACACATACATTTGTATAGTTGATCGTGTAATACCTATGACTGGTGGTGAGCTCTGGTGGCATAGTGCCTAAGCCCTTTGATTGCTAACCAGAAGGCTGGTGGATCAAACCTGCTAGCTACTCCTCAGAAGGAAGACTGGGCAATTTACTTTCATAGAGATTTAAAAAACAAAAACCTCACTGCCATCAAGGTAACTTTGACTCATAACAATCCCTCCTTGGATGGGTTTGAACCACCAGCCTTCTGGTTAGCAGATGCTTTAGGCACTATCACCTTGGAAACCCAAGGAAGGGTCGCTCTGAGTCAGAATCTACTCGATGGCAGTGAGTTTGGTTTTTGGTTTGGGGGGCGTGCACAAATAAGAAATTTTAGTCCTAATTCATTAAAATTGAATCATATACGTACTTAGATATTTGATCACCTTCCTTCTTGCTTGACCTTTGCATCTTCTTTAGTACAGCCCTCTTACTGGCTTTGACACCTGACTGGGCAGTATTGTGGTGGTGGTGGTGTTATGTGCCGTCGAGTCGGACTTGACTCATAGCAACCCCCCTTGGGTTTCCAAGGCAGTATCACTACGGAAGTAGATTGCCCCATCTTTCTTCCGAGGAACGGCTGGTGGGTTTGAACCACCAGCTTTCTGGTTAGTAGTCAGTGGCTTAAGACTGGGCAGTATAGGGCAGGCTGTATCAGCCACATAAAGTATGTGTGGGTATAGTAGTTGAATTAGGTGTATACACCTTTATTAATAAAGCCATATTTGTATAAGGGAACTTTCCCTGTATAAGTTTTTGGGGTTTTTTTAAACCAGGTAGCCAAGACCTCTCAAGGAACATAGAAATATTTGTGGCAGCTAGTTTTGCCCCTATCTCTAGACGTAGACCCTAGGACAAGGGAGGTGGTACAGTATATAAAAATCATCTGATTCTTCACTCTCCACACCAAATAGAGCCTGTGGGGCCCGGATAGTCAGCCGACCAGAAGAACTGAGAGAAGATGATATTGGGACAGGAGCAGGTCTGTTGGAAATCAAGAAAATTGGAGATGAGTACTTCACATTCATCACTGAGTGTAAAGACCCCAAAGCCTGTACCATTCTCCTCCGTGGAGCCAGCAAAGAAATTCTTTCGGTGAGTCTGCCTTGAAGTATGAAGAGGTCATACTCCTTCTTCAGAGTTCACCAGAGGGCCTAAAATCCTGTTGCCATTTACTATTTAAGTTGGATATGCAGCCACAAATATCTCTATTTCTTCTTTTAAGTTAAAATTGCATGTCTTACTTTTTTCCCCTCAGTAAAGTTAAGTAACTTGTCCAGAGGCACAGCTAATAGAGATTGTTTTTACTATACTGTGCAGTTTCCTAAAGGGCACACCTGGGGAGGCAAGAGGTGCAATAGGATAGGGTATAATTCTAGTATAAGTGATGAAAACCTTGCTTCTGCACACTCTACCCCGACCTCTTATAGTCATGAGTTGTATATTCTTCACAGGTAAATAGTCTTTGCCTTGCCCAGTAGAGGTACCAAGGACCTTTCTTAGTTTCTCTCCTTGGTTTACTAACCCTGGCAGTCAGGAAGTCCTTTGGTGCCTCTGCTTTGTCCCTGAGTCATTGAGCTTTGGCCTCATACTCTATTTGCTTCCCCAAGGAAGTAGAACGCAATCTCCAGGATGCTATGCAAGTGTGTCGCAATGTTCTCCTGGACCCTCAGCTGGTGCCAGGAGGTGGGGCCTCTGAGATGGCTGTGGCCCACGCACTGACGGAAAAATCCAAGGCCATGACTGGTGTGGAGCAGTGGCCATACAGAGCTGTTGCCCAGGCCTTAGAGGTCATTCCTCGTACCCTTATCCAAAACTGTGGGGCCAGTACCATCCGTCTGCTTACCTCCCTTCGGGTGAGTTGCTCTCTGCGCTGTTTCTTTGTTGAGTTAGGGAAAGCTATCTGTGTTTGATCTAAGGAGATGGTTCCTATCTGTCTCTCTGGGTTCTTTTATAATACACTTGTTTCCTTAAAGTTTCTGCTCTCCCCTAATCTTTACTTGTTATCATTACTGTTTTCACTCGGCTCTTACCAATCCTGCTGTCATTGTCATTTCCCCTGTCCCTCCCTTGTCAATCTAGTATTTTGGGTTTAGTTTTTAATCTGATGTTCTCTGCCAGCTTGCTTTTACCCAGTATCCCCTTTAACTGCTTCTGCTTATTTCAACTACAGGCCAAGCACACCCAGGAGAACTGTGAGACTTGGGGTGTGAATGGTGAGACAGGTACTTTGGTGGACATGAAAGAACTTGGCATCTGGGAGCCATTGGCTGTGAAACTACAAACCTATAAAACAGCAGTGGAGGTGAGGCACTTAAGGCATATGCCATGCTAGCTATTTTCACCTTTGCCAGGACAGCATATAGAAGAATGTTTCACTACCCCATGCAGAAACCAGTGTGTTTGATCAAGCCTTTACGGGAAGGAGTATTGAAAGCAAAGTATTCCCCAAAACCAGGGCTTTGAAGAAGTTCAGTCATGGCCCATGGAAACAAGGGCAGCATATGTGTCGCATGTTGCATAGCAACCAGATCTCTTGCTTATTGGATTTTGACCTGAGAAGGTGCTCTGAAGGATAGCGGTGAAAGCATTCAGGTGCTAATCAGAAGGTTCAAACTCATCATCTGTTCGATAGGAGAAAGATGAGGCAGTCTACTTCTGTAAAGATTCATATCCTTGTAAACCCTATGGGGAAGCTTTACTCTGTCCTAAAGGGTTATTATGAGTCATAATTGCTTCAGTGCCAGTGGTTTGGGTTGGGAGGAGAAAGTGGTGACCCTGCTCAAAGATGACAAGGAATTTGGTTGCTATGCAGCACATACACTGCCCTTGTTTCCATTGACCAGGACTGAACTGTTTTGAACTGGCTCAAAGCCCTGCCAAAAATGAGAGTATTCTTGCCAAAGATCTCCCAAGGAATTCTAGCCTCCTTACCTTTGCTCATATAAAAAGCAAGAGTAGCAGTATAAGTTGTATCGCTTGTTTAGGGAGAGCCACATTTTACATTCAAGACTCTAGAAAGGTAGATTTCAGATAAAATGGTAATTTTGGGGGAGGAGCTGAGTGATAAGTCTAAAGGGAAACAATGTCTTTCCCTCCTCTGTTGACCTCTTTGGGCTGTGGTTTTTCTCCTAGACGGCAGTCCTGTTATTGCGGATTGATGACATCGTCTCGGGCCACAAAAAGAAGGGTGATGACCAGAGCCTGCAAGGAGGGGCTCCTGATGCTGGCCAGGAGTGAGTGGTGGGCAGGCAGCCACAGCGCACAGAGCCAGCAGATTCTCCTCCTCCTCTGAGCCGGCATGCCAGGGCCACCATTGTTTGGAAGGGATCAGGTTGAGGGGCAGTCCCCAATCCCTTTCTGTCCCAGCTCAGTTTGCAAAAGGCACTGACATGTAATTCTTCTCTGTTGTAAGCTTTCCATTTAGTTTGCTTCCGATGATTAAATCTAAGTCATTTGAGACTGTTGTTGTGTTTTTCAACCTTGAGTCATATCTCTACCTCCTAACAGAGGGAAGAGACAGAAAACTTTACTGGGGAGAAAGGGAAATGGGAATGAGGTCATTAGTTGTCTTCATTTGCTTTCTTGAAGGGTTGTTCTTTGGGCTTCTCAGTAGATCTTGGTTACGAATACCCTTGTGGGTTTTTTTGTTTGTTTGTTTGTTTTGTTTTGTTTTTAAAGGATATAAAGCTTAAGAGCACCACTTTACATTCATCACCCAAAGAACAGGAGGAACTTGTCCAGACTATGGGTGTTCCTCACTTGTGGTTGTATGTGGAGCAACACCCCCCCCCCCAGTGTGTGGTAGGGCTCAGGCAGTTGTCCTGAGGAAATGAACCTCTTTTGTGTTGTATTTTGTAGCTTTTAGAATCAATCCTTCCTAGATTACCTGGAGTATTTCCTAATGTTCTTTTTGATTCCAAACTGCGTTCTGACTTGGCTGGGTTAATCTTTGCCAAGATTGTGTCAAAGTCAGACCTCTGAGTATCTTGCTAGTAGAAACAAAAGATTTAACGTTCATCTTAGGATTTGTAAAAACAAGGAGGAAAAAATCTGAGTAGAAGCCCTGAGATGTTAGATGCTAAGTGGGGCCAGCCTTTGGTTTCTTTATTGTCATACCTCTTAGCTTCTGGGCCTTCTGCCCTCCCCTTTGTTCTTATGATTCATATATTAAGTGCTGTTTATTTCCTCCCTAACCTAGGGCTTAGTCATTGATTTGAACTGCTAGATAGAGTAATAATAACTAGGACCTGGTGCTTGCTGTGCAGCTGGTGCTGTAATCACTCTGTATATTCATTTAATCTTAACAACCTTATAGGGTAGGTAATACCCATTTTATGATGAGGAATCTAAAACATTGATAAAGCGACTTGTCTAAGGGTTACATGCTGTTAGTGGCACATCCAGAACTCAAATGCAAACAATCTGCTATACTGACACATTGGGTGTGAGATGGGAAAGGGTTTGTGAGGAGACCCTTCCTGCTCTGTTGAACAACTTCAGCTTCCTGCTTAGTCCAGTCTAAAGCCTTCAGCTTTTCTTATACACCAAAACCAAACCCATTTCTGTCAGTTCTTGCTCATAGCTATCCTGTAGGACAGGGTAGAACTGCCTCAGGGTTTCCAAGGCTGTAAATCTCTACAGGAGCGTACTGCCATATCATTCTGTCACTGAGCAGATGATTCCAAACCACTGACTTTTTGTTTAGCAGGTAAGCACTTAACCACCTGTGTCACCAAGGCTCCCTCTTCTTGTACACGGGTTTCTGAAATGAACCCACCTGCCTTTTGCCGAAATCCTTGCCTCTTTACTTGCAGTGTTAATTCCCTCAAAGCTTTAAAGAGAGATGGTTGGTTCTCCCAAAAAAGAAAAAGCTTGAAGAAATCCTTATAAGATCTGAGAAACTAATGGAGGGAGGAAGTTAGTCATACCCTGTGGATTCTTCATCTGTCCTTTACTCTCCTCAGTCCATTATGGTTTCTGTTCTGACAGTTACATGCTTGAATAATTGTACATAGTAGTCTTCTTTGCTGTCATTAAAAGTACCTGCAGCTGTGGCATAGTGCATAAGGCATTTGACTGCTAACCAGGAGGCTGGCGGTTCAACTCACCAGCCACTCCTCGAAAGGAAGATAGAGCAATCTACTTTCGTAGTGATACCGCCTCTGAAATGCAGGGAGGGGTTGCTATGAGTCATGTCCAACCCAGGGGTGGTGAGTTTGGTTTTGTTTTGATGTAGCCTGTAAAGTGAACATAAATACCTGTGAGGAACACATTCTTCAGAACAGTCAACTATAGGAGACCACAAGGACAACATTTGCCCAAAAACAGTTCAGAAGGCAGGAAGGAGTATGAAAGATGGGCAGATGGAAATGGAACCCAGGGAGGAAGTGGAAAGAGTTCTGTTATACTGAGGGTAGTACAATTAATGTCACAAATAAGATGTATAAATTTTTGAATGGGAAACTACTGTGCTCTAAATTTTCACCCAAAACAGAATAAAATGTTCAAAATAAATAAATGAGAATAATAACAGCATGTACTTTTAAAAAAAAAATTTAACAATTCTTTATATAAACTTATGGACCTATAGAAATTTCACTGCATGATAGATCAATCCATATTCTTAAGTCTAGCTTTCAGTGCTCCTTTGTTCTCAAAAGTGTTCAAAGGCTAACCAGGTCACTTTTCTGCTGTCTTGCGTGAACCCTATATACTAGTCTTAAAGTTATGAACACAGTTTTGCCAATTTCTTGACTTTGTTGGTGGTCCTTTGCACTATAAAACAATATTCAGTCAAATCCTATCATAAAGCAGAATTTTTCATAAGGTGGGAAAGCTTGAAATCCTGATTACTGAAGCCCTCTACTCAGTCAGCCAAGAGTTGTTTTTTCTGCCTTGCCATTTCTCAAGAGTTGATAACTCAGGAGATAAAAGTACTTTTTCTCTTTTTTTTTCATTTTTCTCTTAAGAAAAATGAGGGGACTACTTGACTCTTAAAAGCAAAATAGAATTCTAGACAGCTGAAAATTTAAAAAAAAATACATATCACAGAAGTTAGAGAAAAATAACAATTTGCATGGCTGTCAGCAATAAGACAAGAAAGAGAAATCAGGCGGGGCAAGATGGCGGACTAGGCAGAAGGATTGCACAGACTCTCTTCAACAAAGAAAAGGGAAACCAATTAACACACAGAAGATAATCTTGGACCCGTGAGCCTTGAAGGAAAGGATGCAGA
>NW_006921804.1:1609317-1680890 GCF_000298275.1 Orycteropus afer afer
CAATGACATGAGACAAAGTATATGTGAACTGCTGTATGAAAAGTGAATTTACTCTGTAAATCTTCACCCAAATCCTAAAAAAATAAAAAATAATAATAAAAATAAAAAATAAAAGAAAGAGAAATCAAAGGCATTCAAATTGCTAAAGACGAGGTCTCATTCTCCCTACTTGTTGATATGATCCTATACCTAGAAAACCCAAGAGATTGATTAAAAATACTGGAACTAATTGAGAGAGCATAGTGGCAGTGTGTAAGATTAACATAGAAAAATCAGTTGGATTCCTCTATACCAGCAAAAAGATTGCTGAGAAGAAAATAAGGAAATCAATACCATTTACAATGGCAACCAAAAAAATAAAATCCTTGGGAATAAATCTTACCAGGGACACAAAACACTACTTCAAGAAACCATAAGAGATCTACAAAAATGGAAGAACATCCCATGCTCATGGATAGGAAGATTGAATATTGCAAAAATGTCAGTTCTACTTGAAGCAATCTATACATTAAATCCATTCCCAATTCGGATCCCATCAACATTCTTTAGAGATAGGGAAAAACTAATCCCTAATTTTATATGGAAAGGAAAGAGACCTCAGGTAAACAAAGCACTATTGATGAACAAAGAAGGTTTCACACTCCCGGATCCCAAAACCTACTATACAGCCACAGTAGTCAGAACTGCCTGGTATTGGTACAAGGACAGACACATAAACTAATGGAATAGAATTGAGAACCCAGAAATAGATTCATGTCAACCTATGGTCAGCTGATCTTTGACAAAGGGCTGAAATCCATTAAATGGGGAAGAGATTATTTAACAGGTAGTGCTGGCAAAACTGGAGATCATTTGCAGAAAAATGAAACAAGATCTGTATTTCACACCATGCACAAAACCTAACTCCAGATGGATCAAAGACTTAATATAAAACCTAAAACTATAAAATTCCTCAAGGAAAAAATAGGGGCAAAGTTAGGGGCCCTATATATGGCATGAGTGGACTATCAAGCATAACCCAAAATGCACAGACAGCAGGAGATAAACTAGATGAATGGAACCTTCTAAAAATTAAATTTCGATGTGCTTATCCAAAGGCTTATCCAGAAGAGTCAAAAGAGAACCTACAGATTGGGGGGAAAAAATTGGCAATGACATGTCTGACAAAGGACTTATCTCCAACATTTATAGAAAACTCTAATACCTCAACAACAAAAAGACAATCCAACTAAAAAATGGACAGAAGAAGTGAATAGACACTTCACCAAAAAGAATGTTCAGGCAACCAACAAACAGGAAGAAATGTTCATGAACATTAGCCATTAGAGAGATGCAAATCAAAACAACAATGAGATACCATCTTGCCCCAGCACTATTAACAAAGTTCAACAAAACAAAATAACAAATGCTGGCAAGGATGTGGAGAGTTTAGGACTCTCATACACTGCTGGTGGGACTGTCATGATCAACCACTGTGAAAAGCAGTATGGGGATTCCTAAAAAATTGCAATTAGAAATACCATTTGACCCAGCAATTCTATTACTAGGTATGTATCCTAAAGAGGTGAGAGCCAGGACGAGAACAGACATATGCACACCCATGTTCATCGCAGCACTATTTACAATAACAAAAAGATGGAAACAACCTAGGTGCCTATCAACAGAAGAATGGATAGCCAAACTATGGTACATACACACAATGGAATACTATGCAACACTAAAGGATAACAGAATATGCAAAACACCATAACGTGGATGAACTTGGAGGACATTATGCTGAGTGAAATAAGCCAATCACGGACAAATATTGTATTAGTCTGTTATTGTAAAAAGTCAAGGAAAGGTTTATATATGGAAGGAAATTTTCTTTGTTGATTGCCTTGGGTAGGAAGAGAGGGGAGGTAACACAGATAGGAAGAGACAAGTATTGATTTGGGTGAAGGAAAGGACAATGCACTAAATGTGAGTGATCAACACAGTGGCATTGAGGAAGAGGAAGACATAGGTGCATGGAGGTACAGACCACAAAGATGAACCCTTTTGCACATACAGTACTGCATTGTCAGTGATGGCAAATATTGATATACAGGTGGATAGATAGGTGGACAGGCTGAACAATCAGGTATGTCTATGCAGGGGGGAGTGTGCCCATGACCATGTATAGGGTTGGCAGACAATGTTTCTACAAGTGTAATTGTGTGTTCTGTAAGAATTGCCAGGTATATAGTAGAGCTGACAAGGGACAAGGTTGTAGTCACTTCTCAGCCACAGCCAGCTACCCACAGGAAGCAAATAGTTGAACCAGTGGGCTTGGGACCATGGTCGCAGGGGACATCAAGATTAATTGGCATAACATACTACACAAAAACATTGTTCCACCTCCTACTTTGGCGAGTAGCGACTGGGATCTTAAAAGCTTGCAAGCAGCCATCTAGTTGCAACGATGGGTCTCTCCTCATCCAGAGACAAGAAGAATGAAAACCAAAGATTCATGGAAAGAATTAGTCCTACCTAGTGACTGGTACACCATGTGATCCGCAGCCTATACGACTATGAGACCAGAAGAATTAGATGGTGCCCAGATACCACTGTCAACCACTCTGAGGGGGATCTATGTAGGAGATCCTGGATAGAGAGGGAGAACAATGGGGAACAAAACTCAAAATTATTCGGAAAAAAAGAAAAAAGGGGGACCAGGTTTGCTGGTCTGATGAAGCCTGCTGGAACCACTTAGACTATAGCCCCTAGCTGGCCTTCAGGACTGGAGTTGAACCCACACCTGTGGTTTCCAGCCAAACAAAAGACAGGCATATGAGTTCAACATTTACCTGAGGTAGATACTCTTCGTAGAGAGAACAATCATGGGAGAAAGAAAGGCTGTTTATGCACAGGGAGACAGCTCAGGGGCCAGGAGTGCATGGAAGGATGGACACAGGGATTAGGTAACTATCGGGAGGAAGTGGGAGGGAAGCTGTTGCATTGTGGTAAATTGTGGTCAATGTCATGAGACAGTGTATGTGAACTGCTGCATTGAAAGTGAATTTGCTCTGTAAACTTTCACCCAAATCACAATTTAAAATATATGTGTGTGTGTGTGTTATATATAAAAATATAGTTATATGTATTGAGATAAATAGCCCAAAGAGAAAGGCTTAAAAATTACCTTCAGTTTTTAATGAAAACAAAAAAAAGGAACATGTAAATATTGTGCATGAAATTTAGAATTTTTATAAAAGTTTCCTGATCTTACAGGTAATGTTTGATTATGGATAATTTTCTAACTTTTTGATGGTAGATTTCCTATTAGTTTCTTAAACCATAAGATACATTGAATTCAATTAACTGCTTTATACCAAAGATTATCTAGGCCTGTGCATTCTAGAAGTCATTGTCTTTTTGGAATGAAACAAAGAGTAATCGGTGTGTCGGTCTGTGATTCTTTTTCTCCTTCTCCTATTTTGCTTGGCGATCCTGGCTAAGAGAGCTGTGTACTAGATATTTGCCTTGTATCATCATCTTTTCTATTGCATATTTCCTCTAACAGTGAATGAGATTAGCAGGAATGTTATATAGATGCCAGGAGTTGCTTGGTGGTGCATACAATTAAGTGCTGGGCCGCTAACCAAAAAGTTCGTGGTTCAAACCCACCCAGAGGCAACTTGGAAGAAAAGCCTGGTGATCTGCTTCGAAAGGTCACAACTATGAAAACTTCCTGGAGTAGTTCTGCTCTCACACATGGTGGTGTTACTATGAGTCAGAATTGACTCAGTGGCAACTGGCATATGGATTCCAGCAAAGACACATGATTATCTTGCTTCAGAAAAATATAATACTGATGTAGCAGATCCTTAGAATAACATTTCTTTCTTCATGTGTACACACCTCTGTGCACTCTTGCGTGTGTGTGTTTGAGCATGTTGTGGTAACTAATGAAGAGAAGGATTCAGAAGATAGAGAATTAACTTTTATAATATGGTAATGTGCCTTTTTGATGGTTCAACTTGTATTAATACTAAGAACTGCACTGAAATTTGTCAGCTCCAATTCAGGTATTTTTACCTGACTGGACTCCAAACAACTGAAAAACAAGCTCAGAACTCTTCAGTTCCATTGGATGGTCTCTCCAGGGAACTCATCATAGTTTTTCTGCCCCATTTAGTCAAGAGACTTGACACCTGATCTGAGCTGGATAGTGTTCACAAAAACATCATCTTTTCCTGGAACCTAGGAATGTGACCATATGTGAAAGAGTTGTTGCAGATGTTAACTATTAAGATGCAATCATACTGGAGCAGGGCGCCCCATAATCAACTGTGACTGATATCCTCATGAGGAGAGGATAGACACAGAAGAGAAAGGAAAAGATGCTATGTGACAACAGAGGCAGAGATTAGAGTGATATATCTATAAGTCAAGGAATGCCAAGGATTGCTGGCAATGCAGGAGCAAAGAGAAAGGCATGGGGCAGATTCCCCCCTGGTGCCTTCAAAGAGAGCGATGGCTCTGCCAATGCATTGATTTCAAACTTCCATCCTCCAGAGCTGTGAGAGAATAAATATATGTTGTTTTAAGCCAAATAAATAAATAAAAGCTTGCAAGTAGCCATCTAGATGCAATGATGGGTCTCTCCTCCTCCAGAGCAAAGAAGAATGAAGAAAACCACAGACCCATGGAAATGATTAGTCCAAGCAACTGGTACATCATGTGATCCTTGCCATATACAACTATGAGACCAAAAGAACTAGATGGTGCCTAGCTACCACTGTCAACCACTGGGAGGAGGATCTATGGAGGAGATCCTGGATAGAATGGGAGAACAATATGGAATAAAACTCAAAATCATAAAAAAGAAAAGAGACCATGTTCTGGTTACCTAGTACTTCTCTGACAGGAATATACCACAAATGGGATGACTTAAACAAACAGGAGGTTATTCTTAAAATTTGGAGGCTTTAAGTCCAAGTTCAAAGTGCCAGGCTCTAGCACAATGGTGAAAGCCCCTCAGCCTTGGGCTTCAGTTCTGCCTCCAGCTCCTGGCCCACTGGAGCTAGAGGCTTTTCTTCACTCAGACAGCTGCTGGCTGCTGAGGCTGCCAAACCCAAGGCTTCCAAGTAAAAAGGCACAGTCCTGATGTTACCAAACCACACGGCAGGCCATTAATTCAAGTCTATTGTAAGTCCCCAGGTCAGCAGAGCATGGCAGGGTGCTGAACAACAACATGGCTATATGCAGGGTCCAAGCATGCCATAAGCTAGAGACCATTCCCCAAGGCTTCTACTTATATACAGGAAGCAGACCACATTCCCTAAGGCAGCTACTCAGCTGCTCCCAGTAGATTACACCATGGAGTTGATTACCAGTCTCCTCATGGGGAATACTACATCTAGCTGCCCAGCCATTCAACCAGGCCCAACCAAGTTGACACACAAACTGAACTACCACAGACCAGGTTTGCTGGTCTGATAGAGCCTGGTGGAACCCCTGAGACTATGGCCCCTAGCTGCCCGTCAGGTCTGGAATTGTGGCTTCCAGCCAAACAAAATACAGACATATGAGCTGAACATTTACATTAGGTAGATGCACTCCTTGGAGAGATCAATCATGGGAAAACAGAAGGGCAGTGTATGCACAGGGAGACAGCTTGGGCAGGAGTGCATGGGAGGGAAGGACACAGGGAAGAAGAAACTGGGGAGGGAGTGGAAAGAGAGCTGTTGCATTGTTGGAAATTGCAGTGAATGTCATGAGACACGGTGTATGTGAACTGCTGTATGGAAAATGAATTTGCTTTGTAAACTTTCACCCAAATCACAATAAAAATTAAAAAAAAAATTTACATGGCAAAACCAGGACAATACAGGGGGTTGTTTGTAAAGTTTAATTTCCTTAAAGATCTTTTAGATCTTGGCAAGTAAGAAAAGACCTATAGAAAAATAGACAAAGGGTATAAATAGCTCCCAGGGAAGCAAACATGAATGTCTCTGTAAAGCATGAGCTGCTTAACCTTACTCATAGGGAAATACAAATTAAGTTTGGTAAGCACTTTTGGGGGTGTGGCATGCCAAAAAAGCATGATCTGCGTGTCAATTGGGAAACCTCATATAGAGGACCATTTGACATAGCAGTGCTGCTCCTGGGTAGTTACCCTATGAATTTAGTTATATATATAACAAATGCTGTATGTACAGTGTGGTAGTTCAATTGGTGTGTCAACTTGGCTGGGCCTGGTTGGGTAGCCAGGCAGCTGGATGTATTATTCCCCATGATGAGACTGGTAATCAACTCCATGGTGAAACCTACTATGAGCAGCTGAGTAGCTGCCTTAGGGAATGTGGTCTTCCTGTATAAAAGTAGAAGCCTTGGGAAATGGTCTTGAGCTTGTGGCACGCTTGGACCCTGCATGTAGCTGTGTCATTGTTCAGCAGCCTGCCATGCTCTGCCAACCTGGGGACTTACAATGGACTTGAATTAATGGCCTGCTGTGTTGTTTGGTAACATCAAGACTATGCCCTTTCACTTGTCGACCTTGGGCTTGTCAGCCTCAGTAGCTAGCAGCTGCTTGCGTGGAAAGATGCCTCTAGCTTCAGTGGGCCGGGAACTGGAGGCAGAGCTGAAGCTCAAGGTCGAGGGGTTTTCACCCAGTCCCTAGAGCCTGGCACTTGGAACCCAGACTTCTAGCCTCCTAAGAGAATAAACTCCCTGTTTGTTAAGGCCATCCCATTTGTGGTATATTCCTGTCAGAGCAGCACTAGGTAACCAGAACATACAGGGATATTTCTTCTACCATTGTTTGCCATAGCAAAATAATGGAAACAATCAACAAGGCTCTGGTTAGATATATCCATAGAACATCCCCCTGCAATTAATGTAGAGAATAAGATAGGTCTAAGTGTATTGGTACAGAATAGTTCTCAAAATATTGCATGAAAAAACAAACTGCAGAACAGTGTTTGGGTGCTATCATTGTGCAGTGTTTTATATACAGTATATATTCCTGAGTATGTGTAGAATATCTTTGGAAGGGTGCATAAGAAACCAGTAATCTTTTCATGGGAAGAGGAACCAGATTGCTGGGGAATGATGCTGTCTGGTACCGCTGAATTTTGTACCATAAATATTTATTATTAGTCAAATTGTAATTTAAAAGCAAGCAAAAGAAAAAAAAAAAAAAGGCAACAACAAAAAGTGTGCCTTCATTCAGCCAGACATGACTTCCTTCCTTTTTTGCCAAATACATGTGTTGCTCTCATATCCTATTTTCTGAGTTATTTTTTCTCCACAATAAAATTATTAATTTTTTTTTCTTTTGGATTGAAGACTTGTCAAAATATTTTATTTACTGTTTCATTCACACATCCAAAATGTTGAAACATCATTCATGACCAAATAAACCACCTAAGAAATTCTATATTATTTAGACTGTTATTGCATGAAATAACCTCATTAAGGCCCTAATAGGTTTTTATGCATTATTCTATCAGAAAAATAAACAGACACATTGAAATATACTCCACTGGTGTTTTAAATATGTTCATGTTTGTGTGACTTTATTAAAAGCAAAGTGGTTCATCTTGACATGAAAATAAAGAGACCATGGAGAACTTCCCTTTCAAGCAGTATGGTGGTTAAGAACCCCAATAACCCAGTTTCTAAAAACAAAAGTTGTTAACTCTCTAGGACAAGAACCTGCATATCTAGGAGCTCAATAAATATTAGTTGACAAAAAGACCCCCACGGCATTTAATTGGGACCCATTTGGATCTTGAATCCAGACATCATGCCCTTTACTGTTCAGTGGAACCAGCTGGATAGGAGAGATGGGAGTATGTCCATATATCTGATCTGGAATGCCTTGTTTACCAGCCCAGTTGGGGAAAGCGAACTCCCAAGCTGAAATCTGGTTAGAGAGAAGCTGTCTCTTTAAGAACTGGCGGGGTGGCTCCGCCCTTTAAAGGAATCAGCTGAACCTGAGTCACTTGACTTCCCGGTGCCTCTTCGGAAGTCGGGCCGCATGTGCGGCAGTGGGAATCCCTGTTGGGGTTGCGGGCGCTGTGCCCCCAGCCCCATGCTCCTCTTGAGCCTGTTACTGTTTGCAGCCCCGTTTGGTCTGCTCGGGGAGGAGACTCGCCAGGTGAGGGCTGCTTGGCTAGGGAGCTGCAGTGGTTTCTGGAAATGGTACCCTATGGGGTGGCTGGAATATGGGGCAAATGAAGGGTGGAGGCGTGGCTACAAAGAAAAGGATTCTTCAGTCTGTGGAGAAGAGAGGCAGCCATGGATAAGGGAAGAAATAGTGGACTAGTGTGGATGTGAGGGCTTCCTGTCTTCAGGTGAAGTCTAGACTCTGACTAAACCCTGCTGACCCAGGTCCGGGCCAATGTTAGATTTTTCCCTTCCTCATAGCCTTGGGTCCTGATCTCCCACCAGGGTCAGGGTGTTCCTGCTATACTCTCATCTCTTCCACCTCACCTCTGCCCCTTTTCCCAGGATTCCCTTAGCTCCCGCATCCACTCCTCTTGCTTAGGTCCCTGAGATTCCACCCTTTCTCCAGTATTCCCCAAGCCCCTCTCCCGCAGCCTTCTTTGCCCTGTGTCTCTCCTTGATCCTGTTCCCTCAGTCCTTCTCATTCACACTACTTGTTCCAGGTGTCTCTGGAGGTCATCCCTGGCTGGCTGGGGCCCCCCCAGAACTTGCTTCATATCCGGGCAGTGGGCACCAACTCCACGCTGCACTACGTGTGGAGCAGCATGGGGCCTCCAGCAGTGCTGCTGGTGGCCACCAACACCCCCAACAGCTTCCTGAGTGTCAACTGGAGTCGCCTGCTATCCCCTGAGCCTGATGAGGGCCTGATGGTACTCCCTAAGGACAGCATCCAGTTTTCTTCTGCCCTTGTCTTTACCAGGGTGAGGATGTTGGGGGAACCAAGTGAAAGAGCCACAGAGGAGAGAGTTCATCCTAATTAGAGGGAGGAACTGAAGACTGGGGGTGGGGCTAGTGAGTGGTGGATGATGATCTCAGAGAAAGCTGGACCCAGGTAAGTCCAGTCCTGTCCCAACCCTGTCCTCCAGCTGTTTGAGTTTGACAGCACCAACATGTCTGATGTAGCAGCAGAGGTCCCAGGAAAACTGTATCCCCCATACTCTTTGGCTGAGTTCTACTGGAACAACATCACTGACTCATTGGACACCGCCACCCTGAGTGCCACATTTCAAGGCCACCCCATGCACGACCCTACCAAGGCTTTTGCCAATGGCAGCCTGGCCTTCAGGGTAAGGATGTGGGCAATCAGAAGGAATTCAAGGCTAGTTTATGAGGGTGGGAGTTAATGGGGGTGGCGTTCAAGCACGGACATTCATCTGCTTTCCACACCTCTCATTCCTCCTCCTTTCTAGGTCCAGGCGTTTTCCAGATCCGGCCGACCAGTCCAACCCCCTCGCCTCCTGCACACAGCAGACACGTGCCAGCTGGAGGTAGCCCTGGTTGGAGTCTCTCCCCAGGGAAACCGCTCCCTGTTTGGGCTGGAGGTAGCCACCTTGAGCCAGAGCCCTGACTGTCCCTCAATGCAAGAGCAACATTCTATCGATGATGAGTATGCACCTGCTGTCTTCCAGGTCAAGCTTCCAATGGAGAGGCATATGGGTGGGGAATGTATGTGGGACCCCATTAGGACCTTAGAGAGTCAGTCAACCATTTAACATTTAGCAACGCTTTACTCAGTTCCTTGTAATTGCTGGGCACTGTGCTAATGAATCTGACCCAGTCTCTGCCTCCAGTGGAGGAGACAAGCAGAAGTCGGTGCCATGTGACTTGTGCTCTGGAAGGTGGGGATCTGCAAGGGTCTCAGAAGAAGGAGCTGAGGGCAGACTTGCAGGATGTCAGAGCTAGAAAAGGACTCCATGCTCATCCAGTCCAACTCCCCCTTTCTACAAAGAGATAAAGGCCCTAGTGCACGGCCTATCAGTTCTAGAACCAGGCCTAGGACTTGGACTCCTGCTTTCCCTAGCGCACTTTCTGTCACTACTGGTAACAGATCGAGGCTGGGAGATGGTGGGGGACAAGAAGGGTTGAGCATGGATTGATCCTTCTCACTCTGCTTTGTCTTTCTCCATAGTTGGACCAGCTGCTGTGGGGCTCCCTCCCATCAGGCTTTGTGCAATGGAGGCCAGTGGCTTTCTCCCAGAAGCAGGGTAGCCGAGAATCAGCACTACCCTGCCAAATATCCTCACTTCACCCTCCTTTGGCATACCACCTCCCCCAGTCACCCATTGTCCGGGCCTTCTTTGGGTCCCAGACCAACTTCTGTGCCTTCAATCTGACATTTGGGGCTTCCACAGGCCCTGGCTACTGGGACCAACACTACCTCAGCTGGTAAGAGCCAGGGCTGGGCTGAGGGTTTGGGGAATTGAAGTAGAGGAGAGCTGAGCCTCCCAGCTCTCCCTCCTAAGCCTGCCTAACTATCTTTTTCACCCTGCTTTCTCTAGGTCAATGCTCCTGGGCATAGGCTTCCCTCCAATGGACACCCTGTCCCCATTAGTCCTGGGCATCATGGCGGTGGCCCTGGGTACTCCAGGGCTCATGCTGCTAGGGGGAGGTCTGATTCTGCTACTGCGCCACAAGCAGTACTCAGAGTACCAGCGCATAAATTGAGGCCCACTTTCTAGAGGGAAGGACATCACTGGACCTGCCTTGCTGTGCCTCAAACCTCTGGGAGGTTGGAGGGTCAGTGTTTCAGCCAGGCCCCTCTCCTCTTCCATCTTGATTTTCTACAGAACCTCAAACCCCAGCCTCAACTCTCTGGGGACTCCCAGGTGGGGCTTCCTTCATACCCTGGAGAAGAGGCCAGGGACAGGATGGATTATTGCTAGAGGGAGGGTCCCCTTGGAGTTGTTCCATCCCCACCCCATCCCCCATTTTCCTTGAATAAGACTTACAGGCCGAAAAGAGAGGCCTTCTGACTGGCTGGCTGCCCTGGAGGTGGTGAAATAGATTTTTTTTTTCCATAGGGCTCCAGTCTCATGAGTGTTGTTGGGCTGGTTTGGGCTGGTTCCAGGGAGCAGGAGGGCTAAGAGATGGGTGTGGAAGGTAGGTGTTTCTGTTCAAGGCTCCATTTCCTCACCAGCTCTAGTTCTCCTCTTTGTCATGGCCACCCTCTACTGTGCGGAGTTGGGAGTTTTCTGCTGCACAATTTGAACCAAGGAAGGGATGCTGGAGACTGGGGGACAAACAAAGAGCTAGCCAACAAAGACTGTAGTAATTTATTGTTGCCCCCCCCCACAGACACACACACACATCATCACACTGGGTTATAACAGCAAACACTGTGCCTTGCAGCCACTCCTCAGTCACCAATGCATGGGCACACACTCACACAGCTGCTTTCTGTGCTCTTGGAAGGCAGATCTCCCTATCTGCTCCTCTTTTCCCATGTGAGACGTGTGACTTGTGGGCAGTTTAGAGATGGGAAGTCACAGAGGCCTAAATAGGTTGGAAGGAAAGAAGCAGCAGTTCTGGGCTGGGACAGCTGGAATAGGCTTCACTGAGGCTAAAGGGCCCATGAGGACCAATCATGCGGGGTCCCAAACCCAGGCTCCCTAGAGAAGGTTTCCACCAATCTTGAAAGTCCTGTCAGATCTCATACCCAGCCTCTATCCTTAGCCACAGGGAGTTCTGGTGGTTCAGTGCCTGAGGCATTTGACTGCTAACTGGAATGCTGGCAGTTCAAACTCACCAGCCACTCTGGGAAGGAAAATGGGGCAGTCTACTTCTTTAAAGATTCACCTCCTTGAAAACCCAATGGGGGTTGCTGTGAATTGGAATTGATTCTGTGACAGTGAGTTTGATTTTTGGTTTTGATCCTTAGCCACAGGAAGCATTTCTTGTCTCCTTGAGGCCCTCTGCTTAGACAGCTGACAAAGAAATGGTCAAGGATTTGGCTGTGGCTCTGCTTCTTACTTCGCAGGAGCCCGGGGAGAAAAGCAGAGTTCAGCATTAATGGGCCATGTGTGGCAGTGGTCTCAGAGGCTGCTCAGGAAGAAACCATGCTTCTTGCCCTGCCCTGCTTCTGGCCCCATGCTCTCAACAACCTTAAGGGACATGGCTATCCATCTCTTTTCTTGCAAGAAAACTAAATCCCGCCCTCGTGACTGTGCCTAGCTTCAAAGGTGAAGCATGCAGGCATGGGGAGAGCAAGGGAAAGTCCAGGCTGTGACTGGATGGGCCTCCAGTCGGAGCCGTAGTGGGGTTTATCCCTCTGGGGCACCAGGTCTGGGGCAAAGTCCAGGCCCGCAAACCCATTCGGAAAAGCGTCCCACGCCCATCCCGCTAGCCTGGATGAGGAGAGGGCGGAGCGGCTCAGCCCCAGGGGCGGGGCCTGTAGTCGGAGGCGGAGTGGGCGTGGTCCGGGTAGTCCAGGCGACTCTCGGCCGCAGTGAGCATGCGCTCCGGCTCCACTACGAACATGTAGTAGAGGTTCCACATCAGCATGGCCAGCAGCGGTAGAAACGTCAAGCCGTAGCCAAAGCCTCGGAAGGAGCGGCCCACGGCGAAGGTCAGCCAGTATATCAGCCTGGGAAGACAAGAAAGGGTCGGGCTACCCTATGGGTCACAACAGTCCCATTCCGTTGTGCAAAGGGTCGCCATGAGTCGGGGCCCCACTGGACATCACCTAATAATAACCGCCCTCGAGGGAAGCGCGGAGAACAGATAAGCGGATGGGGATTGGTGGGTGTGGCTGGTATTCTAACAACAGCCAATATTTATGCACTTACAATGTGCCAGGTACTGTGCTAATTACTTTAAGTGCACTATTTAATTTAGATTTCTTCACATCTCTACAAAGTTAATATATTTATCCCCCTCTTGTATTAATTTTTTAAATTTTAATTAAAATTTCTTGAGTGGGCAGTATACAATCACGTGGTTCAAAATTCAGAGGTACCAATGAGTATGTATAAAGTCTTCCTACTTTTCCCAATTCCCAGCCACCCTAGTCTCTGCCTCTGACATCCAGTGTTACGGTTTCTTGTGCCTCAAGTAATGTTTTATGCACATACCGGCAAAACAGTTTATGTTTTCTTTTTCTCCTTTTTTTTTAAGTACAGAAGCATTCTATATAGACTGTTCTGTATGCTGATCTTTTCTTTCACTTAATATATTTTGGAGATAACTTTATATCAGGATATAAACAGATTCTTCAGTCTTTTACATTCGCAGTGCATTTCAGTATATTTATTTTCTCTTTTGCAGATGAAGAAACTAAGATTCCATAGGGGTTAAGTAAGATTCAAGGTAACACATCTGGGAAATAGGAAAGCTGTGATTTGAACCCAAACCTCCTGCCTTTTTAAAGGAGCAAAAGGAAAGAGAAGCCAGTTTCAAGAGGGCTTGAAGCCCAGAGGGATGGATCAACCACCAAATTAACTCCTTTTGGAAAATCAAAACACACATTCTCCAACAAGGGTTGAGGAGCAGCATCCTTTTAGTATATGAAGGACTGACCACTTACTACAACATTGACATGTCTCTGCTTTTTCACCTGTGAAACGGAGGGAAGAGTACCTGCTGTTTCCTAAGTGTAGCAGCAGGCAGTATGTCATTATAATAAGAATCCACATTTATTAAACTCTTACATGTGCCTGACTATTGTAAACACTCTACAGGAATTGACTCATTTAATCCTCACAACAACTCCATTTTATAGATGAGGAAACAAGCACAAAATGCTTAAGTAATTGCCCATGATAGAAAAGAAAGGACCATGGATAGGAAAGGGAAGAGACCTGGATTCTGGTCCTATAAAATGGGAGAGCTGTACCAGCTGACTCTTCCTTTAGTTCTGTGATAATTCTTACTGTTTAAGCCAACTTCTACCTGAGAGCAGCATTCCTCAAGAGGGAGATGAGAGGTTGAGTTACCTGAACAGGAACATGTTTATCTTGGGAAACAACTACTGGAAGAAAATGCAAAGCTGCTTGATAGCCAGAAGGCTGGTGGGATAGCTGACTACTCAGCAGAAGTGACAGGAAGGCAAATTTTAGCTTGATATAAGGAGGACTATATCTCTGGTAGCATAGTGGCTAAAGCACTTGACTGCTAACCAGAAGGCTGGCGGTTCAAACCCACCAGCCACTCCTCGGAAGGAAGGTTGGGCAATCCTACTTCCGTAGTGATACTGCCTCGGAAACCCAAGGAGGGGTCACTATGAGTCGGGGCCGACTCGACGGCACATAACAACAACAACAACATTTTAACAGTTAAAGCTACCTGGAAGCCTATATTGAAAGTGGTAAGAGAAAATGTATTAGGGATAAACATAAAGACATGCACGTGGGTTCAGAAATTCAAAAGTGCTTTCTATGTTAACAGTAATTCACATGGGAAAAAAAAAAAACCCTAAGGATTTCAGCGGACTGCAGACTGACTGAAAGAAGAGTTATGAGGCCACCATGAGAGCTAATGTGCTCATGGTTTGCAGGAGGACAGTACCCTTGCAGGGGTCCCATTGACAAGCAGAATTTCCTGCCCAGAGGAAAGAACCCAGGACAGTGAAGGGACCTAGGAAGTTAGCAAAGAGACTGGGGTAGCAGGGTGTTGAACTAGGGGAAATTCAGAGCTGTTGTTAAATATCTGAATTTGTTTTAGGCAGTTCTAGAGGTTAAGGGCAGGGCAGCAGTTTTCAGTATAATGTAAAAACTTTCTAATAACTCTGTTGCCATCAAGTCAATTTCAACTCATGGCAATCCCATGCATTACACAGCAGAACTGAGCCCCATAAGGTTTTCTTGGCTATGATCTTTATGGAAGCAGATGACTAGGGCTTTCTTTTGTAGTGCCACTGGGTGGGGGTTCAAACCCACAGTCTTTTGATTATTAGTCAAACGCAAACTGTTTTCACCACCCAGGAACTCCTAACAATTGTTTGCTGTTGAGTCAATTCCGACTCATAGAGACTCTGTGACAGAGTAGAACTGCCCCATAGGGTTTCCCAGGCTGTAATTTTTACAGGAGCAGATCACCAGGTCTTTTCTCCTGTGGAACACTGGTGGGTTTGAACCTCTGACCTTTCAGTTAGCAGCTGAGCATTTAACTATTGTACCACCAGAGCTTCTTCCTAACAATTGTTGTTGTTGTTGTGTGCCGTCGAGTCGGCCCCAACTCATAGCGACCCCTCCTTGGGTTTCCGAGGCAGTATCACTACAGAAGTAGGATTGCCCAACCTTCCTTCCGAGGAGCGGCTGGTGGGTTTGAACCGTCAGCCTTCTGGTTAGCAGGCAAGTGACTTAGCCACTATGCTACCAGAGCTCCCTCCTAACAATTAGGATATTTAAAAAATGAAACAGATTGGCTTATAAAGAATTGAGTACCTTATCTCAGGGGGTGTTCAACAGGTGGCCAACGGCCACTTGACCAGAGTGCCACAGAGGAATGGCTGCAATGGGTAGGAGGTTGATCTAGATGATGCCTGAAGGCCCTTCCAGTTCTAGGTTGGTATATATGTCTCTGAAGTCAACTTCCTATGGGAAGACATATGAGGTGATCACTCGCTACCAGGTGAGGAAAGGTACAAGGGAGACAGTGGACTCTCTGCTCCAAGATGCACATTTGGGCTGATGCAGAATCCAGAAAGCCCCCTGCCCTGGTTCTCCAGCCATTTGAATTCCCAGGTTCCCTTAGCATCACCACCCCCATGCTCCAACCCCAGCCCCAACTCACCTGGAGATGGCAAAGAGGCCAGTGAGCAGTGGGAGCAGCTTGAGGGTGTCTTGAGGCAGGTAGGTAGAAAGCACAGCCAGGTTGAAAAAGTAGAGGATGAAGAGCTGTACCGACTGGGCCACATATCTCCGGTGGATCTCCACCTCCTGCCGGGGCTCCGCGAAGGGCCGTAGGGCAGAAAAGCACAGCAGACTCAGCCCATATACCAGGATCCCTATGTGTTGGGGAGCACAGAGGGTCAGGAAAGGCAGGAGAAAGGAGCTTTAGGCAGGAATCTGGGGGCAGGGTTCGCAGTGTAGGGTGTGGTCCCGTAGAAGTAAAGTGCATAGGTTACACACAATGGGGCTGAGGTGGTCCTGAGAGGGGGTGGGCACACAGGTGGCAGGGCAAAGGTGACAGAGTCCATTTTGAATGACGGGAAACCCTCCTGCTCCCCAAATCAGGCATTCCCTGCCCTCCTCAAGTCTAGTTCCAAGATGCCATCTTTGTTCTAAAGGGCCCAGAGCTCACCTAGCACGATGGGGAATGTGGCAAAGACCCCACAGCGCAGCGTGTAGATCAGGCGGGAACTCATGGTGGGTAGCCGTGGGGCATCAAAGGGCAGGAAGGCATATGCCCCGTACAGTAGGCAGGGAAAGAGGACGAGGGCAGCCCCTACTGAGGCCACAGCCCTCAGCCCCTCACGGCCCCCACAGCTCACACAGGACCGGCCAGGTGGCTTCACTACTGCCTCGACCCACTTGCGTTCAATGGGCTCAGGGTGGGTGGCCCGGATGGGCAGGAAGGCCCGGCGCTCGCCTTTGCTCGACTCGCAGTGTACTATGAGGTCCTCCTGGGGTCGCTGCTCAATGCATTGTAGGTCGATGGGCACAAAGGCCCGGGCTTCCTTCTCAGGCAACAGATTTGCATCATCATCAGGTGGCTCCTCTGGGGGTGGCTCTGATTTGAGGGGCTCTAGCTCAATGCCCCGCCAGCCAGGGGGATCCAGGAATGGGGCACTGGGATGGGGGCCAGTCCCCCAGGGCAAGGTGGCAGCTTCGCTCACTGTGCTGTCTAGAGCATCCCCAGTCCCGTCTCCAGTCATGGGAGACCCAACTGAAGATTCCACTCTTGGGGACTCAGTCCCACCTTCTCCTTCTGGCTGCCGGCCATTGGGAATCAAGGCCTGTGGTGGGCTTTTTTCTGGAGCCTCGGACCCCTTCACTTCCAACAGGGTTGCAGTCTCAGGTTCTGTCATCCTGAGGCCTCAGTTGCGGGGGTGGTGTCTACAAAGAGGTCATGTCACCCTGGAGGGAGCAGAGAAAAGGCCTGTCAGAAGCCCCTATCCTCTGGCCCTTAGGACAGGCTGGCAGAACTGGCACTTTCCAGGGCAGCCCCATCCTGGGCTTGAGCCCCTTCTGGGACCTTAGGGAGAACAGTGTGGAGGAAGGTGTTGAAATCAGGGCTTGGAACCTATTCTTTCTGATTTGACCTTCCTGATTTGCATTTCCACCCTTTGTATCTGAGGTGGAAATGCATATTCTCAGCAGAGGGTCCAGTCTTGTTTGAAAGGGAGGGAGTTGAGAAGGAAGTGAGCAGGTGAAATGGAGGCTCCCTTTCAACATCAAACACCAACCAGCAGGAGAGGGTGAGTCAGGGGGCACAAGTCCCAGCAGCTGTGGCCTCAGCCAGCTCACCCACGCCTTCTACCCCCCTGGGGTCATGGCCACACTAATCCAGGGATGGGAGAAAGAGAAGGTGTCTAGAACTTTGTCAAGAGCTTTCTTTCCACCAGAGAAGCTCCCCTTATCTTCCCACTTCCCTTCTCCCTGCAGACTACCGCAGTGCAGTCGATGCCAGTGATTTGCCAACAGATCTGTCACAAGGAGCTAGCCATCTCAAGGCATCCTGTCCCCTCAGCTCTAATCTGGGTACGTGGTCAGTGTCCAAACTCCTCACTGGCCCACCTCATCTACTTCCGAAGTCTGGGTCTGTCCATTCCCAACTTCCAGGTCTAATCATGGCTGTTTCCCATGCTTCCACCCCTGCCTTTCTCCCCACCCTGCCATTTATTCTCTGCCTCACTGCTCCCTTCTCTTCAAGGACCCTCCTACCCCTCCTCACAGTTTGGACCCATGACACCCTCTTACTTTCCATCTGAAGACAGGTGAAGGGTCCCCAGCGTCTGGCAAGGAGCTGCCCAGTTCCCTGCTGGTTCTACAAGTATTTCTTTCAGTCTCCCTCCCTGTACCAGTGTCTCCAAACCTGTCTGACCAGAGCAGGTGGGGCCCAGATTAAAGGGAAAGGCCCCGCCCGGCTGAATTGGCCGACAGAAAAAGCGTTAGAGGAGGAACTTCATCCTTTCTGAAAGTGGCAGTACAGCTGGACATAAGACACAAGCACCTGTTTTGGGCACGTGGAATGTGTAGGGGCGCTCAGCTAGGAAAGCAGAGGGGAGAGTAGGTTTGTGTATCCAGCGATACTTGGAATAGGTTGGAATGCTCAGAAAAGAGTTGAAATTTGTACATTTATTCATTCGGTACGTATTTATTGAGCACCTATTATTAGTTAAGGAGCTCTGGTAACATAGTGCCTAAGGCATTTGACTGCTAATCAGAAGGCTGGTGGTTCAAACCCACCAGCCACTCCTCGGAAGGAAGGTTGTACGATCTACTTCCGTAGTGATACCGCTTTGGAAACCCAAGGAGGGGTTGCTATGAGTCGGATCTGACTCCATGGCAGTGAGTTTGTTTTTTTGAGTTTATTATTAGCTAGGTACTATTCTAGGCACTCTACTTCTGTAGAGATACCACCTTGGAAACCCAAGGAGGGGTCGCTGTGAGCGATGGCAGTGAGTTTGGTTTCTTTGATTCTAGGCATTGACATGGAATGGAGCAAGATGACATGCAAGGTCCCTGTCTTTTAGGAGCTTATGTTCTACTGGGGGGTCAGATAAGAAAGAAGCCTAGCAACTAAACCAGTAAGACAATTTCAGTAAGGAAAACCTCTTTGACAGGGTGACATCTGAGCTGAGACCTGATGGGAAACCAGGAGTATGAGTGTTCCAGGTGGAGGAACAGCTAGTGAAAGGTCAACAGGGAGTAAGGTCTTAGGCTGTTTCAGGAGCAGAAATGTTGGGTGATTGGAGCCAAGAGCACAGTGGTGAAAGGGGAATTGATGTTCCCATTACAACCTGTAAACAGGCCCAGGAACACTTTGCCTTTTAACTTAAAAGTTAAGAGAACATTAGGAATCCAAGTTAGATAGCAGGTAATCCTTCCAATTTGAGAGTGGGAGAGAAAGTGGCTTCCCACAGATTTCTATGGGAACTTATCTCTAAAGTCATTTGAAACTCCATGAGTGTAGGGTCAGTGTCTAGCTTGCTCATCTCTTTGTCACCAGCACAGTGGCTGGAAGACAGGAAGTATTCAATAAATGTCTGCTGGGCTTGTGTGTGAGAGAGATGCAAGCTAGAAATCTTTGGGAGAGGGAGCTGAAGGGTGAGGTGCTTGTTCAAAAATAATGTCTTACCGGGTCATCCTCCTATGTGATGCTCTGCCATCTCCAAAAAAATTTTAACATACATTTAAAATATATAGAGAGAAAGAGAGAAAAGGAAAAATTGGAATCACTCTAGCCAGTAATTTGAAAGAGGCTGGGCTCAGATGGGGAGGGGGAAAGAAGGGCAGAAGGATGGACCAAATGACCACTGGGCTGGGAGAAACCACTGATTCTCCTGCTCTAATCCAGCTTGGCTTCAGTGCTCTCACTGATTCCACTGTACGTTCTCTGGCAGCTTTGTCAATAAAGTTTTTCGCAAGCGTCCGGAGAAGCCGGAAAGAGGCCACGCTGCCCAGAGTTAGTTCTGGCAACTTCCCGGGAGGGAAAACGAGTTTCGCGAGATTTGACAGAAGCAGGCCACTGGCCTACAACTGTGCGACTGATATCGCGAGATTTGGCAGGCGGAGGAGGAGCTGTCGCGGGCAGCAGCCTCACAGCGATGGCGGCCGAGCAGGGCCGGCAGCGGTGGCGGCTGCGGCTACGGCCGGAGACGGCAATGGTGGCGGCAGCAGTGGGTGGCGGGGGCCTGTGACCGGGAGCCGTCCCCGGACCCGGGCACCATGAGCCAAGGCCCCCCGACAGGGGAGAGCAGCGAGCCCGAAGCAAAGGTCCTCCACACTAAGCGGCTTTACCGGTGAGAGGGGCTGGGGCGTGAGTGCAGCAGCCGAGGAAAGTGGGGCTACAGCGAGGGGCGGGGCTTCCTGGACGGGCAGGAACTAGGTGTCGGGCTGGGGTGCAGGCGAGGAACGAGGGTGCAATTTTGGAGGGAGCAGGAGGGGCGGGGCTCCGTAACCGGGATGGAGCTGAACCGAGGAATTGGGTGGGTGGGAGGTTTGGAGGGAAGCACGTGGAGGAGTCCCCTCCGTAGTGAACTTGGGGTGGGCGCTAAACTTTGCGGATTAGTGCCAAGAGGGTGGGAATAAGGGGCTGGAAGAGTAAGGTAGGTGAGGGTGGGGCCATAGATGGGGAAGAACCCGGAAGGGAACGGTGCTTAGAACCGTGTGGGGATTCCTGCGAGTAGTACTTAACAGGGAAGGAGCCCCGGGCTGAAGTCGAGAGAGCCAGGTTCAGGTCTTTGCTTTGCCGTTTTCTAACTGTGTGACCTTGAGTCTCAGTTCCTTGTCCTTAAAAGGAGTGATTCGGCTTGGATAAGCTCTTGAAGTCATCTATGGCTCTAATTTTTGTGAGTCTGAATGAGAAGAAAGCTGGAAAGCTAGTTGGCATTGGACTGGAAGGGCCATGAAAGACTTTGGGTTCAGGGTATTTTTAGGACATGGGTGCCCACTTCGGTACCCTTGGGAACTCCTGAGTCCTGCCTTTCTCCTAGCCTCATGACTGCATTCTCTTGCCAAGGAACTTCCTTTCCAGGTTTCTGATTTCCACCGTGCTGCCCACACTCCTCAGGTCACATCTTCACTCTTCATCACTCTATTGAGAACAGGGGAACAGTCTAATAGGAGCTTTTCCCACCCAGGGTTGAGGATTTGGGGAGTAGGGCACCAGGACATTGGCCCCATAACTGGATCAGAATAGCATGAAGCATAGAGACCGAGTTGAGTTTTTTGCCTTCTGTTAGGGAAAAGAACTCGACATTTTCATGTAGCTTAGACAATCTAGAACAGAGATGTTTGCATGAGGAAATGACCCTTAGAGCCTTGGCCTCTTTCTTGGCAGTGAAAGGGTCAAGAGCATGTTGTCTTTTTTTCCCTGAGCAGACATTCAGCCTGCTCTGGCTTTCTAAGCCAGAAGGCAGAGGGGAGCATAGGCTGCTCCAAAAATAGAAAAGTGATCCAACCCAGCAGTCCCTGGGCTCCCACTGTGGGCTGCCCCAAGCAGTCCCTAGGCAAGTAAAGAGTTAGCTGGGGGTGGCACGTGTGCCTCGTCATGTCATGCTGCCGAGTGTTGGTACTGCCTGTCAGACAGCGTGGGCAGTGTCTGCAACATTCCTTACTAGTCTCTAGCTTTGGGGGATGGCTCTGGTGGTCATCCTTCTTTTCATTCTTAAATCTGGTTCTTTCTCAAGCCAGTACTTTGATTGATCTTACTGACTTAAGCTGGTGTGTTTGTATATGTGGTTTACATGTATGCACATGGGTATCTCTACCTATAATTGTATGCTTTGAGCAGTGTGGAAATTTGAGGCAGCCAGTCTCTATTTTTATTATGTGTTGTAGCAAGAGTGATTGGTGGAAGGAAACTAAGGAAGGAAGATCTGACTTCTGTGCCCAAGATAAATGTTAAGATTGAGAACCTGCCACTCAGAACTCCAGTAAATTTGGGGAAGTCCCATAACTTAGCTGTTTACGCATGAAATTCTGAAATGTTTTTAGAACTTTTCTCAGAAGAAAAGGCAACAGGAGAAGGGATGCTGGAATGGATAAAAGCACTAATTAATTAATTAGACTAATTAATTATTATTATTATTATTTAAAACATTTTTTAAAAAGTGTAACACTGTGCTAGACCTGGGGTTACAGTAGTGAATGAGACACAAGACTAGTTTCTGTTCTGAACAATTTAGTGGAGGAGCTTATGGTCTGATGGGGAGTGGGGAAAGAGTACTGAGTCCTCTCATATTTGAGAACTTGCAATTAGAACTTCTTGAAGTAGAGATTATTAACCATTTTTGGATTGGGAATCTAAGCAGAGCTCTGGAGCCTCTCCAAAAACACAAATGCATGTATATACATACACAAACACCAACACTTAGTATCTCCATGGCATTGAAGTTAAGAAGCTCTGCCCTGGAAACTAAGCTGCCATAGAGTAACTCACTGATGCAGCCCCAGACATTGAGGCCAGGCTGGCTAAAAGGGCTTGGCAGCCATCTCTAGACAGCCCAGAGGTTTCCAGAGAAATGGTGAGCTCTCAGATTGCCTGGGAGAAGGCCTTGATTACCTTCCCACCCACTCATTGGAGTGCAGGTGGTGACTTTGTGCTTTACAGGATGGCTTTTATTGGGATACTGCCTTAGCTACCCTAGCCCAGGAGCACAGCTTGGTTTGTTTTGGGAATCATCATTGCTAGTTTTTTAGTTGTTTTTCTTCCATAGCTATGCCTGTCATCCTCTTGGTTTTACCCTTCTAGAGATGTCACCTAGCTCTGGGATTTTTTGGCCATTCACTGTAGGCATTTATTTGCTGTGATGACAGTCTGACTTCTCAGTGTCTGGCATTTCCCTCTCAGCCTTGAAAGAGTAGAGACTAACACTTACTGAGCATTGCTGTTTGCACTACTCAGGTGCTGTTTTGAGTGCTTTATGTATATTAGCTAATTTAATCCTTACAAGCTAGATAATACTTTCATCTTCAATTTATAGATGGGAGAACTGAGAGATAATGAAGTTAGATATTTGCCTAGGACCACTTAGCTGGTAAGAAGTAGAGCCAGGATTTGAACCCAGGCAGTCTGATTTCAGAGCCTGCACTCTTAACTATATGCTAAACTAACAGTTCCTTTAGTAGAATCCAGAAGACTGGGCAGAATGGTGAAATGGATGGTCCACTTTTACAACTAAGCAGCTCAGGAGTCCTCCCTTACTTTTCCATATCCCTCTATTTCAAAGCAGAATTTTATACTAAGGATGCCTTTCCTTTGTGTCAGATAATAACCTCTTGCATAATAATAATTTACTCGTTCTGTCATTATTTATTGGATGCCTATTTAGTACCAATGCTATATGTAAGTTATTTTATTTTATCCTCATAACAGTCCTCTGAGGTACCTGCTATTATTATCCTCATTTTTATTGATGTGATAACTAAGGCTTAATGAGGTTAGGTAATTTGCCCAAAGTCAGAGTTAATATAACACAGCCTGAGTTCAATCCCTAGATTTTCTGCCTGGTATCACAGCCAGTTCTCTTTCCACTGAGTGAGTCTGTGTTACAGTTTCTCTTCCTTGACCCTGTTGACATTTGGGGCCAGTAATTCTTTGTTTTGTTGGGCTGTCCTGTGCATGGTAGGATGTTTAGTGGTATCTCTAGCCTCTCTTCACTGAATGCTAGTAGCACCCCACTCCCACCCCAGAGGGCCTACTAGATGAGGATGGAGACTTGTTCATCTTGTTTTATACAGAACTGACCCTGCTGCCATCACCCCTAATTCTTTAGCTTTTCCTCTAGAATCAGCATCCTAGTGTCCTGTGTACCATGCACAAAGCTCAAGGGCTGTTTGCCTCTCTTTCCCTGCAGGGCTGTGGTGGAGGCTGTGCATCGACTTGACCTCATCCTTTGCAACAAAACTGCTTATCAAGAAGTGTTCAAACCAGAAAACATTAGCCTGAGGAACAAGTAAGCTGTAGACTCTAAACCACAGATTCTTACTGTTTCCCTGCCCTCTCCACCTGATACCCTGTCAGACATAGCACCTTTTCTCTTACCTACTGACCTGGTGATATCATGATAGGCTGTAAATTCTCTGGCCTTTCTTGAAGAGGAGATGAGGATCCTTTAATCCATCTGTAGCTTGTACGTATAATAGACTGGTACCACTGAAGTACCATTTGAATCGTAGGAGTTGGCCAAAGTACATAATGCAGGGAAGATGGGAGAAAAATATAGAAGAAAATGAAGATTATTAAAATTTTTACTGTTTCCTGCCTCTATCTTTTGGGGCTCCCACTGCCTTCCTAGACTTCTGTTATCTTAGGTCATATGGACCCTTTGGTGTTTCTTTGGGAGTCCCAGGGATTCACTGGTGGGTATATTGGCAGATGCCTCCTTGCCCTCAGTCCTTGTGTCTCCCACCAAAGGACAGACAGTCTTTTTCATGCTCTTCTACACCCTCCCAGGCTGCGTGAGCTCTGTGTTAAGCTTATGTTCCTACACCCAGTGGACTATGGGAGGAAGGCTGAGGAGCTGCTATGGAGAAAGGTATACTATGAAGTTATCCAGCTTATCAAGACTAACAAAAAGGTAAGGGAAAGTCCTAGAACTTGGGAAGGAACTTGTCTACAGAGAGGATGCTAAGGATGGAGGAGACAGCTAGAAAGTGGGCCAGAGCACAGTCAGGAGGGGAACCAAGGAAGCAGTGGCAGAAAGGATCAGGGAGGTAGGCCTAATTAGCATTGGAGAAGGAGGGGAGCCTGGTCCCAGATGGGAAGACCAAGGTAGATCAAAGGGTATGGAGGTATTGCATGAATAAGAGGAGTTGTAGGTATTTGTAGAGTTAAAAAAAAATGTGTCTATATAAGTTTATTTCCTCAGTGAGGTGGACAGGTATGGAGAGAGAGAGTGGGACTCTGTGCCTGTTGCTTAGCCATCCCCTTCCCTTTTCCAATCTCCAGCACATCCATAGCCGGAGCACCTTGGAATGTGCCTACAGAACACACCTGGTTGCTGGGATTGGCTTCTACCAGCATCTTCTCCTCTATATCCAGTCCCATTACCAGCTCGAACTGCAATGCTGCATCGACTGGACCCACGTCACCGATCCCC
Source organism: Orycteropus afer afer (assembly GCF_000298275.1). NCBI lineage: Eukaryota > Metazoa > Chordata > Mammalia > Tubulidentata > Orycteropodidae > Orycteropus > Orycteropus afer. The sequence continues at coordinate 1,634,000 of NW_006921804.1, forward strand.
TCATAGGTCAGTAAAATCTGAAATGTGGCCTTGAGGAGCAGGATCACGCACCTCCACCTCTGAACTTTTCATCCCTAAAAGTTTGTGGAGCTTGTGACCCAGCAAGGCAGAGAGTGTTCTAACAAGACCTACAAATAGTTCAGGAAGTTCTAATTCATCCAAATAAGCATATGCAGAGATCTTAAGGAAAGAGAGAGGCCTCTGTTGGTCTATGATTCCAGACTGATGCAGAGTCAGGGGAGAGAAAGAATGATCTAGAGTAGATCTGGCACTGGAAAATGGTATTAATAGCATTTCTTTTCTCACAGCTGTTTTCTCAACTGACTTTGTCCAGCACTGTTTCTTCTCACTTTAGTGCTTGTTTACCACTGTTTTATGAACATTGAATTTTTAAAGAATGTTAGGAAAATTATGGATATTGTCTCAAGTGTTGTAAACACCTTTGCTGCTAACTGAGGAACTGGCATCTATGGTTTACCTCCTTTTCTTTAGTTTAGCCACCCTTTAGAGGTTCTTCCCTCAACTCTCTTGCTTTCTACCTTTTCCATCTCCTACTCCATGCCCTTGCCCTCATCAGGGCACTGACATTCTGAATTAGAGACGGAGGTTGTGTCCTTATCACCACCATGGCAGCATTCTGTAGTGAAAAGCAGACCATCTGCTTCTGGGGACGTGCCTAGTCATGACCATGATGCGGCCTGTAAAGCAGTGGTTCCATTCTTGAGATTGTTGGATCTATATCAGCTCTGTGGATAGAATTCATGGAGTTCCTTTAAAATCGTAATTCCACTAGTCTTTAACTGAGAGGTTAATTATAATTATAAATTAAGCAATACCATAATCATCATCATCATCTGTAGGCACACTTGTCGCTTTGTTAGCAATAAATCACAGCAGATATTATCATATCACAGTAATCATTATTGATATCTTGAAATGTATTTTATGCTCGTCACCACCTTGATACAGGTAGTTGCTGACTTTCAGCGGGGTTCTGTTCCGACAACTCAGTCTTAAGTTGCTTCTGATGCAAGTCAAATACCTCATATTTCAGAAAGTTTTCATTATTATTATCTTTCATTATCATCTCTATAAATCCAGCAGTGTTTTGGATAGTGAATCATAAAATTGAGCATATGCAAGTGAACTTCGGAGAATGAAAACATCAACAAATTATGCACTGCAGCGTATTACTAATAATAAGATATATATATTTTTAAAAACAGATGGTTATCAGTGTAGCTCGTTGTAACTTGAATATGTCCTAAGACTGAAACTACCTTTAGTTGTTAGATCCTCTACTAGACCATTATTTAATGTGTTAATAGGAAAATACATGTGCTGTCTAGCAGATGTTTTAAGAAAATGCTTTGATAACTGTTTCTCAGTATATTTGTTTTTCATTGTATTCCTATGTATTTTTTGCATTAGAAATATGTTGAACCAAAACATTATTTTAAGATAGCATCCATAGGCTTTACCAGATGACCAGAGGGGTCCACAGTCTGAAACTATGGTTAGAAACCTTTAACTCAAAGGGCTAATTCCCCAGTACACTTTCTTTGAATCCCTTTCTGACCTTCTCCTCCCCTGTCAGTCTTCTCTTCATTGATGCTGCAAAAAGTGTATGGGGAGACATTGACCTCTGACTTCATGAGGGGCAGATGGAATCACCATAAGCAGCATTAGCCCATGGCTGATTCCTGTGAAGTGGAGGTCAGACATGCCACCACCCTCCAGTCTTTTTACCAATTCTGACATTGTCCGTCCCTCCCATGGCACACTCTGCTTCTCTGCTGGGTTCCGTTGCAGTGGCCACATAGAACTCACAGACAATACTCATGATTATGGGGTTTATTAGGGAAGTAACAGATTATAATTCAGGAACAGAAACAAGATACAGTTCTTCAGTTCTTTAATCAGGGCAGCTTCTTCTTAGGCATGCTGCAGGCATGCTTCTCTCTGGCCTCTGCCCTGCTCAGGCCAGTGTTACAAAGTTCTTTTAGCTTAGCAAGTAAGCACCCAAAGGCACCCCATTCCACCAGCAAGCCTCTTGCCCAAAGGCACTTAGTTCTTGCTCCGTGGGCTGGCAAACCTGCTGCTCCGTCTCATGCTGGTCTCTTGGTTCTTCTGCCTCTGCTGCTGCCATCTCTCTGCCAAGAAGGTCCAGTGCAGGGATCTAGGGTCCAAGGATGTGCTCTACTCCTGGCTACTCTTTCTATCTTGATGGTAGTGAGATCCCCCTTTTCTCCCTGGGATGGCTCATTTTAAGCTTAGTGGAGTGGCAAAACTGACCAATCTCTACCTTAGGGTTCCACACACCTTATCTGCACAGTCCCACCTATACAAGGCTGCCATGTGCCTTATTTACTTTATTAACAATCTATCCGATTTCCTTGTTAGGCCATAAGCACCTCACATTTACATAGGCCCACCCAGGTCACAAAGACCAAAGCTAGAAGAGCCATACCAAGTAATTCACTGTACCACAGATGCTTTCTCAATTCAGCTAGCTCAGAGGTATCTCTAGATACCTAGGAAGGGCTTTTCAGAATGGGAGCTTGACACCTAGGAGTGGCTGCATAGTAGAGTGATTAAGAGGATGGTGTCTGGAACCACACTGCCTTCTGAATCTTGGCTCTCCAACTTGATGCTATATGACCTTGATTTTCTCACTGTAAAATGGGAGTGATTGTAGTACCCATCTCATGGAGTTGCTATGAGGATTAAGTTAATATTGTCAAAAACTTAGAACAGTACCTGGGACATGGGAAAACTGCCTCCCAAAGAGCTCGTGCTCTCTAAACTGAAAGACGTGGGTGAAAGGAGAGTTGAAAGTTCAGGCATATTTGGGTTTGGTCACTGCCAGTCTACTCAGGCAAGGCAAGCTCACCTGTCTTGATCATGACCAGACCCTCCTTGGATCATCTTTTCCGTGGACCTCTCTCTTCCACTAGACAGAGGCCAGGAGCATTCGCTTTGGCCTCATTCAGATTCTGCTTTTCCTGGTAAGTTAGTTTCTCGTCTTTACCTAAGTTTTACCTTCATATGGGTTACTTCTACCAAAGGCACTTGTGACCTTCTTGACACTTGAACCTCACCTCTGTCTTCTTTCTGGAAGCCTTCCCATGAAGACCTTTTACATGATCTTCTCTGTTAGAGCTGTCCTAGGTTGAGGGCCCTAGCTCTCTTCCAGCTTCTTTCTGCCCTGTGAATGAATCTGTGACCCTCTCCCTACCTGTGTCCTGGATGTATTATCTTTTCTGCCCCATGAGACAGTCTTCCATGGCTAGTCCTGGATTTGCAATCTCTTGTCTCTACTTAGGAAAAGTGTTTCCCCGTAGGCTAAGGAGGCAGAGGAGTGGGCTTATTAGTGTCTCTTTGTTTCTCTCTCAGGATGCAAGAAGCCAGTGTCTGCCTCAGGGAAGGAGATGGATTGGGCACAGATGGCATGCCACCGATGTCTAGTGTACCTGGGGGATTTGTGTAAGAATCTGCATCTTTTCTTTTTCTCTCTTTGGACTACAGAGCAAGCCCAAGCTACTTTAGTTGTTGGTCCACCCTTTATTTGATTGGAGAGCAGGAGGAGTCATTTGGCATCTGATAACTTTTTTTCTCCAGTCTGCCTATAATGATCCCTTCTTTTCATTGCCCTTCTCTGAGTCAAAGAGGGTCAGTGAATACGGGAATAAGGAAGATGTCTTTGAGCTTTGTGAAAATCAGGATGGTAACTGAATTAGTGGATTAGGAAGATTTTAATTTAATGTCTTTCTTCTTTTTTGGGGTTTTCTTTTCTCTTCATGGACTCCTAGATGAATAGGAACTTTAGCAGGAGAGAAATTAAAGACCTCTGAGAGGACATATCTGCTTGACAGATGTTTTTAAGAATGGAAAAACACTGTCTTGTTTTATGGCCCTTGGGTCTCTAGTTCTGATAGACAGAGGTTCCTCATGTGGCTGCTGGGTATATTATCTCTTAGTGACCCAAGGCTTCTTCTCTCCTTGCCCCCATCCCACTCCTAGACTCCTCATAGGACTAGACTGACCGGAGTACCCTTAGTGTCTTCCCTTTAGAATCGAGCAGTTGTATTCCAGAACCAAATAAGAGTGATCTTTCCAAGCTATTATATAAATGCTGCAGCTCCCCTCCACTGGGAAGAGATAATCAAGAAGAGCCTGTTACCTTACAAACACTAAATATTCTTTACATTTTGAACCTACCAGCAAGGAAGAGAGAGTTGAATGATTTGCCCACTATTGTTGTTGTTGTTATGTGCCATTGAGTCGGACCCGACTCATAGCGACTCCTCCTTGGGTTTCTGAGGCAGTATCGCTACGGAAGTCGATTGCCCCATCTTCCTTCTGAGGAGTGGCTGGTGGGTTTGAACTGCCAGCCTTCTGGTTAGCAGTCAAATGCCTTAGGTACTGTGCTACCAGAGCTATATGCAGATTTAAGACTATGCCAGAGACTCAAGCTATGTGCCTCCTAGCTCAGGTATCTTCCTTCCAGGCTCTTATTACAATTCCTCAGAGAAGACTTCCAGATGAGGGGAGGTTTTCTGAAACATGGAATTACTGCATTTCACTTCCCCCTCTTCTCTCTCGCAGCACGGTATCAGAATGAATTAGCTGGCGTAGACACCGAGCTGCTAGCTGAGAGATTTTACTACCAAGCCTTGTCAGTAGCTCCCCAAATTGGTAAGTAGATCCCTGCTTGGGCCTTCCAACCTAGTAACATTTTCCAAGAGGAAGATGATATTGTTGAGATGGCAAGCAGGTCATCCTCACTTTCCCCAAGCTCTTCCTCACCCTCAGCTCTTTTACTATACCTTGGTCATGCATTCTCCCCCTTGTAATGCACACTCAGAAGACAGTAGAAGGGGAAGAGAAATGGGAAAGTCTTAAACTAAGAAGGAGGGAGGCAGAAGAGAAGAAAGAAGATGATAGCTTCTCTGTCCCTGAGATCTCTTTAGAAAGAAGAGATTGCACTTTGGCTGTAAGAGAAGGGCTGGAACTCCATTATAGGAAGAGATTAGAGTTAGCATGTAGGAAGGAGAACTCGGGTGAGAAATTGATCTGGGAAGATAGAGGAGAGGGCTCCATGGAGTCCATCACCTGGGAAAAGCCAAAGAAATGGCACCCCTTCAGTGCTGGTAACCCCTGGTGGGCCAGGAAGTGAGAAGAGATCAGTAATCCCCTGGAGAAAAGATTAAGCTATTAACCATGTGAGACACTGGTGTCGCCTGCAGATCAGTTCATGTCCCCACGAGCTCTTTGATGCTTAGCATTGTTTGGGCCTGGGTGTTTCAGGTGAGTATTGTGGCCTGAGACTGCACAACTCTTTCTCACCAGGAATGCCCTTCAACCAGCTGGGCACCCTTGCAGGCAACAAGTACTATAATGTGGAAGCCATGTATTGCTACCTGCGCTGGTGAGTATTAGTTGGCTCTTTCCCTGCTCTGCTTTGCTTTCTCTCTTCCCTTCTTCCTTTCTCTTTAGTTCTTGGCTGGAAATGATAGAGGAATGCTAAGCTTGAAGAGTTCTTCCCCTTAGGGGGACCCTGACACAGCCTTGCTGCTTTTCACTCAGCCAGATGGACTCATAGGCACTTGGACAGCTAAAATAGCTATATTATGCAAAATACAGGATTGCTGTCTTCTTGGAGAAGGAATTATAAATGTTAACCAAAGTGACCTCTGATAAGAACTTCAGATTCCTAAGCTCCAGTATCTCTTTCTAATGTTACTTTGTTGTTGAGAATATACACAGCAGAATATGTACCAATTCAACTGTTTCTACACGTACAATTCAGTGAAACTGACTGCACTCTTTGAGTTGTGCAACCATTCTCACCCTTCTTTTTTGAGTTATTCCTCCCACATTAACAAACTCACTGTTCCCTAAAGTTCCTATTTAATCTTTTGAGTTGCTATTGTTACTTTGATCCCATTTGATAGTTCTTAAAAGAACATGATACTCAAGGCAGATATATTTAACAGTTAAACTAAACTGTCATTTGCTTTTAAGAAGACTTCATGGGATATTTTTGTTTTGAAGTTTTAAAGGTCAGGGGTTTCATGGGTTGATCCAGCTTCAATGGCTCCAGGAAGTCTGGAGTCCATGAGAATTTGAAATTCTGTTCTGTATTTCCCTCCCTTTTGATCAAATATTCTTCTATAGAATCTTTGATCAAATTGTTCATTAATGATAGCCAGGCACCATCAATTCTTCTGGTCTTATGGCAAAGGAAGCAGTTGTTCACAGAGGCCACAAATTCCATGTCCTCCTCCTACTGTCCCTGATTCTGCAGCTTCCTCTATTGCTCCAAGCGAACAGAGACCAATTGCTATCCCTTAGATGGCCACTTGCAACCTTTTAAGACCCCAGACACTACACAGTGAACTAGGAGGTAGAGCTTGGGGGGGAGGTATTACTGCTTCTTAGAGTCTGACTTTCAGAATTAAAGATAATTTTGTAAGGGCACACAAATTTGATGAGGCTCAGGGTATCGAGTCATCATAACCAAATGTACATAAGGCTGATAGGATGCAGTTGGTTAAGTTACAGTGAGAATAAACTGCTAGGAAAACTGAAAAACTTACTGTTGTCACTGAATCATGGCTATAGTCTACTTGAGAAGCCAAATCATTCTCAGAAGAGGTTGTACAGTGAGTGGGCTTCAAAGCAAAGGGAATAGGGTGATCTTTATAGCTTCAGTGGGCAAGCCCTGAAGTGATTTTCACAGTTCTGCCTGCAATTCCACGTGCTGTGATCCTTGGTTCACCAGGTCGAGGAAACCTAGTCCCGTGTCAACAAAGTATTTGCTCTCCTATTCTAGATCAGTGCAGAAAGGCCTTTGTACCACTGTATTCATTTTAAACAGAGTTACCAAGTTCATAACCTGTTAACCCAACTAACAAGAACTAAGTTAAATTTGTAACGTACCATAGACTTAAGTGTCCCGTTATAAATATAGAGAAGGTAAAGACATCTTTACTTCGATTAATCCAGAAGAAGTTTTGTGTGTGTGTGTGTGTGCACGCACGCACGCGCATGTGCATACACACTTTGTCAGTGAAGAAAGATAGTGCCGTGAGTTTTTCACTTTGCATATGTACATAGGAGGTGAGACGGGGACAGCCTGTATTTACCGGAGTCCCTAGTCGGTGCAAATAGTCAGCATGCTCATCTGCTAACCAAAAAGTTGGAGGTTTGAGCACCTTAGGAGAAAGGCCTGGCAGTCTACTTCTGAAAGCAGCTTTTACAAACCCTGTGGAGCACAGTTTAACTCTGGCTGCCTGGGATTGCTGTGAGTCATTATCAGCTTGACGGCAACTGGGGTTTTATTGGTATTTACTAGTAACATCATTCCCTGAGGAATTCCCTGGTGGAATGACCTTTCCTCTCTCCATCTCTACCCCTGCCAAAATTCAGCAATTTGCCTCTGTCTCCTTCAGCATCCAGTCAGAAGTGTCCTTTGAGGGGGCCTATGGGAACCTTAAGCGGCTATATGACAAGGCAGCCAAAATGTACCACCAGCTAAAAAAGTGTGAGACTCGGAAACTCTCTCCCAGCAAGAAGCGGTGAGCAGTGCCTGGGGGGAGGCACGGGTCTTTCTGCAGTTGGTGCAGTAGGACCGTAGAGACTCTGGAGCCATTGAACATTTGCCTTGGGCTCCTCTCATTTCAGATGTAAAGACATTAAGAGGTTGCTGGTGAACTTTATGTACCTACAGAGTCTCTTACAGCCCAAAAGCAGGTAAGTGGAAAAGCACATGAGTAAGAACTGTCCCCATGTAGGACAGCTGCTTTATGGGGCAGGATTTGAAGGGAAGAGAGTGGAATGAATGTTGAATTCTATCTCTTAGTTGCAGTTTCTCCACTCAGTCTTTTCTTGGCATCCCTTACTCTTTTTCCCAGTTTGTGCTTATCATCAATGTCTTGGGGAGCTCTGGTGGCATAGTGCCCAAGGCATTTGACTGGTAACCAGAAGGCTGGTGATTCAGACACACCAGCCACTCCACAGAAAAAAGACTGAGCAATCTACTTGTGTAAAGATTTACCACCTCGGAAACCCGACAGGGGTTGCTATGAGTCAGCATTGACTCCATGGCATTGAGTTGTTGTTTTTTTTTTTTTATCAGTCTCCAGGCAGCTCATCCTCCGGCACATAATGGGTGCTTAATAGATGTTAAATGAAGGTATGGCTGAGTGAGAAGCCTTTCCACAGTAGTATCTGTCCTTCATGTTTTGTCTGCTTTGGGAATAAGTCCAGTATTAACCCCTGCTATACTCTCTCAAGTCTGCCCCTCAGGATCCCTTAGTTTTCTCTGAATCTTGTATTCCCAATTTTTTGCCTTCCCCAGCCCAGTCACTACCTCCCCTATTATTCCTACCCTTCTACAGCTCAGTGGACTCAGAGCTGACATCACTTTGCCAGTCAGTCCTGGAGGACTTCAACCTCTGTCTCTTCTACCTACCCTCCTCACCCAGCCTCAGCTTGGCCAGTGAGGATGAAGAGGAGTATGAAAGTGGTTATGCTTTTCTCCCGGACCTGCTCATCTTTCAGATGGTCATCATCTGCCTTATGGGTGTGCACAGTTTGAAGCGAGCAGGTAGCCCTCCCCATAACCTTTGGAATCTTCACTGCCCTTTTCTTCAGTTTGTTACTCCTAAGCTTTCTTCCACAAACAGCCCCTTCATCATCTGTGTCACTGCTTGGCTGTGAAAGGGTAAAGGGTATGAACCCTGCCCTACAGGAGCACCTGGGGAATAAGCAAAGGCAATCATACATTCACCGGCCCCTACACACATAAACACCCTCAGCCAGGAACCAGACAGAAACAGGATACTTGGCTGATCCAGAAAGATTTCAGACCTTGTCAATGGGGCAGTTAGGCAGTTATAGATGCCTTTCTGGCAGAGGAGTATGGAGAGCAATTATGGAAGGGTAGGGCAGGGCTAGATATGCAAGTGTTTGGGGCATGGGAAAGAGCCTGTGTGAAGGCATCAAAGCCATGGAGGATGAGGGGGGATGACAAAGAACATAAGCTTACCTGAGGAAATATGTTGTGACCTGGCACATTTCAGATTACAGAGGGATAATGGTGTCAAGACCTGGGAAATCTTTTCACTTAGGAGTATCTTTGAGAGGTAGTTGTGTCTTAGAAGGGTTGAGAACAGGTGAGATGGGTTGGAAATGATGCCTACTCACCAGCGTCTCTGGCCCCTAATGCCTGGCCTTCCTGGCTGTAGGATCCAAGCAGTACAGTGCAGCCATCGCCTTTACCCTGGCCCTGTTCTCCCATCTCGTCAATCATGTCAACATACGGCTGCAGGCTGAGCTGGAAGAGGGCGAGAACCCCGTGCCGGCATTCCAGAGTGACAGCACAGGTGCAGGAATGGGGGAGGCTGTGACTGGAAAGGTTGTCATGGGCCATGGAGAGCAAGGAAGGGGAACATGAGACTTATGGGGGAGGGGTGGAGGTAGTATTAGAGAACACTTCCTGGCTTTTAGGCCCACTCTTCTAGGCTCCACCTGACCTTCTCTTCTCACAGATGAGCCAGAGTCCAAGGAACCACTGGAAAAAGAAGAGGAGCCAGATTCTGAGCCTCCTGCAGCACCTCAAGTGGGCGAAGTCAGAAAGAGCCGGAAGATTTCCCGTCTCTCTTGCCTGCGCCGCCGCCGCCACCCGCCCAAAGCTGGTGATGACAGTGACCTGAGTGAAGGCTTTGAATCTGACTCAAGCCATGACTCGGCCCGGGCCAGTGAGGGTTCAGACAGTGGCTCAGACAAGAGTCTTGAAGGTGGAGGAACAGCCTTTGATGCTGAGACAGACTCCGAAATGAACAGCCAGGAGTCCCGATCAGACCTGGAAGATATGGAGGACGAGGAGGGGACACGTTCCCCAGCGCTGGAGCCCTCCCGGGCCAGGCCAGAGCCTCCTGAGTCCCTCAATGGCCCACTGGGCCCCAGTGAAGCCAGTATTGCCAGCAATCTACAAGCTATGTCCACCCAGATGTTCCAGACTAAGCGCTGCTTCCGACTGGCCCCTACCTTCAGCAACCTACTCCTCCAGCCCCCCACTGAATCTCACACCTTGGCCAGCTGTAGGCCCTGTGTCAATGGGGATCTGGACAAGCCCTCAGAGCCAGGTATTTGAGCCTCCTGTCAGCATCCTGCTCTGGTTTACACCCCACGTCAAGGGCACTCACCTGAGGGAGCCACTTTCCACTCTTAGCTAGTGACCTCTCATCTCTACCATCACTGCCTTACCTTTAGCCCTCTACCTGTAGTGGAGCCCATGAAGTTCTTTCCCCTGAGAATTCCCTCTCCTGGTTACTTCCTCATTACTAGCTCCCAACCCAATTCTTTGTCTTATGGAGACTTTTGGTCTTATGTCTTCACCCTGCTCTCAGAGTTTGGGACTTTCCTTGCCATATAACAACCGTAGCTTCAGCTTCCTCCCTTGGTGCCATCCCAGGTCCCTCCAGAGCTAGAAAAACCAGCCTCTACCAGGGCAGGTAGAGTACTATGACACTTCTCTCCTGAGGATCTTCCCTGCAAAGGGAGTACCATTTCAGTAGCAGTAAGCAACTGTGGAGCTTATTCTCTGCCAGCCACTAGCCTGCTTTTTGTTTGTTTTTAAAATTTTTACTGTGATTTGGGTGAAAGTTTACAGAGCAAATTCATTTTCCATACAGCAGTTCACATACAGTTTGTCTCCTGACATTGACTGCAGTTTTCCACAGTGTAACAGCTGTCTTCCCACTTCCTCCCCGTAGCCACCCCTTCCATGTGTCCTTCCCTCCCATGCACTCCTGCCCCCCTGAGCTGTCTCCCTGTGTGTGCATAGCCCTTCTATTCTCCCATGATCTCTCTGAGGAGTGTACCTACCTAATGTAAATGTTCAGCTCATATGTCTGTCTTTTGTTTGGCTGGAAGCCCCAGGAGTGGGTTCAATTCTAGACCTGGAGGGCAGCTTGGGGCCATAGTCTCAGGGGTTTCACCAGGCTCTGGTTGGTCCTTTTTCTTTTCCTATGATTTTGAGTTTAGTTCTACATTGTTCTCCCACTCTATCCAGGATCTCCTACATAGATCCCCCTCTTGAGTAGTTGGTAGTATAGTAGCCAGGCACCATCTAGTTCTGGTCTCATATATATAGGCTGAGGATGTACCCAGTCCCTTGTCTTTGGTTGTCTTCATTCTTCTTTGCTCTGGATGAGGAAAGCCCCATCATTGCTCCTACATGGGTGCTTGCAAGCTTTTTTTTGCCAGCTGTAGGCCCTGTGTCAGTGGGGATCTAGACAAGCCCTCAGAGCCAGGTATTTGAGCCTCCTGTCGGCATCCTGCTCTGGTTTACACCCCATGCCAAGGGCACTCACCTGAGGGAGCCACTTTCCACTCTTAGCTAGTGACCTCTCATCTCTACCATCACTGCCTTACCTTTAGCCCTCTACCTGTAGTGGAGCCCAAGATCCCACTTGCTACTGGTCAAGGTAGGATGTGGAACATTATTTCGTGTAATATGTTATGCCAATTGAGCTTGATGTCCCCTGCGACCATGGTTAGGCTGTACTTTTTTAAGTGGGTGTTTCACAGCATTGTTGTAGTAGAAACATTGTTAACCTTTTTCTAAATGCTGTCCACTTAGTGTTAACTCCATGCTTTTGGACATGGTGCTCCCTCTGGACGGAACATACTTTTTTTCCCTTATCCCAGGACTTTCTCTTGGCTAATTCACTTGCCCTCTAGATTTTAGCTTAAAAATCACTTCATCTGGGACTTGTCTAAGGCTAGGTTCGATTTCCTTCCTGTGGGCTGTAGCTTTCTATTCTTTTCCCATTCTAATGAAGTTGTCTGTTGACTTGTCTGACTTGTCTGTTGCTGTATCTCCACTACCTGACACAGTGCTTGGCACATGGTTGGGGCTGAATGAATGAAAGAAATGAGAAGCTGATGCTCAGAGAAGTGAAGTGACTTGCTCAATGTCATAATCTACAAAGTAGAATAACTAAGAGTTGAAAGTATTTCTGTAGCACTGTACCCCTTTTTTCTCCCCCTCCCTTACAGCTAGCTCCCCTCTGACTAACTGCCCTGCCTTCTAGCATAGAGTAGGCATTTCACAAATATTGGTTGAGTCAATAGCTATAGACCAGCCTCACAAATTAGCTTAAGTCTGACAGAATCGTATTTAAAAGACATGAGGTCCTTGGCTTAAAAGCAACCAATTAACGGGCCTGGAAAAATTGGGCAGTGGTCTATAAGGGAATTCACTACCTCTTGGCTGTCAGAATTTTGCAGAAGAGGCCAGGCAGGGCCAGGGCATGCCTCCCCCTGCAGAGTCAAGGCCTGTTGCCAAGTGCCTATTAGTTGTTCATCTCAGTTTTTTTTTTCCTCTATTCACCCACCTCCAGCCTCTGAGGAAGGCTCTGAGTCGGAGGAGAGTGAGTCTAGTGGACACTCCTCTCGGAATGAGCGCAGCGTCCAGGAGAAACTGCAGGTCCTAATGGGTGAAGGCCTACTCTCTGCTGTGAAAGTCTTCCTGGACTGGCTGCGGACCAACCCCGACCTCATCATTGTGTGTGCTCAGGTGTGTCACTCCACCCCCACTGTCCTTGGTCAGGTCCCAGGGGCTGGAGGAGGGCACCAGGAGGGCCTTGGAATTCCCCCAGATGGTCTCAATAAGACAGGAAGGATTTCTCAGCACCCACTCTGCTGGACCTTTCTGCTGCTTATAAGAGAAGGGTTAGACATGGCTTTGCCCTCAAAGAGCCTGTGGCCTTGGCTGGGATACAGATCTTGTGCATTGGGAACAGTGAGTGGGCGGCATATCTTGCTTTGTTTCCTCTACACCAGGCATAATGTCTGCCATTATGAGTATTGTTAGTGAGATGAAAGTATGTGTTTGAGGGCAACACTTGATAGTAGAGATTATAAGTACAAAGAATCCAGAGAAGGGAGAGGTGGTTAAGTAGATTGTGACAGAAAAGATGGGATCTAGAAATGGTCAGATCGTCCAACAAATGTTGTCAGGGTGTTCTAGTGTTCTAGGCAAGGGAACAGCTGAAGGAGAGTCGTGAGGCTGGGTGGGTGATCATAGCCCTCTCCTTCCCAGCTTCAGAGTCTCAGTCTTGAGCCTGTAGGTCCCTGAGGCTTTTACGCAGAGTGTTCTTTTATTTTAGTCACATGCCTGGCCTCCATGAAGACCCTCTTCTCTGTGGTCACCCCTTCTCCCAGCGAGAGAGTTGGAAGACAGGGTCAGGCACACCCTTGAGTGTGTCATTGTGTCTTACAAAAACTGGTTCCTCAGTCATCATTAGTCATTGAGGGAGGTGTGGTAAAGATGGCAATGCTGGATCATGACCCACAGAGCCAAAATGGGTGTGATGACTTCTAGATGTGAAGTCACCTCCTCCAGCACTAGCTATTTTCAAGATCCAGGAAGTCCTTCCTGGAGTCTCATGCCCTCTTTTCATGAAGTATCCAGCTGCTCCACGTCATGTTCAGCAAGGCTCCATTGTCCCCCTTCCGCATTCCTCAAAGGACCAGCTCTTGTTTTCCAAGTCTTCCATGAGCCCCTTGGCCTCTTTTATTAATATTTCCATTAATTCTTCCAAGGCCTCTGACTGTAGTCTTAAACTCTCCAAATGTAGTGCTTTTCTTGCTCATTGCAACTCTCCAACACTGTCCCTGGCTAAAGGCCCCTCACCCTCTGTCTCCCTAGAGCTCCCAAAGTTTGTGGAACCGTTTGTCTGTGTTGCTGAATCTGTTGCCAGCAGCTAGTGAGCTCCAGGAGTCTGGTGAGTGAGTCTCTTTCGCTGTTTCCCCTCTCTGGCCCCACCGTGCCCAGCCCCCTCCTGGTAACCCAGCCTGTGGGGTAAGGAGGTTAATGGGATTCACTGCCCAGCCTCTTAGTACACAGCAGTCATTGTGCTCTAGGCCTCTCCGGTTTCTCTTCTCATCCCAACACTGCCCCACTGCGGGCAGGTGGCCTGGGCAGCTTGGGAGTATGCTCCCTGGGGGGACGGCAGGGTGGGCAAGAACAGAGTGAGAGGAGCCTGGAGACAGGCCTGGTCGCTGGTGTCATCCTGCTGTCTGTGGCCACTGAGAATGGACTTTGACCTCCAGAGCTCATCTATCTGGCTCATCCATTCCTACCACTTCTCAGCTAGAAAACTTCACCTTCTCCTACCATTAAGACTCTCCAAGGGCTCTTCATTCCTCCAGAGCCCCTTCTCCCCTTTCCACTGCGGTGTAGGTATCTTTTCTGTCAGGAGCCTTCTCAACTGAGATGTCCACATTCTTGCCCTCCTGGCTGTGCTCCACTAACCCCTTAGCTCTGATATCCTAGAGCTTGCCCTGATTGGCCTTGGTGTATCTGTCTCTCTTTCCATCCCTTCCTCCTTCCCTCTCTCCCCACTTTTTGTCCTAGGATTATGTCCTGTCTTCATCAGCCCTAGTATTCCCAAAGGACAAGGGCTCTGTCCCTCTGACTAGGGGTTCCCCTGGCAGGTGGTCTGAAGTGTCCTTTCTCTCCCAGGCCTAGCACTGTGTCCTGAGGTCCAGGATCTTCTTGAAGGCTGTGAACTGCCTGACCTGCCCTCTTCCCTGCTGCTTCCTGAGGACACAGCTCTCCGCAACCTGCCCCCACTCCGGGCTGCCCACAGACGCTTTAACTTTGACATGGACAGGCCCCTGCTCAGCGCCTTAGAGGAGGTACGAATGATTCTCATGACACACTCTGTTTATCAGTCATACACAGCAAAGCAGGGCTGAAGGTTGGGGGAACAGGGCGCCCCTCCTATCCAGAAAGGGACAGTGTCTTTGGGCCACAGGTTGTGTGCTACATGAGCTGTTTTAGTGTTCTTCTCTCACCTGGGCATACTGTCCTTCCAGAACACCCACCTGGCCCTGTTCTCCACCTTCTACAGACGATGGGATATGTTCACCGTTCAGACTTTGAAGTCTTGCTTAGTCTCTTTTCTGCTATGGGCCTACCCTTCTTTGAGCTGAACATCAAACAGCTATAGAAAGTTAGAGTTGGAGGGGAATGTGCTGCTCACTCAGTATCGTGACTTTCACCCTTGAATCTGTCACCACACAGGCCATCAGGGGGCAGCAGAGAGAAGTCAAGCAAGACAGACCCCCTCTGCTGACAGACTGACAGACACACACACCCCCACACTCACCCCACACCACACCACACCACACACCCACCCACCCACCTACCCCACCCCTCTTGCTCCCTCAGAAACCAGAGCAGCTTGGCTTTAGACTATGTTGTATTTTAGGTTCTAGATAAGATTTTACTTGGTGGGGAGGAAGGGTTTTTATGACCCAAAAAATTAGTTGAAAAATGTTGATCTAGTCCAGTGCTCTCATTTTAGACGAGGAACCCAAGTCTCCTCATTCCCAGCCCTGAGCCCTTTCTCTTCTCAGCTCTGAGTAAACCATCCTAGGAATCTCCTTGCCCTACTTGCTTACTCCTTTCCTGGCAACGGGAGAGGCTTTGAGCTTCAGTGCTCCTCTTCCTGCTGCCACAGACCACAAGCCTCTCTGAGGAGCCCTTGTTGCTGAGGTGGCTGGGGACAGAGGGAGGCGGGAGGGGCCTGCTTAGCTGGTCGGGCGTGTGTCTCCATGTCTCCCACAGTCGGTGGTACGCATCTGCTGCATCCGCAGCTTTGGCCACTTCGTTGCCCGCCTGCAGGGTAGCATCCTACAGTTCAACCCAGAGGTTGGCATCTTCGTCAGCATTGCCCAGTCTGAGCAGGAGAACTTGCTGCAGCAGGCCCAGGCCCAGTTCCGCATGGTGAGTCAGGCCTTTCCTTGCCTGTCAGCTCTGCTGCCACTAGGTTCACTGAGAAAACCAGGGGAAAGGTTAGGGAAACCAAACCCGGGGAGAGGGGAGGCCTAGAAGGAAGTAAAGGGAGGGGTTGACAGAGCAGCCTGGCGCAGAGCCTAAATCCAGGCCGACCTGGGTTTGAGGACCATCTCTGTCATCTCTGAGCCTGTGAATTGAGTAAGTCACTTAACCTTGCTAAGCGACTTCCTTAGCAGTTATGTGAGAATAACAGAAGCAACTTCATAGGCTTTTGGAAAAGTGGAATGAATGATAATACATGTAAGGTTTTGAGAAGGATGAAGACTGGGGAATGGAAGGGAGTGGAGGGATATTGATGTTAGGCCCCATGCAGGTACCCTCTCACTCCACTAAATCTTAATCCCACCAAGGCCCCAAGAGTAGGAAGTGACCTGAGAATCTGCTCTATATCAGACACATCGCATTGGTATTTTAGGACAAGACAGTCCTTTCTCTTGTGGGCCTAATACTCCAGAATCTAGGTTCCACAGTGGGGCCTGTACAACCCTGGGCATGTTGTCCTCCCTGGGCTGAGTGTCACCAGTACGTATGGGGTATCGGCGCCTGGCATGGGAAGCACAGCCCACATGTCTCAGGAAGCCTCAGGGTTTCTTCATTCCAAGCCAATCCCCTCTCCTACAGTCTTCTGTTTCCCAGCCCCAGGCCAATACCTGTCACACCCTCTCTGGGCCCCTTTCCTACAGGCATTCTGCTTGGCTGGGAAAGGACACCAGCTCCTCAGAAACTCCCTTCCTTACTGTCTTAAAAATAACTCACATTTTATGTTAAGGTTATTATTCCTATTCCATTGGAGAAAACATACGGGGGTTACAAAAATAATTATGGGGAATTACAGTTTCAAAAAGTTGGGTTTTTTTTTCCCTCTCCTTTTTAAAAATTTTATTGTGATTTGGGTGAAAGTTTACAGAGCAAATTCATCTTCCATACAGCAGCTCACATACACTTTATCTCATGATATTGCAATTTCCCATAATGCAACAGCTCCCCTCCCACTTCGTCCCCATAGTTACCTCTTCCCTTGTCCTTCCCTCCCATGCACTTCCGCCCCCAAGTTGTCTCCCTGCGTATATACCCAGCTCTTCTATTCTCCCATGATTGATCTCTCCAAAGAGTGTATCTGTCTACTATAAATGTTCAGCTCATATGCCTATCTTTTGTTTGGCTGGAAGCCACAGGAGTGGGTTCAATTCCAGACCTGAAGGGCAGTATGGGGTCATAGTCTCAGGGGTTCCACCAGGCTCTATCAGACCAGCAAACTGGTTCTCTTTTTTTTTTTTTTTAATGATTTTGAGTTTTGTTCCACATTCCTCTCTCACTCTAAAAAATATTACATTTTTGTAGGCATTTTTTTTAGCTTGTAGCTCTTAAAGACTCCTGGGGGACAAGGGGTACCTGAAAGCCCCTCTCATGTGGTACTGGACGTAGGCCACATTACCGGGGATGCCTCCTGCTCTGCCTAAGTCACAGGCTTCTGCCCCAAGGGCCTGATCTCCTAAGTATAGCAATAGTAGTTGTTTTGCCATCTCTGTTCATTTACTGGAAGTTTTCTGTATGCATAGTATGCTTTGCTTGTGACAGACATCTCATTTAACACCCCCAGCAGCCTTGTGAAGTGAATGCTGGCATCTTCATTTTATAGATGCTGCATAGAAGGCCTGCAGTTGGACAGACCTGGGTTCTTGTCTTGGCTGTTCTCAGCTGTTGTGGGGTCATGACTTCTCTGAAGGCCAAGTGGACGTAGGAGCCTCTGTACCTACTCTCTAGGCCTCTAGTGTTTGCCTGGTTCAGAGACCCCTTTTTCCTGATGGAACCACTGAAAGTCAGTGTTCCCTCTGAGGAATGTACAGGCCCAGTCCATGTCCCCGCTGGACTGGTGCTAGCAGAGCCTCCCCTTAGAATCTCCCTCATGTGCACTGGTTCTCTGGGGTGACTCACACAAGTGCCCCATCTCCCTCTGGAACATCAGGTTTCAGAATTACAGTTTTAACCTAAAAGTAAGACTCAAAAGTTTGATTTCTACAGTGAGAAGAGAGGAAATTTCTTACCCAGTCCACTGACAGGGCCTGGGCTGGGGTGGTTCTCACCTAGGTTCTGGTCTTCTGCTTCCCTTCTTTCTTACACCAGTGTTTCTCAAAGGGGACACTAGGCGTTTGGGCAGGAATATTCTTTTTTTATTCAGGACTGTGTAGGGAAGTGCGGGGTGGATCTTGCAGAACCATAGTATAGTGATCACAACTGAATAGTTAGTATTGGTACAGTAAACCCGAACAAACAGTTGCCATCCAGCTGATTCCAGCTCACGCTGGCCCCGTGAGTGTCAGAACAGAGCTGTGCTCAGGGACTGATTGTTCAGAAGCAGATTGCCAGGCCTTTCTTCTGAGGTGTCTCCGGGCAGACCTGAACTTCCAACCTTTTGGTTAGCAGCAGAGTGCATTAACTGTGCCACCTGGGGACTCCTTTGAAAGGTACTAGCCATTTATTTTGTGGAATGTTTCTCAATTTGGGTTTGTCTGCTGTCTTCTCGCAATTAGGTTGAGGTTGTGCATTCCAGATGGATATTTTAAAGCATCACTCTGACGATGCTCCTTTGCTCATCAAAGAGCCTTCCATGTTTCCCCATGTCTTATAAGATAGTGTCCCCATCCTTTAACCTGGTCTTTCAGACCACAGGAACTTGGACTTCATCCAGAAGACAGAGGATTTTTACACAGGGGTATATGGGCATCACAGGGTTTGGAAAGATTGACTTGGTTGCAGGTAGAGAAAATGGGTTGGGTTAGAGGCAGACTAGTAAGGAGGCTGTGACAACAGTTAACTGAAGGATGTTGGCTTGGACTGGGATTGCAGCAGTAGGAATGGAGGAAAGTGGAGAGGTTTGAATGATATTTAGGAGGTGAAATTGACAGCACTTGGAAGCTAATAACTTCTGGGACTGAGAGAGTAGGAAGAGCCAAAGCTAACCCTGAGCTTTCTGACTTAGGCAGATGGTGGTGTCACCAAGATAGGGACACTGCAGGGAGAGGCTGGCTTCCTGGAGCAGATGGGGCTGTTGAGCAAGCAGTTGGATATGTGGATCTGGAACTCAGATGGTCAGGTCTGGGCTCAATCTGGAAGAAGCTGGCCAGTGGATGGTGATAGAAGCTGGGGGTAGGTGCATGGGTGGCCTCCCCTGGGAAGAGAGTACAAATTGAGAGGAGTCGAGTCCAAGCCCTGACCCAGCCAGTGTTTAAGGAGTAGAGACTGAAGGTGACTTAGGTGGGGAATGTGATGGCACAGCCAAGTGGCATCCTGCGCAGTGACAATATGTGACACCCCCCTCCAGCCAGAGTTCCCTAGAACAGCACTGACCTTCAGTTGGTGATGATAGAAGCTCAGATCGCACTGACAGGCTGTACATTCTATGCCTCCCTCCCCAGGTTCAGCAAGAATGACAAGAGAAGTGACTTTATGTGAGGCCACACCCATTTCAGACCCCAGGAATTCCTTTTGGTCTTCTTGGTCACTGGTCACTGAGGAAGGAAACACACCCTCAGCTCCTCATCCCAAACTTATGATTTGTCTTTTTTAACTTGTAGGCACAGGAGGAAGCTCGGCGGAACAGGCTAATGAGAGACATGGCTCAGCTCCGACTTCAGGTAGGAAAGCAAGGCCCACATGCTCTTCCTCTTCATTTTGTCATTGCCTAAACCCCACGGGCATTTGCACCCTCCAGCTGCAGTCCTTCCTGCTCTGTCCCGCTGTGGCCCTCCACTTCCCTCAGGTTGTCTTCCTGCCCTCACAGACCCCCACTCTCCTGCTCGCTGTTCACTGAACCTTAACGCCCCGTCTGCATTCCTTTGGTCTCGTTTCCTTCCTTTTCTCCTTCCCTTACCCTTTGTTTTTGTCTATATTTTGCCCAAAGCTATTGGTAGAAAGAGTGCCCTGTCCCCCTTAGCAGGTGGAGGAGGCCCTTCTGAACCACCTTGAGCACCACTCCTCCCTGCCCAGGCTGCAGGGCCCCCCACAGCTCCACCATCTGCCTTCTCTCACAGCTTGAAGTCTCCCAGTTGGAAGGCAGCCTGCAGCAGCCTAAGGCCCAGTCTGCCATGTCTCCTTACCTCGTCCCTGACACCCAGGCCCTCTGCCATCACCTCCCTGTCATCCGCCAGCTGGCCACCAGTGGCCGCTTCATTGTCATCATCCCAAGGACTGGTAAGCACACTGGAGAGGGTGGTGGGAAGGACAGGCAGAACAAAGATTAAAACCAACCCACTGCCATTAAGTTGATTCTGACTCATAGCAACCCCACTGGGCTTCCAAAGCAATAAATCTTTATGGAAGGAGATTGCCCCATATTCCTTCTGTGGAATGGCCAGCCTTCTAGTTAGCAGTCAAAAGCCTTAGGCACTGCACCACCAGAGCTCTGTTGGGCTTGGGATTGAGAGACCCTTATTTGGGGCCCAGTTGATACACAGTGCCTTAGTCAAGTCCTACAGCCTTTCTGAATGTCAGTCATTTCATCTTCGAAATGGGCCTCACAAGACAGTTGAGAGAAACAGATGAGAAAATTTAAGTGAAAGCACTTGGTAAATTTACAAGTACATTGCTGGCAGATGTCAGTGTTTTAAAAAACTGAGAACTCTAAAGAATCCATGGCCCCTTTTATTCCTGCAGTGTATACTGGGGTGAGCTCAGGTACTTCGTGCAGGGCCCCCGCCATAGCAACCTGAGCTTATCTGTTTTGTCCTTCCCCACCTCCATCTTGCCCACCAGTGATTGATGGTCTGGATCTGCTGAAGAAGGAACACCCAGGGGCCCGGGATGGGATCCGATACCTGGAGGCAGAGTTTAAAAAAGGAAACAGGTGAGTGAGCCTGGCTGGACCTGTGCTGAGCTCCCTACTGTGTGCTTGGCAGGAAGCTAGATCTAGAGCTGCTGAGATGAGTAAGACACATACAGTCTCTGCCCACCTTTTTTTGCTCACTGCCTAGGGACAGTGACAAAAGAGATAACTAGAAGTCACAGTTTTAATCCAAGCTGTGAGTAGTAGCTGAGCCCCTGTTCAGGAGAGGTATCTCCCACTTTAGGGCTGGGTCAGGTGATGAGGTCCCCTGGGGTGGGAGCCCTTTCATCAGGGCAGCCTAGGACCTCCACCTCCCACTGAGCTGAGGATGTGGGAAGGGTCTGACCATCCAGGGAGGAGCAGATGGCAGTATATGCAGGTCCTTAGCCCAGCACAGGCCCTTCTGGCCTGTGAGGCCAGAGGACTACAGGGAGAACACACCCCTCTCCCTGCTGGCTGGGCCCCACCCGCCTCTTCATCTGTCCTTGCCTGGTCAGGAAGCCACACAAAGACTGCTTGTTTGGCCCTTGTCTCCAGAAGCCCTGACTTGAAAAGCATCTGTTGCTTCTACCCTCCCAGCTCCTCCTCTGGGAGGAACTAGAGAAGCGATGTTATCAAGAAGAAAAACGAGCAGCCAGGAAGCCGCTCCAGATGGTTCCAAACAGACCCATGATGGGAAAGATGAGCCCCCGAAGCCACAATGGTCTGCTCTGTATGAAGTACCCCTCCATGCTCTGCCCCCCATCTCCACTCTCATGTCTCCTTCGCAGGTACATTCGCTGCCAGAAAGAGGTGGGAAAGAGCTTTGAACGGCATAAGCTGAAGAGGCAGGATGCAGATGCCTGGTAAAATTTTACCCTCATTTGGGGAGCCTCAGGCTGCCTGCCCCACTCCTCCATGAACGCTTCCAGAAGCATGGGCCAGGGCCACAACACAGACTTCTGTACCAGGCAGCAGGACCAGCTCAGGCTCCCCACTCAACCTTCCTGGGGCCTCCTGCAGGTCTCCCTTTGGAGGGAGTAAGACGCCTGCTGTAGTAGCTGAGCCCCTCTGAGATGTTTGGGTGCGGTGCCTGCACACAGTGCTCCTGGGCCTCCCTGTAGCACATCCTCCAGGGCCAGCTTCCCACACCCACTGCCCAGGGCTCCCTGGTTCCTCCTCTTTCTTCTCTGGTGCCTCCTAGTGCCCAGTTCCCTGGAGATCCTGGTGTTCAGGCTGTGCTAATAATGGGCCTTGGCCCATCTTCCCCCATTTCTCCCCTAGGACTCTCTATAAGATCTTGGACAGCTGCAAACAGCTTACTCTGGCCCAGGGAGCAGGTGAAGAGGATCCGAGTGGAATGGTGACCATTGTCACAGGCCTTTCACTGGACAACCCCAGCACGCTTTCAGGCCCTATGCAGGTGGGTCATGGGCTGGAAGGTAAGGGGCAGGGTGGGACAGGAGGAGGTACCAGAGTGGACTCCATCCTCAAGCCCTCCACTCAGCTGTCCTTCCATCACCCCTGCCCCAGCCCTTTGACAACTTGTGCCATAGTTCAGGAGTCAGGCCCCCTCACATCTCTTCCCTTCGCTCTGTAGGCAGCTTTGCAGGCCGTTGCCCACGCCAGTGTGGACATCAAAAATGTTCTGGACTTCTACAAGCAGTGGAAGGAGATTGGTTGAGACTGACCCCCAGGCCCTGCTGTGGGGCTGACTCCAGATCTCTCCTGCCCTCCCTGGCAGCCAGAACCACCACCTGTAGTCACCCCACCACTCGCAGACTGACGCACGCACACAGGAAGGAAGCCCAGCCGCGTGCAGAGGCTGCAGGGAGGGGCCAGGAGCCAGTGGGAGGGCGGGGTCCCCTGTTGCCAAGCCGATGTCAGGAAAGCAAGGAAAATGCTTGGAGCAGGAGAGGCCTGTGGACCCCAGGCCAGCCTGCATGCCTCAGACCCCGTGCTGTCCCCAGGGGCAGGTGGCAGGCATGGGCATCTGTGTTTTATTGGAGTGGTTCCTGGACCTCTGAGGGGAAAGAACAGCAGAAGGAACCTTTCTTCCTCACCCCAGATCCAGGGTGGTTGGGGGCCAGAAGTTTGGACCCTCCAGGCTCTGAGGGGGGAGTTGAGTAACACCTGATAGTGGGTGGTTCTCTGCAGACCCTTCCCCTCCTCAAGGACCACCTTCCTCTTTTCATCACCCTTTGTGGGGTTGGGCAGCAGGCTCTTCTAGAAGCAGGGCCTGGCAGGCCTGCAGTGAGTAGCAGGGTTAGGCTTGCAGTCCCCTCCCTGCTGCAGGGGCCTCACACCAAACTCTGCTTTCTGTCTCCTTCAGTCTAGCTTCTAGAGCAGGGAGCAGGAGCTGCTTTGTGCTCTTGGCTGCTAGTCTGGGATGGAGTTGGATGCCAATGGTGGGGGCACAGCCTGAGGCTGTCACCCTCACTGTCCAGGGAGGGCTTTGTTCACAGCCAAGGGGAGAGTGGGGACCAGGGGCCTGCATTCAGGTGGGTAACCAAAAGGAGAGGCCTTTTGAAGCTGCCTGGTCAGGGGCCCGCTGTCCAGATGGGCTTCCCTACTTTAGTCCTTCCTCAGGATGAAGACCTGGTAGGGCTGAGCATGTGGCTAGCTTTGGGGTGTTGAGGTAAATATGGGAGAAGTGGGGGCAGAGATCATGAATAGCTCAGGGCAGTGAGTGGAGCACCAAGAGCAGGACTGTGGGAGGTGTGGGCCAGGGTTGCCTTAGCCCCTCCCCTCAGGCTGGAAATACAGCATAGGGTCGGGTCGGGGCAAGGGTATCAGCTGGGCTGCCTCCTCTCCCCCAGGGCTAGCCCAGTTTCCCAAGCTGTGCTTAAAGGAGAGCAGGCTCCCAGCCTCTAAGAGCAGGCTCCCAGCCTCCTCTAAGAGCCAGTCTAGGAAACCTGGGGGGAATGGAGTTGCCCCTGGTCCCTGGCAGAGATTGAGACAAGCATCACTTAATAAAGATCCCCCCAAGCCCTCTCCCTGTTTCCTGGTGTCTTTACACACAAGTCTCATTGGAGGGGGGTGTTGGGGATAACATGCTGCAAGGCATTTTGAAAAGCTGCTGACAGGTAGGTGGGACAGCAAACCAAAAAACCCAAACTCACTGCCATCGAGTTGATCCCGACTCATAGCAATCCCTCCTTGGGTTTCTGAAGCACTGTCTATGGAAGTAGATTGCCCAATCTTCCTTCCAAGGAGTGGCTGGTGGGTTTGTACTGCCAGCTTTCTGGTTAGCAGTCAAATGCCTCGGGCACTAGGCCACCAGAGCTCCCAGGTGGGACAGCAAGGGGCAGGCAGTTTGAACAAAAGCCCTGGAGGTGGTTTTGTGAGGCACTGTCAAATTTATTTGATTCTGTGAACTGAGGTGGTACCTTCATAAGATCTGATAACTGGGAAAGTTTTAGAGGGGCAGGAGGTTGGGCCAAAAGCCAGGAGATGAAGAAAACACTTTGCAGGTGGCCTTGTTTTCTGGGACAGTTTTCCTAAGGAAGCTTTTGTCTCCAGCTGCATTCTCTGGGGAGACATTCCCACAAGGGGTGTGTGAGCTTTGGAGCCAGCCTCTTGGAGTCCCCATGCTTGTCCCTCTGCAAGGACTGGGCCTTCAGGTTGTATCTGAAAAAACTCTGTACCAAACTTGCTGCCATCAAGTTGATCCCTACTCATAGCGACCCCCTTCAGGTTTCCAAGATGGTAAATCTATACGGAAGTAGATTGCCCAGTCTTCCTTCTGTGGAGTGGCTGGTGGGTTTGACCAGCCAATCTCTGGTTAGCAGTCAAATGCCTTAAGCACTACGCCACCAAACTTGGCAAATCCTGTATGGTTAAACCAACATTTTATGAAAAGCATTTGTTCCAAACCTAAAAGCCAGGAAAGTATAGTAGGAGGTGGTTTCTGAAATCAAGTACAAGATCTGTGGGGGTTTGAACTCCTCGGCCCAGCTTAAGGCAGAGCTGTCCTCCACTCCTGGGAGAGCCTGGAGAGGTGCAGCCCAGTCTGAGGTCTAATGGGCTCCATCACCCTGGCCCCTGCCTGGCTTGGGCTCCAGCCTGTGCTACCCAATCTGATCTAATGGGGTTGGGTCAAGCTGGAAGGGCTGGCTGTGTGCAGGAGGCTGAGTGAGCTGCCTGCTAATGGGGCTGGGCCACCCTGTGCTGCTCTCTGGAGGGTGGACAAGGCTGGGATTGTTCCTTGGCTCCCCTTTGTCCCCCCACTCCCCGCCCAGGCCTGGCCTGCCTGCCGGGCCACTCTTCCCTCCCTCCCTCCTCTCAGCCTGGATGGCAGGAGCCCGAGACCCCGCCTGTGCAGCTGGGTGTGCAGACCCGCCGGTTTAGGAGCACCCCTCAAGCTCAGGGTAAGAAAGTTCACCGTCTGAGGTTCTGACATCCATTCTGGGGAAACAAAAGTAAAACTCTTGCTCCAGCTACCCGTCCCCATTGGCACAGTAACGGGGGACACCTCACCCATACTCCAGAGACCTCTAAACCCTACTGCTAATAGGAGGGACCTTGGGGGGAAACAGTGCCCAGCACTTTCCTCACCTCTCATTCGCAGGCTGCGCAGTATTTCCAGATAGACCAGACCAGCCCTTGGGGGAGAGGAATACCATGGAAGGCCTTTATCCATCTTAAAATGCCACTGAGGTGCAGGGACTAGGGACCAGGGGTTGCCTTGTGCCCAGCTGGGTCCCGAGCACCCAACTCAAGGAGAAAGGGCTCCTAAACTGTTGAATGGCAGAGGTGCAGAGGCCTGGGAGACCAATTGGCAGTGTGGGGCCAGAGTGTGTTGTGTACAAATGTACACACAGACAGCCAAAGCCAACAGCACACAGGAAGAGGGGTGGAGCTAGGCAGAGTTGCTGGAAAGTTTTGGCTTGGGAGGGTGGAGTGGAGGGAGTGTCTCCCTCCTGCAGGGGCAGCTCTACTCAGCGAGGCTGGCCCAGCCCCTCCACTTCTGCCAAGGAATGTGCCTGGAAGAGGTGGCCTGAGAGGTGGGCGGGCAGCAGAGCTGTGGGCCACACCGCACCGGGAAGCAGCACACAGGTCTGGGGCTATGGGCATGGGGATCAGGCGGGGCAGGAAGGAACCTACTTTGAATGTCTCCAGGGAGCACAAGTCATGTCCTCAGAGATACCCAAGTATCCCCCTAATGCCTTGCCTTGCTGGCAGGCATCGGCCTCTCCAGGAATTTTCCCTGAGGGCCATGAGTTTTCTGTGTTCAGCCCAGGCACTGTGAGCCAAGGAGCTTTCTGGTGGGATGGGGGAGTGCTTGGGCTGTTTCTGCACTGGCCTCTGGGGGCCAGGGTTCTCCAAGATAGAAATTAGGGAGTCTGGGGTTAATAACTGAGGCAGCCTCCCGCTGGGAAGGACCCTCCACTCAGTGCTTGGCTGAGGCAGACCAGCCCCTCTCACTGGGCAGGGGAGGTGGTACTGCTGAATTCATCAAGGATAGAATGGGGAACCTGAACAGCAGCCTGTGAGGGGCTGGGGTTATGTGACATGATGGCTAGTGCCAGGTGCTAGCTCCAAAAGGAAAGCTGGGCCAGCCTCCCCCCAGCCTGACTCCTAGGGCTCAGTGACCAGGCCCAGCCTGAACCTGGGTGAAGAGGACCTGTGGATGAAAGCAGACACCTGACCTCCCCCCCCCCCACACTCTCTCCAGGTCACCGTGGAGGCACCAGATCACCATGCTCAGCCTCAAGCTGCCCCAACTCCTGCAAGTCCACCAGGTCCCCCGGGTGAGGGCTCAACCCACCAACCCCAGTTTCCAGGGGACCAACTGAGACACAGACTCTCTCTTAGCTATCGGGGATCCCTCCTGCAGGCTAACTCCTACCCTCCCACCCAGCATGAGATTCTGCCTTCTGTTCTCTAAAGAACATACTTGTGACCCACTCCCTGGTGTCCAGCATGCCCCTCTGTTCAGAGTCCTACCCTGGGCGTTTTGTCCAGCCCCCTCCCCCCACTGTTCTCCTATCTTGTCCCCTTACTCTGTCTTTTCCCCTGTTTCTCATCTGTCTTCCGGGTATTAGGTCCTGTGGTAAGATGCTTTAGTTAGTTTAGTTTGGCTTTGGGGCCACTGTAACCTCCAGCCCATCCTCTTCAACCCTGCTTGCAAAGATGCCTCAAAAATGAAAGGGCTCCAGGCACAGTGACTCCCCTCTTCTCTCCCCCTCCACCACCGTCCCAGGTGTTCTGGGAAGACGGCATCATGTCTGGCTACCGCCGTCCCACCAGCTCGGCCTTGGACTGTGTGCTCAGCTCCTTCCAGATGACCAACGAGACGGTCAACATCTGGACTCATTTCCTACCCACCTGGTGAGGAAAAGTTCTGCCCCAGACCGCAGCCTTGAGCTCAGAGGGGTTACTCAGGAGGGCAGGGGCCATCTAGGCGCGCGGACTGCTGCGACAGTCGCGGGGTTCAGCGGCAGCCTGAGCAAACGTCCGCCGCAGGTACTTCCTCTGGCGTCTCCTGGCGCTCGCAGGGGGTCCAGGCTTCCGGGCGGAGCCGTACCATTGGCCGATACTCATCTTCCTGGTGCCCGCTTGCCTCTACCCCTTCGCGTCGTGCTGCGCACACACCTTCAGCTCCATGTCGCCCCGCGCGCGTCACATCTGCTACTTCCTAGACTACGGCGCACTCAGCTTGTACAGCCTGGGTGAGCTCGACAGCGGCGGGAGGGCTAGGTGGGGAGCTCGGGGGCGGGAGCTCCGGGTGTGACGCGATAGGGGGAGGAGCCTCCGCCTGCGCACACCCTTCGGGCCTCAGCTCCCGCCCCCATTTCACCCTAGGCTGCGCCTTCCCCTATGCCGCCTACTCCATGCCGACCTCCTGGCTGCAAGGCCCCCTGCACCAGCTCTTTGTGCCTACCGCCGCACTCAATTCTTTCCTGTGTACCGGCCTCTCCTGCTACTCCCGGTGGGTTCCCCTAAACACACGGACACTTGGAACTCACGGAGAGCCAGTGATCTTGTGCCTGCGCCTCTGGTTCTTGAACAATAATAGTAACGAATGGGACCATTCATTGAGGACTGTGTGCCAGACCCTGTACACTAGCACTAGACCTACACCAAAAAAAAAAACCTGCCTGCCATCAAGTCGATTCCAATTCATAGCGACCCTTCATAGGGTTTCCAAGGCTGTAAATCTTTGGAGAAGTAGATTGCCTCATCTTCCTCCCACAGAGCAGCTGGTGGGTTTGAACTGCTAACCTTCTAGTTAGCAGCCAAATGCCTTACCCACTACACCACTAAAGCTCCTTAGACCTACATGTTGTTGTTGTTGTTATGTGCCATCGAGTCAGCCCTGACTCATAGCGACCCCTCCTTGGGTTTCCGAGGCAGTATCACTACGGAAGTAGGATTGCCCAACCTTCCTTCCGGGGAGTGGCTGGTGGGTTTGAACTGCCAGCCTTCTGGTTAGCAATCAAGTGCCGTAGCCACTATGCTACCAGAGCTCCCTAGACCTACATAGTCTCCTTAATTCTCACAGCCACCTAACAGGCTATATCCCCATTATACAGACGTAGTCATTTACAGAGCTGGCTGGGTGCCCTAAGGACCCTCTTACCCACTAAGCTATAATGATACTGATCTTGGCCCAAGGCTGAAGGGTCTCCCTATCCTCTGATGCTCACCTCAAGCACAGGGATGGTGATCAACCTGCCTTTCCCTCCTGCCTCCCAGGTTCCCCGAGCTAGAAAGCCCTGGGCTCAGTAAGGCCCTCCGCACAGCGGCCTTCGCCTACCCCTTTCTGTTCGACAACCTCCCACTCTTCTATCGGGTAAGGGTTCTGAGGCCCCTTGCACAGGCTCCTGCTCTCCTATCCTGACCCTCAGGGACCACTGGCAGTCCTGCCCCTCAATCCCTAGCTGACTGTCCAGGTCCAGCACTAGCCCAGCTATACTCATCTGCATCCTCGCCAGACCCCAGATCACCCGCTTCCACTACCAGAGCCCCTCCCCAGCCCCACTCTCCCGTTGTTGCCAGCTCGGGCTGTGCTGGGGCCGGGGCCATGATTGTGGGCAAGACACACTGAGTACCAGTCACGGCTACCACTTCTTCTGTGCGATGCTCACTGGCTTCCTCTTCACCTCCCACCTCCCTGAGCGGCTGGCACCAGGGCGCTTTGACTACATCGGTAAGAGCTTGGCCCAGCAAGCGGAAGGAGGGCGACAGCTTCCCAGAAACACAGAGTAAGAACTAGATAAATGGGATATCCCAGCCAGAAGGATAGAAACAAATTATAGGAAGGACTACTCTGTCTTCCTATAACCAGAGAGTGCTTGGAAGACTCCACATGGTCCAGGCCTGCCCCCCAGCCTCATTGCTCAGATACCAGCAAAACTGTTATTTGCCGTCAAGTCAGACCCGACTCGCAGCGACCCCTCCCTGGATTTCCAAGGCAGTATCACTACGGAAGTAGATTGTCCCATCTTTCTTCCAAGGAGTGGCTGGTGGGT
The DNA here is from genome assembly GCF_000298275.1 of Orycteropus afer afer. Taxonomy (NCBI): domain Eukaryota; kingdom Metazoa; phylum Chordata; class Mammalia; order Tubulidentata; family Orycteropodidae; genus Orycteropus; species Orycteropus afer. Next base: position 1,663,161 of record NW_006921804.1, read on the forward strand.
TTGAACCGCCAGCCTTGTGGTTAGCAGTCAAGTGCCTTAGGGACTATGCTACCAGAGTTCCCAGCAAAACTTGGAGCATGTAATTACTATGCTTGGAGCTGTATGCATATCAGCTTATTCACTCCTCTGGGAGGCAAATTTTGTTTCCAATGTAGAGGTGGAGTAGCAGGCCTAGAGGAAGGGCTAACTGGCCCCCAGGTCACAAGGTGCATCAGGGAAGCCCTGGCCTGGGAATAGAGGCTGTGTCCTGACCTGCTTATCACCCTCCCCACAGGCCACAGCCACCAGCTGTTCCACATCTGTGCCGTGCTGGGCACCCACTTCCAGCTGGAGGCAGTGTTGGCTGATATGGCATCACGGCGAGCCTGGCTGGCCACACAGGAACCAGCATTGGGCTTAGTGGGCACGCTGGCCACATTAGGGCTGGTGGTGGCTGGGAACCTCCTCATCATCGCCACTTTCACAGCCTCCCTGCTTTGGGCTCCTGGCTCATGCCCCTTGTTGCAGGGTGGTCTGCCAGAGGAGAGCACCAGGACCAAACAACAGTGAGCCCATCCCTGACCCTGCCCTGGAGGGAGGCAGAGGCCAGGCCCCAGCAGTGCTGAGTGGGGGGATATCTGAGCCTGGAACCCAGAGTGGCTGAGGAGCGAGTGCAGAGGCGAGAAGGCAGAGGAGGGGCGATGGAGAGGGGTACCAGGGAGGCTGGTTGAAAGTGGGTATGTGAGGTGGGGTGTGTAAGGGTGTCTCGATGGGGCTAGGGAAGTGCTGAGGGTCTGAGAGGGGAGAGGTGCATGTGCCCAGGCCAGGGCTGTCCCCATCCCCTGCTCAAGCTGGGATGGGGGATATTGGGGCCCTTCATCTGGCCTCATTTCTCGTGCTTCTGGAAGCCTCTGCTCAGCCCAGGGAAGAACTAACACAACTCACCTCAGCCAATCCTGAATGCCCACTAACCCGCCCAGGAAGCCACACCTTTGCCTCCTGCCCCCAAAACCAGGCAGGGGCATGTGCCAGCAGCTATTTGCCTAAGAGATAACTCTGTCTGTTCTGGTCACAACCTAGGGATGACCCTGTCCCCCACCATGTACTCCCAAAAGTGTCCAGGCCTTTGGGGTTTGGACCTGTAGGGGTGTGTCATAGGTGGGATTGAGGTGGGAGGAGGGCATGCTGGCCTGGAACCTTAGTTATTCTTTAGGAAGTCACCTTAAATGCTTTCTGGAACAAGGCAGGTACAAATAAAGTCCATTTTAAGAAGCACTTTCTGGGACTGAAGAAGGTAAAGCCTTACTCCCCAAACCCCACCTCCCTCCTGAACTTCAGAGACTGGACAAAGAGTCATCACCCACTGATTCCTCCTCTGGAGTTTATTTTGGGAGCAGCTGGGGTGATGAGGACCCCACATTTGCAGGGTAGGGAGGTCAGGGTGAGTGTAGAAGGGTTCGTGGAGAGAAGCTGGAGCCCAGGGTGGCCAGCTGGGCTGGCAGCACTGGCCAGCCTAGGCTGTGCCATAGAAACGCCGGTAAGCCTCCTCGAAGCCGATGTGGTCAGCCAGCTCATCACAGTCCGGGCTGAGCTCACACACCTCCCTCTTGGACTCCAGGGGATCAGGATAGGGGGCTGGGGCTCTAAGAAGCCCAGCATAACACCATTACCCTCATGCACACTCCCCAGTAGCTGCCTTCCTCCTCTCAATGGGCACCCCCACCCCACCTCCACAGACCACTCCCTACTTTGACTCCTCCCAACTCACTGGCCCCTCTAGAGATGCACAGCCCTGCCCAGCACCCCCTTTTCCCTCACCCCAGTCCGTGATACAGGTAGCGTCTGGGTCTCCTCACCACCTCACTGCCCTCTCTCTTGGACATGAAGGCTGTGGAGTAGAGGGGCAGGGATCAGGTGGCTCTAAGTTTTGAGGTGCAAGGTGGGGAGCAGGCTGGCCTTCCTGACAGCCAGACAGGACCTGGCAGGAGGAAAGAATGGGGCTGGGGGACGAGGGTGAGTGGCACCATAGGGCCATGCATCTCATACCTGCACCTTTGTCAGACTCGGACTCGGCGCCACTGGGCTTTGCGTCTGCAAAGGAAAGGGTGTCGGTTCACCCCTGCTCACTCTAAGGGCCCCCATCCTTCCCCTGCCTCTGGCAGCTTGCTCTCCCCTTTTCGCCCTCCACAAGTCTGGACAGAACAGAGGAGAAATGGGTTGAGCCTGTAGCGAGGGATGTAGACTGCACAAGGGGCTGCTAGTGGAGGGGTGAGGGAGGTGGGGCATGGCACTGTTCCCCTGGAGACCCCACCAGAACATGGACTGGATGGAGGGGGCACTCACCTACCTGGCCCACAAGGCACAGTGCGGCCAGGGCCAGCAGGGCCAGGAGCGTGAGGGGCCTCATGGTGTGTCCTTCGGTCCTTCGATGGCTATGCTGGAGCTGCTTCCCGGGGCTCAGATGGTTTGTCCCTTCCAGCCTCTGGCCTCATTTATACCCTCTAGCTGTGTCTAGGGGGTAAGGGGCGGGCTGCCTGACCATGGTGAGGGCGGGTCACAAGGGGATCCGCCAGGGCTATTTGAAGGTCATCCATGTGGTTCTGTAGGCCAAACCCCAGAGGATGTTGTGGTGGGGAGCTGTGGCTGTCTGGGCATGGCCTGGGAGTAATGAAGGAGGTAGGCCACAATCTGAGACCATTAGCCTCTGAAATGGGCCAAAGGGGTGAGAGGGGGAGACTGGAGAGGAAGGGGGCTCCAAGGTCTAAAATAGTTTACAGCAGAGCTGGCCTCCAGCTCTCTTGAAGCCTGTGATTTCCACTGTCAGCTCGTGGCAGGAGCCAAACCCCAGGAAGGGAGTGTCTGGCAATGCCCTCGTTCACCCAGGGGCCTGTGCCTCAGAGCAACACTCTGAGCAGGCCTGGTGTGGGGGCAGCTGGACTCTGGTCAAGCTTGAGCATCAAGGCAGGAGAGAGGGCAGCATAGGGCCAGAACCAAGGGAACGTATTTGGGGCTGGGTGTGAGGTGACAACTATCTCTCAGGTCTCCAGGCAGGTCTGGTGTGCCCTTTACAACAGTGGGGCCAGCCAGGCAGACAGGAATGTGTGCACAAGACAAGGAGGTTGGGCCCTGTGATAGGAGGCAGCGCCTGTGAAAGGCAGGGAGCTGGAGAATAAATACCTCAGGGCTCCTGGCCCTCCATTTCTCTTCTTGCCCTGGCAGCCTCTTCTCTGTGTTAACTTCAGGGATGGCCCCCGTGAGTCATAGGAAGATCCGTCCTCTAAACAGAACATCTCAGCCTGAAAAACGCTCTGTCCCATCTCAGAGCTGACACTGCCTTAGGTCAGCTTGGGGACCAGAAGAGGGGCATCCTGGAACTTTCCCCTCTGATTTGTGTCCTTACTCATCCACTCTCCCACCTTGGCTCAGGACCATCTGTCCAACCCGACAAACAAAGAAAACACACAATGCTCCTACCACCACTGGACCCAGCTAGACAGGAGGGGTATCTGTCTGGATGGTTTAATGCTGCACCTCCTCCATGACAGGGTGGAGCAGTGGGAGACACTGGGGGAAGGGGGTGGCAGCTGAGCTGGGCCGCTCAATGTCTTTATGGCTGCCACCAGTGCTCCTCTCCAAAGGATTAGAGTGAGGCCATCACCAGTGGCTACAGCCTCAACAGGGAAAGTTTTGCCCCCAGTCCCCTTCATCATCTGGTCCCAAGGGAGCATCCATTCTGCCTTTGGCTGAGCCCCTCCTGATGCTACTGGCCTTGTTGGAGGAGGAGTGAGGCAAGAGAAGTACCAAGTGCCAGCTCCCTTGGTGGCCCACCTTATTCTGGGTGAAGCACTGAGGCTCGCTCAGAGTGAGCCCCAATGGCAGAGGATAGGCTGGGTTGGGCAGAGTGACACCCCCTTGGCAGCCTGTCCTAGCTTCAGAGAACCTAGGGGTCCTGGGTTCTGTGACAAGGGGCCTCGCTGCCCTTCTGCAGATGATGGTTGGATACACCCGCCCTTCCTCCTGCCCGCACGCCCTAGCCTGGAGGCAGCTCAGAGCTGTGAGTGGGGCCTCAACTGAACCCAACTTGGAGCCCAGGAGGGGTCCTGGCTGGGAGAGGCCCTGCAGAGGAAGAAGCATCCTCACAGATTACAGTGTAGAGGAAGAAGTTTATTTACGGATGTGGGAAAAACATGGGAAGGTTCTTGGGCTGGTCAGCAAGGGGACAATCAGTAGAGATTGAAAACAGATTTCCCAAGCCTGGTCCTGGGAGGGTTCAGGAACTGCAGAGCAAATGAAGTGGGGGTGGGGACCACATATGGGGCAGTGGGGCAGACTCTGTTAGCCCGACCCTAGAGAAGACAAAGCACAGTGCCTGGTTGCCAGGGTGGGAGCTGGCTAAGAATATGCAAGTCAGAAGAAAAACGGGGATTCTGAAAGTAGTGTGTGTGTGACCCCAAGGGGGCTTTAAAGGCTCAGTGCAGTGGGGCCAGCTCCAGCCTCATCTTCCAGCAAATTCCATCACTGCTTAGGGACTAGGCAATAGCTTTTCTCATAGGCAGCTCATCCAGGGCTAAAGGCACTCGACCTCAACTGCCCTCTGCTGCTGGGCCTGGCTTTCCCCTCACTCGGGCTCCTTCGGCACAGCCCCCAGCTCTCTCTGCTCTCTGTGTAGCGCCTGCAGTCAGTGGGAGAGAACAGGCAAATCAGGAGGGCATGAGGAAACCCAGTCTCTGTCCCTCTACTGTCCCTGACTGTGGGCCTGGATTTTGCCCAGACTGAGTGGATGGGGTGTGTGGCTAACATCACTGGTCCAGCAGGGCATGAAGATGAAGGCATGCCAGGAAGTCCCCAGCACTCAGCAGGCATCCATGGCACATTGGTGCCATGACCATCTAGGCCACGCCTCCCTGGAGCAGAGCCTATCTTCAACAAGAGCACCCAAAGTAGCCCCAGATCCCTTAGCCACTAGAGTTCTCTAGCAGAGAATGTTTTTGAGGTAGACTTTCACCAGACATGGGAATTTTGGTGAAAAAGCTCTCTGAAGCTCCCACATAGGGATTTGAACTGAACACTCACTTCATCTGTCCAACTGACCAACTTACAACAATGGTCAGGGTCTTACTGGCTGCTTGGGTGAGTTGTGATGTAGGGGCAGGGTGCTGTCTTCCCCTCTAAAATAAAAGCATTGCCTGTCAGAGTCCAAGGGGCCCTGGGCATCATCCTTTGGCAGATTTGGAAGCCAGGGCCCAGGCAGGGGAGTGACCGGAGGCCTCCTCATGACAGAGTGGCACTGGAAGAGCAGCATCTTGCCTGAGAATTCAGGAGGGCGGCCCCAAGAGTGCCCTAGACATAGCTCTGAGCTGCAGGACCTGCCCTCCATGAGCACTAGGCTCTGAACTAAAGGCCTTGGTCACAAACACCTTCACGCCTGCTGCCCAGTCCCCTTGGACAAATCTGTTAAATGGGGAGGTTGGAGAAGTGGGGGCAACAGAGGAATAGAGTGGGCCATCAGCCTTCCACCACTGCCTCCTTCCGAAGGCTCAGGGCTTGCTGAGGCTGCAGCGGGGCCTTCAGGTGGCAGCTGGCTGGTCTTGGGAAGTGAAGACTAGGGGAATCGGGAGCCATGGATTTGGAGACCATGGCTATTCCCCTTGGGAGTGGGAGGTCTGCCCAAGAAGGGAGCTATCAAGTGGCTCTGAGTAGATCAATTGGATACCTAAATGGTGGACTTGGGAAGACTCCAACCTGCTGCCACCACTTGACCCTACTGGAAATCCTCTCTCAGAACCGCATTTCAGGCCAATAAGAAAAATGCATCTCATCGCTTTGTGGCCACTCCTGCTACCTGTCTCATGCAGCATGGTCACCCTCTTCTGCCAACTTGGCCCCAAATGACTTTGGGCTATTTTAAAAAATAAGTTCACATTCAAAAGACATATATTTGTGACATGGAGGGTATTTTTCAGATGTGCCAAAGGCTCTAAAGGTTGTTCCAATGTAGGGTGTTTGAAAGACATGGCCAGTGGTCACCTGGAATGGAAAAACGACCACTGGACACACAGGGTTTTAACTCCGCTTCTGACGTGGATGAGCTGTTACCTCGGGAAGCTGCCTGCCCTCTCAGGGCCTGTTTGTCTGTGACAGGCTGCTGCAGGGGGAGCAGGGGTTCTGGAGCCCTCTTGCTGAGGCTGAAGAGCAGACTGTTGCATGTGTCCACAATGACACAGACACATAGTGAGTGACAGGGCTGCAGGGGCAGGCCCTCTTATTTCCTATGAAGGACCTTATGATGGAGTAGAGGAAGCCACCAATTTGGGGATCAGAGGGCATCTCATAGAAGGAAGGGAAAGGGAACAGGGTTGGGACACTGACCTGCCAGGCCTGCTGTTGGGTCTGGACCTGCAGGTGCAGCTCCTTCACCTGCCTGCGTCCGGCCAGGACAGCATCTGCCAGCTGCTGGTTCTCAGCCTCCTGTTTCTGCACACGGCGCTGCAGGGTGTCCCGTTGCTGCAGGAAGTAGGGTGCCAAGGTGCTGCACAGGTCTTCCTCTGGGATCCCACTAGGGCGCCTGGAGGGCCACATGGACACGGGGCAGGAGGAGAGGATGTGTTGGGTGAGGGTTCTACTTCCAAAGCCCTTCAGTGCCAGTTGGGCAGGCTTTCAAGGACGTCCTGTGGTTCCCCTCACCTCCTAAGACCCCACCTGCACCACCCCTGCTCCTGATAAGAACACTCACTGTCTGCCCTGAGCTTCAGTGCCCAAGGGTACACCTCTCCCCTTCTCATTCAGCTGGTATCTTAGCCTTCCCAACTACACCCCACATTCTCCTCCTCTCTGCCACCACTCCCACCTCACAAACCCTAATACTTCAGGGCTAAAGGCCACTCTCCAGCCCCTGTCTCTCCTTGTCACCATGTGCCCTGATGGACCATCCATCCCATGAGACTGGGAGTTAGAAAGATTGGAGGGTGGCTACCTGGCCCTGGGAGGCCCCAAACGTACTGGCTGATTTGAGAAGATAAGGAAAGACAGGTCAGGGAAGGAGGACGGCCCAGTAAGGAGAACAGTTCTAAGTGACAGTGGGGTGCAAGCCACTACAGAGTCTTCAAAAAAAAAAAAAATCAGTAGTAAAACTTAACTATCTTAAGGATTAAGGTTCACAAAACATAGAAAAATTGTAAAGTATCAAAAACGTCTACTCTCTCTGGCCAGGATTCTGTTCAGGGAGAGGGCTGTAGAAGGCAGGTGGCCTCGAGACCTCTCCCCTGCACTCCTCCCTGGCCCCACTTCTCCATCCTACATGGGGCAGACCAGGCAGCTGGGCTGCCATGGAGATGCTGGCTTTAGGAGAAGAGGTATTTGGTCTTGTTCATTGCTTAATTTCTGGCATCTAAAACTGTATTGGGCGTAATAGCAGATGCTCTCTATTGCTGAATGAACAAAGGAATAAAAACCAGATGCCTGGGCCTGCCTCATCTCCATTTGATTGCAGTCTGCCTTCCCTTTCTCCCATAGGCCAAGAAGATCCTGAAATGTGCTCCTCTAGAAAGGCTTACCTCAGTCTTGCCACAAACCATTTCCCTTCCTAACACCACCCCAACATGTATGCCCTGGGGCTCCCCTCCCCCAAGAAGCACTATACACTTCAGTCAGCTTTGGTGACTGTTCAGTGTCTGTCCTGTTCACTTGTTCCTGTAAAAGAATCCTCTCTCAGGGACCGTGCGCTCAGCCTTTCCTGTGGGTCCCTCATAAAGGGACACAAAACATGCCCCTTTTCCCCTCGGGCTGGGAGACGCCTGAGGGAGGTGGGGCACAGCCAGCCCAGCTCACCTCCTAGCCCCCATTCTCACCATGCTGGCTCCTTGTGGTCTTTGCCTTCCTCCACAATTTTATCCAAGGCATTCAGGACGGCTTCTAGGTTCCCTTCCTGTTTGATTTCAGAGATTTCCTCCTGAAGAGAAAGGAGGAAGGATATTAGACAAGCCCAGAGTAGAAATAGGCTAAACTGCTAATAGCACCAAGTAAGAGTTTGGCTAATTTCTGTTCATGTGTTTATACTTTCCCTAACATTCCAGCTTTTCTACATGTGACTGTATAATTAACAAGATAACACATAAAATGGAAAATATTTAAAAAGAGCCTGCAGCAGGCCTCTTCCTACTGCCCATCTGAGATGCCTAATCTCCCGACCCTGGCACTCAAGACCCCAGATCTTACCTCCTTATCGTGCACACCGGCCCACTTGCCCTGTCCTCATGGACTCCTCACTCTTAGGGAGTGAAGGTGGCCCATTCCCAGGTCTGTGTCCCATCTCAGGCAGCTGTCCCAACCCACCTCCCTCACTCCACCCCACCTCTTCTCCCACCTCCACAGCAGCACCCTCCCTGAGCTGTGGCCCCACTGTTATCTCCACTCCCAGAGCACCCTTTGCTTAATAAGACCATCCCAGAGGGTTAACAGCATGGAAGTTTAAATCCCTAGAGCAATCAAGGCTACTTAAAGACACAAGGGAAATCATGTCCTTTTTCATAGGTCTTGTACTATGCCGTTCCATTGACTCCTAATGGTTTATCAGACACTCCCTCTGTACCAAGTGCTGGATGTACAAAGATGAATAAGACTCAGTCCTACCCTTGCTGAGCTCACATGACTAGTACAGCAGATAGCATATAAACTCATGATTACAAAAGAGGACAATTCCAGAAGGGGGCGTTTAAGACACTCACATTGGAGGGTGACTGATGCTGCAGTCTACTGGATGTCTGGTAGCATAGTGGCTAAGACACTTGCCTGCTAACCAGACGGCTGGCGGTTCAAACCCACCAGCCACTCCTCGGAAGGAAGGTTGGGCAATCCTACTTCCGTAGTGATACTGCCTCGGAAACCCAAGGAGGGGTCGCTATGAGTCGGGGCCGACTCGACGGCAAAACAACAACAACAACAACTGGATGTGGAGGACAGTTTTAGGGTCTGAAGAAACAGAGGAGCAGAGGTGGCATCTCTGCCCTCAGGACCCAAGCCAAGAATATCTGCTGGTATCGGCCAAGTGACTTGGCCCTTGTCTAATTGTCCTCTATTACCAACTCACCCAAATAGATGTCTGCAACTGAGTTATAAACTTGTCATAGATCCTCTGTGTCATCTCAGGCTGCAACTGGTAGAAGCGCTTGTAACAGTCAGTGAACCTTTGGTAGCTGGAGAGAAGGCAAAGGCAGGGAGGGTCACACACAGCCGGTCATCGCACTCTTGCCAGGGCACCCTTGTGTCTCATCATAGAACTCTTAGGCTTTGTCCACTTCACGACTCTGATTAAAGGCAGTGGATGCTAAATGTTTACGGACAGCTCCAGTCACGAGCAATGTTCCAAACCTTACTGTGCATAAAACCATCAGGAGGGCTGGCTTGAGAATTTGTGTTTCTAACAAGTTACAGGTGATGCTGATGCTATTGGTTTGGGGATCATATTTTGAGGACCTCTGGCTTAACTTAACCTTGGTCATTCCAGTTTGTAGTGCAGAGCCTGGGATAGGAAAGTCATGTGGCCTTTGGGAAAGGCTTCCTTACTCAGAAGACTGATGCCCCTTCTGTGGGACACTGTTGTGTCCAGATGATGCTTCCGGCTCCTGGCAACCACAGGAAGCCCTGACCTTAGGGCAGAGCTTAACCTTAAGGAGGTAGAGCCAAAAGAAAGAAAACACTGGAGTCTCTGACAATGTCATTAAGCTGCTGAAAATGCCAATCTGAAGCCACCCTTACTCATGTGAGTAATGGTTTTCTTATTGTTCAGGCCATTTTAAATCAGGTTCCTGTTACTAGCAGCAGAGAACATCCTCACTCAAACAGCCCTTTTAGCTGGAAGGACCAAAAGGGCCCAGCATACTTCTAATGCCTTGCCTCCTCTTGGACAAAGTTACTCAAATAAATTAAATTAACTCCCTTGGCCTTTTCCTCCTCCTCCCCCTTTTCTTGCCTCTCTCTCAACCTACCCTCTCCAGCTCTTTCCCTTCAACTCAGCGCTTGCTATGAGCTGGATGCCCACCAGGCACTAGTGTCAAGGGGTGAATGAAACTGACACAGCCCCCCTGAAGCTTCCAGTAGAGGGAAAGACAAAGAGCAAACACACATATGAATGAATACAGGTAATGACCACAGAAGTACACAGTGCTTTGAGAGAAAATGGTTCTGGGTTATGGGGCTGAGGGGGTGGGGTGTCATGAGAATCCTCTTTAGGTTAGGGGCCCACGAAGTGATGTTCAACTAACCTGCATAAAGTTTTGAGCTGAGGAGGAGTCTTCAAACATAGGAAAACATACATTTATGCTTTACTTCGAGTCAGAATGCTCCTCAGCCTGTGGGTCAGGCTGGGGAGACCCTCGATAAGTAGAGGATTAGGTACAGGGGAACCAATGCCTCCTTTCCACTCTGGGAATCACTGCTGGGCCTCCCTTCCTCATGTCTCTCTAGGCCTCCCCACCTAGCCCAGTCCCTACCCTCAAACTCAACTTTTATTTTTTTTAAAGAGGGGAAGAGTAAGAGCAGGGGTATGCTGGAGCCACCTGTTAAACACAGCCACTATTAAAAATTAAATTATATGAACTTCCAATTAAAGAAATATTAAGAACAAGGATACTAAATACTCAAAACTTACCAATTTCCAATTATTCTACCACAGTTTACTGTGCTCTTAAGGGTATGGACATCTATTTCGTTTCTCTGGTGAAAATACTACATAAAGGTGCCTATCCCTTCCCAACTCTGTTGACCGACATTATATTGATAGTTTAGGAGTATTTATACTTCAGAAACTGCAAATGCTACAGACCAAGGCTTTTCTCAGATAGCTGGTTGTGAAGGATTTACCAGTCTGCTTCTGAGTCAAGGTGATGCAATCTCCCACCTAGTCATCAACGGTATACATTTGATATTAGCACCTTGGAGGCTAAGCTGAAGTTTTCAAAGGAGAATACCAAGAACTGATATGGGTGTCCTTTCAACCCTCAGCACAGTCTCAAATACCTTGTTGTTTTGCTGCTGGCCCCACTAGCCACGCAGTCTGTGGCTACACGGAGGAATGAGGAGGCACATATGATGCCTGACCAAGATGGGTTGGAATTGAAACTGGGTAATTGTGGCTGAAGTGGGTTTGGCATGGACATGGGAGATCCTGTTCTTCTCCCTAGCTAACTCAGCAGGCAGGGGTTTGAGCTGGGCACAGTATGCCTTAGCTCAGGCGGCCAGCAGCAGAGAGAGGATTCCGCCCAATGGTATTGCCCAGGAACCCTTCTGGAACCCCCTTTGGGGTCTGAGAATCCAATGAAAGTGACAGCCCCCAGATCCATGCACATTTACAAAAATAGACAGGATGGGGAGCTCATCTGCTCAGGACAATGTGGCTTAACCAAGGAGAGAGAAGATAGCCAGGTTGGGGTCCTATGTCAGAGAGCATAGAAGGCAATTCCTTTCTTGAGAGCCACTTGGGAATGGCCTGAATGCTCTTGTGGAATTCCTAAAACATACACTCACGGAAGTAATGCGTTTTACAAAACATTCTTGCCTCCCTTCCAGCTACCTCTCCCACTCTGGGCCCCAGGTCCCAGGGCCTGGGTATGGATGGAAGAGTCCCTCCCAATAAGCATCCCCAACAGCCTCTCTGCCAATGCCCCCGTTCTGTTACCTAGTGCCGCTTTGACAAGAAAATACCACAAATAGGATGGCCTTAACAAACAGGAGTTTATGCTTACAATTTGGAGGCTTTAAGTCCAAGTTCAAAGTACCAAGCTCTAGGGGCTAGGTGAAAGCCCCTCAACCTTGGGGTCTAGCTCTGCCTCCTGCTCCTGGCCCACTGGAGCTAGAGGCATTTCTTCACTCAGACAGCTGTTGGCTGCTGAGGCTCAGAAGCCCCAAGGTTAACACGTAAAAAGGCACAGTCCCAATGTTACCAATCCACACGGCAGGCCATTAACTTAAGTCCACTGTAAGTCCCAAGGTCGGCAGAGCATAGCAGGCTGAGCAACGACACGGCTACATACAAGGTCCAAGCGTGCCATAGGCTAGAGACCATTCCCAAGGCGTTTCCTTAAATACAGGAAGCAGGCCACATCCCAAAGGCAGCTACTCAGCTGCTTGTGGTAGATCCCACCATGGAGCTGATTACCAGTCTCATCATGGGGAATAACTATCACCAGCTGCCCAGCCACTCAACCACGCCCAGCCAAGTTGACACACAAATATAACGACCACAGCCTCTCTCTGTCCCACCAAGACAATCTCCTGGCCTTGGCTCTAAGGACAGACTGACTGTGTTCAAATCCTTCCTTTATCACACATCAACTGAGGGATCTTGCCTCAGTTTCCTCTTTTGTCAGATGGGGCTAACTGTATCTATACCTCACAAAACTACTGTGAGGATTAAATGGCATATACATGAAGTACTTAGCACTGTGCCTACCATATGGAAATGCACTGGGTTAGCTACAGTTATTACTATTCCCAAAGGAGCAGTCCTCCTCACCCCCTCAGAGCAAGTGTGTGGTCAGTGACTTGGCCCCCACATTGAGGAGCCTGTTGAGGGCGACAGGTGCTTAGGAAATGCATCTTAGTTGCAATTGCGTGTGCAGAAACCAGCTCAGCTTTGTGAAGGACTGCCCACCAGGCATCAGGCGTTATCCTGACTACCGAAAACTGTGGCTTTATCAACAGTGAAAGTAATTTTTAGAAACCACATTTACTGAGTTTCAAAACTGGGATGATTATAGTAACTGATTTTAATCTATTTTTTTTTCTCTTAAACATTTATTATGCAATAGTTGAAGTACCTTCACTATTTTGGAATGCACTGAAAAAGTATTTCAAAAAATTTACTGCCCTAAAAACTCACCATAAATTAAGTTGTCACAGAAGTTTAACTTAAAAAAAAAAAAGAACTTCAAAATATTTAAGTCCAGAACCAATTTAAGCTTTGGTGGTTTGCCAATCTGTCAGTTTATATATGTAGATGCACCATGGAAGGACGGAAATGGTACAGACCAAGTAACAAGTAAACAAACCGGATCAATAACGTATGCTCAGGCAATATGTGTACACAGCATTATGGAAGGCAAAACCCGGCCCCAAGTTGTCTTTCTTCTCCCTGGGAACCCTGTGTGTTGCCCAATTGAATGCCTACTCACAGACTGTACACTAGAGGGCAGGCAGGGACTGGTGCTTCAGTCCCAAAAAGGAACGGAGGGGTGAGAAGACTGACTCCAATCTGGGCAATGATGTGACACCTGAATTCAGGCTATACACCTCAATCCACCACATATACAGCTGCCTCGTTTCATTAAGAAATGTTTCTCTGTTTGGTGTTTTTTCCCCTCTCCTTTCTCAGTTGTGTGTACTCTAGGACTGAGAAAGGGGAGAGGGAGAAAAAGACCAGAGAGATACTTCTTAATGAAAATAAGAGGGAACATCTCCAGGTCAGTGATTCAAGATAAATGGTTGTATTGAGGAGTTATCTTTTAAAAATTAACCTTAATTATTTCTTTAGGTTATTAGGTCTTGGGCTAATTGAACCTTTCTTTGGATACTTCCTCTGGAAACTGCCAGATAACCTAATAGTGAAAATTTGAAACAGAGATTCTTTTTCTGGGGTAAAAAACCTTCTGATCTGCTAAGTATTAGCATGAAGATTAAAAAAAAAATCAGGATAATTGCATTCATTTATTCATTTGACAAATACTAAGTACTGACCATTTTCTAGGCTGAGCTCCATGGCACAAACCCAAAGATGACAAAGGAAGTACCATTTACAGGGGAAGGAAGATCAGTTCCCAGGAAAATAAGGGTGGGATAGCATGGGGTTTTCTTGCCAGGGGCATAGGGAAGGCTCCTTGGAGAAGCAATTCTGAGACCTGAGAGAAGGGAGAAACGGCCAGAAGACAGAATAGCAGTGTACACTAAGGCCCAGGCAGCGTGGCTGAAGAGTGATGCATATGTATGTATGTGAACATGTGTATGTATGCATGCTTAACAGCGTATATGTGCATATATGCATAAAGACAGAATAACCATAGGAAATGTTTACTGAGCACTGACTAGCAGCAGGCACTGTTCTAAACACACTACAAAGATTAACTCATTTAATCTTCACAATTCTGTGGAGTGTTGCTGTTGAATTGTTGAATTGGCTCTGACTCATAGTGACCATATGTAAGACAAAACGAAACACGACACAGTCCTGCACCATCCTTACGATCCTTGCTATGCTTGAGGTCTGTTGTTGCAGCCACTGTTTTAATCCATCTTGTTGAGGGTCCTCCCCTTCTTTGCCAAACATGATATCCTTGTCTACGGAATGGTCCTTTCTAACATGACCAAAGTAGGTGAGACCATTCTTGCCAAGGAGCATTCTGGCTGCATTTCTTTCAGGACAGATTTATTTGTTCCTCTGGTAGTCCATGATATTTTCAGTATTCTTCCCCAACATCACAACTCAGAGGCATCAATTCTTCTTCAGTTACCTTATTCATTGTCCAGTTTGCACACGCATATGAGGCAACTGAAAATGCCATGGCTTGGGTTAGGCGCACCTTAGTCTTCAAAGTCACATCTTTGCTTCTCAACATTTTAAAGAGGTCTTTTGCAGCCAATTTGCCCAGTGCAATACAATGTCTGATTTCCTGACTGCTGCTTCCATGGGTGTTGACTGTGAATCCAAGCAAGTAAAATAAAATGCCTGACAACTTCAATCTTTTCTCCATTTATCATGATGTTGCTTATTGGTCCAGTTTTGAGGATTTTCTTTATGTTGAGGTGTAATCCATACTGAAGACTGTAGTCTTTGATCTTCACATTCAGCAAGCAAGGTTGTGTCATCTGCGTATTGCAGGTTATTAATGGTTCTTCCTCCAATCCTGATGTTGCATTCTTTTCTATATAGTCCAGGTTCTTGGATTATTTGCTCAGCATACAGACTAAACAAGTATAGTGAAAGTACAACCTGACACATACCCTTGCTGATTTTAAACCATGCTCAAATGACAGCCTCTTGGTCTATGTACTAGTTTCTCATGAGAATAATTAAGTGTTCTGCAATTCCCATTCTTCTCAATGTTATCCACAATTTCTTATGATCCACACAGTCAAATGTCTTTGTATAGTCAGTAAAACAAAGGTAAGTATCTTTCTGGTATTCTTTGCTTTTAACCAAGATCCATCTGACATCAGCAATGATATCCCTTTTTCCACGCCCTCTTCTGCATCCAGCTTGCATTTCTGGAAGTTCCCTGTCAATATAATGCTGTAACCATTTCTGAGTTATCTTCAGCAAAATTTTACTTTCATGTGCTATTAATGATATTGTTCGATAACATGATGTGATCAGAACTACACTTAGGAAGCTCATTTGGGCTGCTGTTTGATGGTGGACTCAGGAGGCATGGCTGAGAGGACAGCAGAAGCAGAGGGATGGGAAGAGGCAGATGGTCTGCAAGCATTTAAGGAGAGAGAACCAGCATGAGGAATTGAAGGCACATTCCACAGATCTGATGAGTCACCCACACTTCAGGGATGAGTCACTGCCAGCAGCATGCATTCTCTGCATATTCGAAGAAAGTGAGATATTTCCGAGGCAGTCATAGTACCTGGAATATTTTATATATTAAACCACTCTTCTTCCTGTGAATAACTGTTTCCTGTGAACAGCAACAGTCTTTGCCACTAATTTAAATCTACTAGTTTATGTACAGATCTAATTAGCCCTCTTTCATTGGTCACTGTCAAACTTGGACGTTAAAGTCACTTAATACCAATCACACCCAATGTTCAGGTCACCTAGTGCCTCTCTGACGAGAAATATACCACAAATGGGATGGCTTAAACAAACAGGAGTTTATTCTCACAATTTGGAGGCTTTAAGTCCAAGTTCAAAGTGCCAAGCTCTAGGGGCTGGGTGAAAGCCCCTCAACCTTGGGGTCCAGCTCTGCCTCCTGCTCCCAGCCCACTGGAGCTAGAGGCATTTCTTCACTCAGACAGCTGCTGGCTGCTGAGGCTGAGAAGCCCCAAGGTTGACAAGTAAAAAGGCACAGTCCCGATGTTACCAAACCACATGGCAGGCCATTACTTAAGTCCATTGTAAGTCCCAAGGTCGGCATAGCATAGCAGGCTACTGAGCAATGAAATGGCTACATGTAGGGTCCAAGCATGCCACAGGCTAGAGACCATTCTCAAAGCTTCTCCTTATATACAGGAAGCAGACCACATACCCAAAGGCAGCTACTCAGCTGCTCACAGTAGATTCCACCATGGAATTGATTACCAGTCTCATCAGGGGGAATACTACATCCAGCTGCCCAGCCACTCAACCAGGCCTAGCCAAGCTGACACACAAACATAACCATCACACCTGGCACAACACATCCCAGGCCAGATGCCCAGACTGGAGGGCCGGAGTTGGACCCAGTATAGCATCGAAGAACTTAAAAATTGTCAATTACCAAGATTATGATAAGTTTTTAGGCACAGTCAACCACCCTGATGGAGCAAGATGCTGGACCTGAAGGCTTAGGACCATGGTAACAGGACATCAAGCTCAACTGGCATAACATACTACACAAAAACACTGTTCTATATCCTACTTTGGTGAGTAGCAACTGGGGTCTTAAAAGCTGCAAGCAGCCATCTAGATGCAACAATGAATCTCTCCTCATCCAGAGCAAAGAAGAATGAAGAAAACCAAAGACGCATGGAAACAGTCCAAGAGACTAGTGGACCATACAGACCTCAGTCTATATGACCACAAGACCAGAACTAGATGGTGCCCAGCTACCACTGTCAACCACTCAGAAAGGGATCAGTACAGGAGATCCTGGAAAGAGTTGGAGAACAATGTGATACAAAGCTCAAAATCATAAAAAAGACAGGTATATATAGCCTGGTGAGATCCCCGAGACTATGGCCTCTAGTTACCCTTCAGGTCTGGACTTGAACTCCCTCCCATGGCTTCCAGCCAAACAACAGACAGGTATATAGGGTGAATATTTACATCAGGTACATACACTCCTTAAAATGATCTACATCTATAAATTTGGCTGAGATGCCCAGTTCTGTAGCCTAGCTACCTCCCATCAGTTCCCTTCCCCTTACAGCTAGGGCTATGACTTCAGGTTTCTACATTCTTAGTCACCAGTTCTCCATCTCCAATGTTTTCCTCAGCTCAGTGCAGTCTGTTCTTGCTGTCACCATTCTGTTAAACTGTTCCTTTCAAGGTCACTAATAACCTCCTTATTGTCAAATACTGTGCGTATTTTTAGTCTTTAACCCACTTGTTCTCTTTATAGCATCTGAAACCGTTGACCACTTTTCTGATCAAAGCCTGAGAAAGGAGGATTTGGGAGCCTTCTCATTACCTAAGTCAATGAATGGCCATGACAGAGCACACCATTTGAAACCTCTGTCTTGTCATCTGAAAATGAAGAGTCCTTTTCTGTCCTCACAGCTTCCCGGACCTTCTGATTGACGGCTATGCTTCCTTTTCTTTTTTTTACTAAAGCAAGCACATGAGGTTGCCCCTTTCTGTGTTTTGTTATAATCAGGTTCTGCCAAGAAAGAGGCAGCTGATAAGAGGCGGTGTTAGTGGGGCCCAGGTTGAAGACCAGTTAGCACTCTTCAGAATTTGGCCTCAAGTGCCCACAGTACCCCAGCAACTGTGTCACACCTGGTGTCAGCCCCATTATGGGGGGATGGGGAAACAAGAGGTAATTGACAATTAAAAAA
>NW_006921804.1:1681017-1682141 GCF_000298275.1 Orycteropus afer afer
TATATATATATATATAGTGATTTGGGTAAAAGTTTACAGAGCAAATTCATTTTTCCATTTTCCATACAGCAGTCCATATACATTTTTGTTTCATGACATTGACTGCAATTCCCCACAATGTTAACAACTCTTTCCCCACTTCCTCCCTGTAGTTACCTTTTCCTTGTGTCCTTCTTTCCTATGCATTCCTGCCCCCTGAGTTATCTCCCTATGCAAATACTGCTTTTCTCTTCTCCCATGGCCAGTGGCCTCAATTTTGTTTATGAACAAAGTTCTGGGCTCATTTTCATGGATGAGGGTGCAGGCAGTAGGAAGGGGGCCTCAGCGACAGGATGAAGCTTTCAAACAGCTGCTGTGGAGAAAGGTAAAGGACCTGGCTGGGGGCATGAGGACTGCAGGCTCATTCAGGGACCAGCTGAAGTCCAAGACTGTGGCTTTATGGAGCTACCAATATCTACCTTGGTGTAAGACCCTGCAGTGTGGGTCACAGGCTGGTATAGAGGTAGAGAAGTGCAGACAGAATACTGAAGTTGGGGTTTTGTCAGCTGGTGGGTTGGAAGGATCGAGGTGCAAAGAAACTGAGAAGCAGATGGGAGTGGAGCTGCTGTACATCTCCAGCTGAACCTGTCCAAAAAGATGTCTTGATTTCTACCTCCAGCCAAATCTATGTCTCCCCCAGCCCTCAATGCCATTTTTCTTTATCTCAGTAGATGGCAACCCCTCCATGCAACCACCTGAGTGAAGCGTTGGCATCCTCTTGGTGGGGTCACCTTTCCCTCATCTTCCCCATTCTAATTCCATTCACCTCAAATTCACCCATGTCTCTCATCTCCACTGCATCTCTTGCCTGGAGCACAGCAACAGCCCTCCCCACTTCTCCTGCAGCCCCCACCATATACTTGGCACCCCAGACACAGGGCTTTGGGCTTTTTGAGGGCAAACAAAATGTTTCAGACTTAAAAAAGATGGAATGCTTCAAAACACAAGAGTTCAAAACTGAACTAATAATTGTCACTTTAAACAAATATAAAATATAACATTTTTATACATAATACAAATATATATATATGTTGTTGTTGTTGTTATTTGCCGTCGAGTCAGCCCTGACTCATAGCGACCCCTCC